>NC_142401.1:16573165-16890978 GCF_059441095.1 Idiotropiscis lumnitzeri | reverse complement strand
GGATAATTGGCTCATATTTACTTTTCCTAAGATTTTTGCCGGAGATTTGAATTATTTGGTAACAAGTTGAGTTGGAACTTTTCCTTATGTTGACCCACAAGCAGTGCTGCAACAGAGAATAAATTCATAATTTCATTGAACTATGTTCCTTTGCTTTCTCTCAATTTTTGGAGTTGCCACTTATTTAGATATAAATAAGTATGGTAATTTAATTGTAAACGCTACTACTGCATTCTGGGCTATAAGACAATTGGACAAGTTACGTAACCTAATACAGGAAGAGCGCACCACTCAAAAATTGTTTTATAGACATAGGTGTGTATACCGTACATCAACAGGCATCCACTTCAATGCGTTTTTTTTTTCTCTATTTGTGCCTTATCTCCCAACTGTGCCACTTGACAGCAAAACAAAACTGTCGCTTGATTTATATATGTGAATTCCAAACTATAAACTTTACATTCAGAATATATTTGACAGCCGGTGTACCTTTAATTACGACAAATGTAAATTCTAAAAAGTCATCCCTCCCATATGCTTTTTATCGCATACCGGCCTGCCAAAACTTTTCCTGCCCCTGACAGTAAAAGCAACAGTAAATCTTTCACACTTGAGCACATCATAGCTGCAGCAAAGGTGGCTTTGGGATTAACAAGCACTGTTACTGGGGATAGTGACTTGACAACAAGAAACAAAAATCAGTTCTTACACATTTGGCATTGGTTTGACTTTTCACATTTTACAGTCTATCTGATGCAGTAAAAAAAAATCCATTGTGGGGGCCCTCCCAATTGTAAGCGCTTAATGCTTAAGCATGCATACATTTTCACCAGCTGCTTATCTGGCTCGCCCGCATGGAAAGATGACCCCTCAGGCATGCGGGGCTTCATTGGCTGCTTTCAAGCACCCGTTACCCGATCAGCTCAGCGTCTGCATGGGATTGCGTTGGCGGAGGCCAGAATAAAAACAAGCACATCTGCATACATTTGTTTTGCTCAATCGATATTATTGGTTTGGTCTTGAATGCAGATGTATTCAACAGTAAAACATGACCAACAAAACCAGAGAACAACTGAAAATGAAAATCCTAACATTAGGAACAAACACTTTACATTAGGAAAGTAACCTCGAAACAATTGCTCCAAATGGGACCAACAAAGATTAAGAGCTGCGTAATGGTTATTTTATTATCTTTCCTGAAACAACAGTGCGCATCAGTTTTTTTCTTTTCTTTTTTTTTTTAGTCCCTAACTGAGAGCTACCCCATGTTTTTGTTTTTAGGATTCAGTAATTTTTGTCTGCCTCCACAAAAGAAATGAATATAAAGGGATATTTCAATGCAGTTAGTTATGCGCAGTGATCCCCTTGTTCTTTCCCGAAACGGTGCTAAACATCTCTTTAAAAGTGATTAAAGCTATTTCGTCATATCTGATTGGGTATTTTTCAGGTTACACTATGAATACTCGCTAGTTAAATTCAAAAGAGAGAAATTATTATTCAAAAGTGTAAAATTAGTTGTGCTGAACTTTTTATGTTGATTTTGATTACTGGCGGATTTTGTAGAATTTGTTACAGTTATTTTGTATTTCATTTTCTTTCTTGAATATTGTTTTATTAATATCTATTTTTATTAGAGCGGTCAAAATTAAAGCATTAATTCTGGAGAGTAATCTTTTTTTTAACTCAGTTCAATATTTTAACTCATTTAACTCTGTTTGATTTATATCAATTACACTTACATCGTTTAGAAAATAATTTGCATACTTTGCAAATATTGTACCATATTAGCTGTACATCTTTAGCACATCAACTCAGAACAAAACACCTTGCTCAAGTTATTACCACTGGGCCTTGCAAGCCAACAATGCTAGAATGTGGTGCTTGTGGGCAGTTTGAGAAATGTTTGCCTCTAAAGATGTGTCCGTTTACATCGTATTCAAGACTCATTAGAACAGTCTTTTTTAATTACATATACTTAATAATAGATGATTTTGCATTAATTCCAAGATATTATTGAAGTGAATATCTGTTACAAGCTTCACAATAAATAGGAGTTGAAAAATGTGATTGATCGCAACGAAGCATGGACATTTTTTGTGTTTAATTAGTTTAAAAATGTAATCACATGACAACACTAAAGTTGGAATTATAGTATTTTGATTGCCATTGTAGTTCTTTATTCTTACTGTATTTGTAATTTTACAGTATGTATGAAAACACGTTTTTCTTTTTTTATTTCCATTGTTAATTCCCAAAAAAAAATGAAAATGACAATCAAACAAACGGGACAATACATTGAATTAAACTCGGACATATAATATTTATTCATATTATTTTAATTGTATTTGGGTTTTTTTTGGAGGGGGGGCATTTATTTGAATATTTCCTTTCTTGTGTTTAATCCAATTGGAAGTCTTGCACAGTTTATTAATTTTCAACATAGATTTGTATGAAACGGTCCCATCTGGAAGTTCCCCCTTACCTTGATAGTTCATCTTGCTGACAGTCATTCGTCTTCATCTCAACTCGCCAGGTCCTTGTCAACACAACAGATGGATGTCGTTTTCACAGCCAACACAGAATCCTACACTGTATGTACAGTACATTCGTATACGCTTACATCACATTTCCAGGCTTTTTTTCCCCCTGCCAAAGTGTTTAGCTGGAATTATTTGACCAACTGATATCACACTTGACACTTTATCTCCTTGCTTTCTGCACATTTTCTCCACTCACTCTTGCTTTAGAGTTTATTTTTACAATTAATTAGAACATCCATAAATACCACTGCATTTTAATTGGTACACTTACGATTCTTGACTCTTTTTGCCTTGGCACTAAATTTAGCCTGTTTATTTGTTTTGCAATGCAAATGTCAAATCCTTAAGACATTTTTATCCACTTTGGAGAGATAAAGGCTTAAGAATCGTGGGAAGTAACATACAAATTGTCAATGCATTTGTCCAAGAGGCCAGTCTCATTTACTTCCAATGTTGCTCTATAGGCGCTTGTCCATGGCAAAAACTAAAAAAGCTATAAAACGAGGATTCTAAAACTTAATTCAAGCAAATCCCGTGAATAAAATAGTAAAATTTGACTTGGCAACATTTGTTGAAACCATTAAACATAGCCTGGCTGGCAAAGATCACCAATGTTTTAAAACAAATGTTTTTATATTAAATAGAATTACATTATTGAACTTATTAAACTTTAACTACTATTAAGTACAATAAATGCTCTTACACAAAAACTGCCCAGAAAGAAAAAATATCTTGGCAGAAGAAGAAAAAGCATATCAACAGCTGTTTTGATACAATTGGTTGAAAGAAGCACACACATCTGTCAGGAACTGCGCTTGAGTGCCAATTTTTTTTTCTTATTACAAGCATTTTACACGTCACACAATGGATAAATTATCATTATTAAAATGGAAGCATAAATATACAAATATTATTAAGCAGGGCTTAAACACTTACCGTAAAACTACAAAAAGATGACGGATTCGACATGCTGGGTTTCATTTCACAGGGGGTCACATCATGAAGTCTCACATGAGTGGATTGTGTTCCCTCGGCCTCACATCATTCCAGATGGGAGCAGCATGTTCCATGCGGCATCGCTGGGCCCCGCTGATAAGGCTGACCTCCCCTGTGATATGATATTAAAGCAGAAACTAGGATTTGTCCTACTATATGTGCGACCCGCATGGAAGCACACGTTACTCAGTAGGAGCGGGCTTTAGAGTTATTTCTTTTGTTGCTTCGGTAGAACCAGGGCCTAAACGGAATGGGAAAGATTCTCCAATTATCAAATTGACGCGCAGTAATGAATAACATTTTCTCGTTTAACCATTCACTTATTTTTTGGTGCTCTTTTTGAAACATTCTAAAAATCCACAAGATGCCGCCAAAGCCCTGTTTAAATAGGAAAGTAGTACAGTACAGTTATTGGTGTCTGTAGGGGAGGAGATAAATCTAGCCTGGGTTGTTCGTGATTATTACGGAGAGTCACTGCCACATGCATAGTTCCAATGCATATTTTCAAAACCAAATTAAACGCTCTTGTATCATTTCATACTTGTCGTACATGTTCCATAAAAAGAAATTAGTTCCAGATTATTTGATTTTGGGGGAAGACTCTCTGTAAATACTACAAACAACCCAGACTTAACATAGCTCCTCCCAACAAACTAAGCACAGTCGAGATCGACAGTATCATTTCAAAATACTTCCTTGACACCAATTGCTTTTTATCACAGGGCATTTTAGAAAGAGCGAAAAAACATGACTTGGACAATTTTTTTAGTGAATAGGGAGAGGTTCCACCAGAAAAGGTGACTGTTTTTTTTTTCCTCTTCCTGAACCAAACGTTTGTTTACCATGGCAAAAAAAACTCTTCAGTCCCCACATGATAAGCACCTAGGATAATCTTCTATAGACATCCGGCAATCGGTGTTTGGCTTGCTTAGGTTGAAAGGAAGTGGTCGAGAAACAAAGCTGTCGCAAACAAATTCTGAAAACTCTTTGAACTCACTGCTCTCCTTTGTGATTGTTATGGACGCCATGTTGTCATCCACAGTCCACCAATCTCAGCATTGCTTTGCGTCTTTTTGAGTCCCTTTTGGTGATCCATCCATTATCAAAGCCGTTTCTCCTCTTGTGGGTTACGGGATTGCTGGAGCCTATGCCCGCTTTCTCCGGGCAGCAGGTAGGGTACACCCTGTACTGGTTGCCAGCCAATTGCAGGGCACACAAAGACAAACAACCATGCACACTCACAATCATAACGGGGGATATTTTAGAGTGTTCAATCTACTCTGCATGTCTCTGGAATGTGGGAGGAAACCAGACAGGGAGAACATGCAAAGTCCACACAGGATGTCCGGAGCTGGAAACAAGTTCTGCACCTCGGAACTTTGAGGTGGACGTGATAACCAGACATGCTAACCAGTCTTTCACTGACCCAACCCCCTTTTTGGTGATTTCTGGCAAAATTATTTAATTGGCTGTAGGCTGTTCTACTCATCCTAGAAGGCTGGTAGATGCAGATGAAAACAGAATGATGAAAAACAAAATGAAAAAAAAAACCACAATGATGCCTGAGAGAGTTAAACCATATATGAATATTTTGTGAATTGTTAACAGTCAATTTTGCAAGAAGTTAACTGTGTTGCATTGCATTGTATCGTGACATTTGATCAAGCTTGGTGATATTTCACTGCCCAGACTTTTTTTTCCCTTTGGCTTCGTGAGAACAATGTGTAATGTTGATTACTTTATGAGTCAGAGGTAATGAAACCGGACCTCCTCTTACATATGTCCTACATTTGGCAAACATTCATATTTCCGTGTATCATCCATCATAGTCATGCACAGCTGTGAATTGAACACACTCTACGTTTACAAGCAGGGTCTTCATGCTAATTTCACAGGGGCGCCTGCAAAGATTGCATGACTCAAGCGTCACATGGTATTATTTTGGGGTTTCACTTCCAAGGTCCTTCAGGCTTCTGATGGACACGGGGTCGATGTATTATGCGGCATCAGTGGAACTCTCTCTTCATCATGTGATTTCGAGTAATAGGCAGGGATGTCTCTATTTTGAACCGAGGACCATCCCCAGTCGTCTTCTCGCACTCTTAACGTAATTAAGCACAATGTTTAACTCATCTGGGGAATTTAATTCTTTCTGGAGATTTTTACCTTATTCACCCACTTTCACTGCCATAGCTCTGTGTTGACAATCGACTCAAGTTGCCTTTCCCCTCCCCGCCGCCTCCCCTTGACCGCGGTCATAAAGCGGTGGCTGTCGCTGTCACACAAAGCTCGGGGGAAGCTCATAAACGTGCCACCTGTTGCTTGTGCGTGTCGCGGCACTTTACTTGGGATGCTGCAAACGTGGCCCTGCTCGGCCAATCCGACTCTCTTTCCCAGATTACTGACTTGGTGTTGTTGAAAAACAGTCAACTGTGTGAAATTGGGATCAAATGTCCTATCTTGGCTTTGTTTTACCAATCTGAAGAGCCTTAGAGATTGGACAGAAGACCAAAACAAGTGCAGCTGATCCAGATTTCTTTAAGGCTGCGGTTCTCTGTTTTTTTGGAGAACTCCCCATTTACCCATAATGTCAATGAACCATAATTCCCATGTGACACCTAAATGGCATTGGAATAAAAAAAAAAAGTAGTACTATATTCGCTAAATTATTGAATTTATTCTCAAATAAATTTCCATTAATTCATTTATTTTAACTTAACTTTATTCATGCGTGTATGTCAGATTTACTGTCAAATGATCACAATTATATCAGAACTTTTAATTGGCCCACAGCTAAAGTAGGGGGAGTGATTGATTTTTTTATTTTTTTTTATTAGCGGCATTAGTCATCACATATACAGTTGGTATGCACTTTATAAAATGAGAAGGTGAAATAATTTATTGCAAATTCCTGTATTTATCACCCCAGGCTACATCAGTGCACCATCCATCAGAGCTGAGATCATCCACGGACGTCCGTGTATATGAATAGTCCGATAGATATAGCCACACTGTGGTTTCAGCAGTAGTTTATTTAAACGTCCATTACAGCCTGACCTCATTTGAGCAAGCGTGTTTGCTTTCACCCGCATCCTGACCAAGGAGTCAACGCAATCCTGATCGCAATAAAAATCTATGTTCGACTCGCTTCTGACTCTGTCATCTTATGTAAGTAGCAGCCTGTTTTGCGGAGCTCCAGTGTGGCATAATCCACAGCAGGAGTGTGCGCTTCACAGGGGTACTCCAGTTTCTGTTGATTGTGTGCTGCATACACAAGCTTTCTGTACAGGTACACTTTTGAAAGGCAACAGTTTCTATAGCATTATAATTCAGACTGTTCATACTATAAGTTTCCACTTGTCTGCACATTTCATTTACTGATAAGACCACAAACAAGCAGAAAAAAAACGTACTTTTTTGTCATCTTTAAGACAGCTTCAAATTCTTAGCAACGGTAGAAGTTTTACATTTTTGCCTAAAAGATAGGTTGTAAGACATGTGTTAAATGATGTTGACTGTTTCTATTAATTTATTTTTCTCCAATTAATATTGGTATTGACCAAGTAATATGGGAATCTGGTTTTGCTCTTTGACAAAAATGAGTACGGAATGAAGCTGTACATTGCTCCTTTAGGTTCTTGGATGATGGTCGTCGAGTCGACGTCTACTAGTGGATGAAGTCATTTATATTCTTTAAGTTGTCTTGGCAAATGTTTGCCTTCAGCCAGTAAATGCAAGCTAACTCGTTCAGCTATAGAAAAATGCTTTTCGCCGTCTTTTGGTACACTCAGCCCCACCCCGATCTTTCTCATCCATTCACATTTCGATACCTTCATGTCCTCACAGTCAGTGGAAACTTGTAAAACTCTAACACCAATTAATTTAACACAGCAGAACTATACTCACAGGTGGATGGACTGCTTGGCAATAATGTCTTGTAGTGACCATTGCGACTGACTGTGTCACATAGTTTATTTCGAGGGCTGTCTGTGAGACAGTGGAATGTGTCTGCATGTGATTTGCGGTTGTATGAGTGAGTCTGCAGTTGGGCGACAACAGAGCTGGGAACTTGACCCTTTTTTGCCGGTCTGTCCACCAACTTCCGCCCGCGATCTCAGTACTGTTCCCGCCTCAACCCTCTGGCCTTATTCCTAAAAATAGTCGGCCCTGGACCCTGTTTGTTTTTTTTTTTTTTGTTTTGTTTTTTAATTATTCTCTGATGGCTGACAAGACCATTGTAGGTAGATAGCGTTAGCTAGTACCTTTTCAGAAGGTTGTGCATTTAGTATGTTTAAAGTTTGACTTGCCGCTTTTGCAAGTGACCGTGTTACTGGTGTTATTTTTTGGTAAAATTTCCACGTACTTGAGGCGCTGCTTTTTTGCTCTGTTCACTGACTAGCTGTAGTTGTCAGTGAGGCCTCCGTGTTGTTAATCAGAAAGCACCTGAAGAGCGATTAATTGACTTCAAGAGCTAACCATCATTGCTGAGTAGCTCAGTCGACAAGTCTACGAATCAGTTCGACACCTATGGCAAATAGGCTAGCCTGTACTTGTTGATAAAATGGTTATGGGGGTGACAGTTCAGACGTGAGATATAATTGAGCTTCGTGGGCAATGCTATTTTGAAAGTTAACCACATATCCATCTGTTTTTTTGTAACGTTAGATCAGTGCTAGTCAGTACACACAGACATACAACCTATCTCATCTCTGAATAGTTTAGTTTACTACTCAAAGGAAAGAAGTTTGAGTACCTGAAGAAAAGCCTCAGAGGCAAAGGCCAGAGCCAGGATTCGAACCCAGAACCTCAGAACTGCGAGGAAGATGCTTTCCTCACTAAGATCTTCATGCTGCCCCTCATTACACCCATTTTCTCCAGCTCACATGCTAAAAATGAGTCAAATCAAGAAGGAACTTGGCTTTATGCCATTTGCCAGATTTCTCAAACATTAAACAATGAGCAATACAAGAAGAAACAAAGCCAACTGTATTTTACTGCTTTCAACTTCAAAAATGTTGTCTTATTTCTCAAAACCAAGCATTTTTAATTAGAGGGTACCACATTCTCTCTGTAAATGTTGACATAAGTATAAACCCCTCCTGTCAATGTCTAAAGACCTCACAGCATTCTGTCGACACAACAATGTTGTTGAGCTTTCTCATTGACGAAAGTCCACGGCGGCACTAACTGCCTCTCGTCCTGTAATCATTATAACCTTATTTACGCTTGTCGCCAACCTCCCGACCTCAAACAATCGCTCACCGAGGGGGAAATCGTCTGGCACCCCGCTGACGCTAATCAACAGAAAAATGTCTGCCGCTCATCAGTTTGCTTGGCGTTCTCGCCTGCCCGCTCAATGATGGAAGACGTGGCGGTCCGAAGCGTCTGACCCACTTCAACCTGACTCTTGCGCTACAGTCAACAGAGTCGCCTTTTGACATTTGAGCCAGCGGCGCGTTCAGGCGCCAGCAACCTCCATTTTGTCTTAAGATGCTGCGACAGTGTTTCCACTTTGCATCCCACAAATCCTCTTGGATACACGGACAGTCACGTCTCCTGCATCACTGATAAACAGGCGTGTAAATTTTTCAAGCTGGCTGTAGTTGATGATTTGCTTAAAATAAAAAAGGAATGTGAACTCTGAAAAGCTTCACTTGTATCACACAGTGGTTATCTTTGTGCTACATACTGTAACTAAACGGTTTAGTAGGTTACAGCAGGAAATCCAAGTCAAGCTCATCAAAACTGGTCAAATCTGGTCTTCATTCAAAATTTCAGTTGTCAAATTTAATTCATTTTCGGCCACATTGTAAGATGAGGTTTCCTGACCGTGATGATATGACAAAGTATTTTTACCTCATCTTTTCATATAATTACGTACAAAATAGCCTCTGCATTTTACTGTCGTGTATGTTTTGAACAACAAATTGAATTTGCAATCAGGGGGCATGGAAATTAGTGGCAAACAAATACATTAGCCAATGGTGGGCGGTCAAGGCCTTCTCTGCGGGCCCAACATAATCAAGAAATCATATTTATGATGAGTTTATTTAATTATATATGTTTTTGTTTCCTTCACATTCATGTCATATTATATCCCAATGTTATATTTTTAGGTGAGAGTTTTTATCCAATTAGAATTCAGCTAGCTTGCTCAGCGGATTTCAGAGCATGTTACGCATTCTGAATGAATTGTCCGGGCGTCTGTGCTGGGTGAGTTAACCGCCTCTTAGAGTTTATTGACAGTTGCGATAGCCAATCAGATCACGAGTTGATGACAGTACGCCTTCTCGCAGGCCTAACATTGAAGGTGCGAACGTGCCCTGTGATGCGATAGTCACTTGTGAGAGGCCAGCGCGATGCAGAAATTGAGACCAGACAGTCTAACCCGGTGACCGTTCAAACTATTCTAGTTTTTGAGACCACAATGGACAAAGGAGGGGAAAGTGTAGATTTTATTGCAGATATACTTGCAAGGCCATTTTGAAGATGGACCTTTCAAGAGAAGCTCGCTCTCGTGAGCCGAGGTGGTCCAACAGTGTCATAAATGAAGTTGTAGTCAAGCTGGACTAAGTAGGACTTCACTGAAGGCCTACGTGTGAAATAAACGGCCCACCACTGATTATTAAAAAAAAAAAAAGTTCAAGTGAAGGAAAATTGTAATGTTTGTCCAAAACCTCAAAACTCAATCCATTTCACAAGACATTTTAAGGTAAACTTACTGTGCTGCTTTGGTGGACCCCATAGGTTGAATCAATAAAGATTTTTTGTAGTAAACAATAATATAAATAAAGTTGAGTCACAGTTGAGTTGATTATATTATTTTCCAGAAAGTGCAGCGATGCACCACAGACTAGTTCCACATAAAGAAATATTTTGATGACGGGCAGGACAGGTATAGATTTTTTGTTTTTGAATTAAAATTACTGGTAGGCTAATTGCAGTTGTAATTAGTGGGCACGCTGCACAAACCAGCCAGTCTCATCTTGTTTTCAATGTGGCTTGGCGGAATGTCTGATCAACAAGACGACGCGGTCCCCATATGTGTGGTGTTGAGGAACAAGGACTGTGGCGTGAAATAATACTCCCTCTTCACCAAAATGTTATGGCTAATAATGCACAGACAACAGGTGTGCGCTCACAAGAACTTTATTCACCATAGATGTTTGCAGCAATTCTTCCCAAATAGAGATAGCGGTATGCCTCAGCAAATCAGAACCTGTTTCCTCTTACGCACTGTATATTGTTAGCTGTTAGAGGCCATGAAATTGACTTACTCTCCCATTACTGGATGTGGTCGGGCGATAGCGGACATTGACGAGTCGTGGCAAGTCAGGATGCGCTGCTCGTGTCATTTTTGAGGAAAATGGCGGTGTCATTCGTCATCTTCCACACATCAAGCGCCGGGAAGTGGAGCTGCCGTGTTAGGAAGCGTGGCGACACTCTCTTCATCCTTGGCTTCTTTGATGAAAGACAGTCAAGATGATCTCCATTAGGCTGACAATTGCTTTCATCAGTTGCGAATATGGTCACCTGAACCGGCACACATACAACACATCTATCAGCACCAGAAATAAGATGTGTTTGTGCAAATGTATGTGTGTGGGCGTGTGTGTGTGTGTACGTGTGTACGTGTGTGGACTGCTGGGTTTAAAATAGTTCTGAAACCGATAGCCAGTACCAGTAGAGACTCAGATTTCTGCCCAGACAAATTGACGACAAGACTTACAAGAATATACACTGCTGGGGATATGGAAATCCACTAATGGCAAAAAGCCACACATGCCGTAATTGATGCCCCCCCAAAAAGGTTTGTAATTGCCAACAGATGCCACAAGAAGGAATCAAAGCATATTTGCTTAATTAGACATGGGAAAGATGAGTAAATGTAGCTCCTTCGCACTTCAACCGTCCCTTAGCCTCAAGATAGAAACAAAATGATTTCTTTATGTTCTTAGCATAATTTCCAAATATATTGGTTCAATGTTTTTTGAAAAAAAAAAAAAACAACACACCTAATTCAACAAGTAAGGGAGGTTCGTTTGTCTCGATTCAACTTTTGCTTGCCTTGACCTGGATGAAGATGTTTCATTCTTTACACATACACTTAAACATATTTCTTTTTTTTTAAATCAAGCCCGTTAGTATTTGTTTTCATAGATATTTTTAACATTAACAATTTGCTTTTAGTTCAACAATACTGGCTTGAGCATAAGAATAAGAAATGGGGAAAGTTTTCTGCCAAATCACGGGGGATAAGTCCCCTCCAAATTTGAAAATTCAGCTCAGAATCATCTAAATTTTGTAAATTTGACATCCCTACAATCCCTTTTGACCTTTTGCACCCACCTACACGCTCATGTATCCTGCTGAAAACTTTCTTTATTTCAAGGCTTCCACGTATGACCCCGCCCTATCCAACTCAACTTCGCTCAGTTGAATTCCCAGAAAAATTGCTCCCGACACCAGTTTCACTCTTTATTATGAAATTTGATAGATATGTTTATCATTCCAGGATTAAAAAAAAGGCTCAATGACCAATGGCCAGTATGGCATATGCCAATATTATTATCCTTCTATTATCCTAATCTCGACCAGATTTCCACCTGGACTTTTTTTAAATACATAGAATATAACCCAGTCTCGTCTCAATTTTTTTTGACATTCCTCCAATGAACATGCTATTTCCCCTCTGACTTGGTTTCTGCACTGAAGGCCACAGCCACTAGATGGCACTGTGTCACTTGTGTGCTTTGCGTCAAGCTTCCATCAAAGAGCCAGATTAATACCTCAAGATATCTAAAATGCTGCAGGCATGTGGAACCCCAACCCCACCCCCTTGGATTCATGCAGGCTGGATTATGACAGACTTTTTTTAGGCCTATTGTGTTGACGTAGTTGCTGCAACTCTGAAGTATTGATTGCATTATGAAATGTACTCACATCACTTCACGTGGTGTCCTGGCATATGTTGATTCATGGACATAAAGACCTCCATTTCTTAATTGCAGGCACACTACAGTGCATTGTATAAAGGGACAAAATTGAATTGCATCGCCAAAGGGGTAAGAGAGTGTTTCTTTTTCGAGCCTTCATCAATGAGAAACCAACACGAGTGCCTCATTGCAACGACTGTTTTTATAATAACAATAATGTTTCATGTGTAAGTAACAGAATATGATTGGAACACTAGAAATTCTAATTAATGTTGCTAAAGTCGAGTTTGCATGTTCTTCTCGTGCCTGCGTGGGTTTCCTCCGGGTACTCCGGTTTCCTCACACGTTCCAAGAACATGCATGGCAGGTTGATTGGACACTCTAAATTGCCCCTAGGTATGAGTGTGAGTGCAGATGGTTGTTCGTCTCTGTGTGCCCTGCGATTGGCTGGCAACCAGTTCAGGGTGTCCCCCGCCTACTGCCCGAAGATAGCTGGGATAGGTTCCAGCACCTCCGCGACCCTAGTGAGGAGAAGCGGTACAGATAATGGATGGATGGATGATAATACATGCCCGAAAAGAAGCATTGTTTTTAACCTGGGGCCAACTTCAGTTGTGTTTGGAAGGTTATTGCATTTGTGTGCAGCATAACAGCTAAATGCTGATGCACCATGTTTTGCTTTAAAGTCTGGGCTCCACAATGTGTTTGCTGCACTCAGAACCCTACTGGGATTATATTCCATGATAATTTCTTTGATGTGTTCCAGAACTAAGGCAGTCAGTGATTTATTGACCAGTAGCATCCTTTCAAAATCTATTCTACAGAAGGACTAGAATCATATTCTCATTTCTTTGTTCTGGTCTGAACCCGAGCTTTAGCATTCTGAATGAGCTGCAGCTGTTTGATCCTCTTTTGAGGGAGTCCAGTGTCGAGTCTAATGGATTAATGTTCATTTAAAAGTTATGATGGGTATCAGATATGGGTGACCTGACTTGTATTAATGTGTGTATTTATTCAGAGATCCTTCCCTCAGCATGGTCTTGCGGAAAGTTAAAAAAAAAATTCACAGATAACCATGAAACTGGATGGAGGTACCCATCATAACAGAATGGTTGGAAAAGTCTAAAAGACCTTTGCCTGAAATTGAAAATAAAGTCAGTTCTTTTGTTTTTGGTGAATTGAAAGGCTCGTACTTAAAATAAGAACAACCTGGAGTAATAGCTTTCTTACATGGGTCAAGCTAAATTACAAAGCATTTTTTTGCCTATGTCATCCTAATGTAGATGGAGCATTGGGGTCAAAGGTTGAATCATAGCACATATGCAACCTGATCTTCTTTTTCGCCAATCTCTTCCATCGTCGCTCAGGGTGGCATTCCCGCCACCTCCATATCGTGCCCCCACGCTTCGGCTTACGGCAAAGCTTGTCCAAAAACCCGGCAAACAAACAAGGTGCCTCCGGGCCGTAATTCATCAGGCGATGCCGTGGCGCTATTAATCTCTCTGTTTTAGCCATCATAACTCTTCCTTATAGTAGCCATTTGAGTAGTGCAGTGTTGCCAAAGACAGGAGCGATAACTCTGCTGTAATAATGGACCTCAGTGCAGCCGTCCTGATGGATGAGCTTCCCTGGTGGAGATGTATTCGCGTTAAAAACACTTCTTTAATGAAAATTTTGTCCCGGTGTAAGTCCTGGGTAAAACCGAAACAAAACACCTCAAGAGACAAAATCCGCTTCCTTTAAATTGCCTCGGGTATCACTATGCAAAACAATTTGTCCAGAGGCTCTGGGGAAAAGACTCAAATTTGTATCAACTTCCCAGTGGGAGGCAAATCTCAGCCTAAGAGTGCCAGAGGTTAGCGTTTTTATTTCGACAGGATAAATACTTTAAAGTCGCGTTTGTTCCGGGAGGCTGCACTTTCCCCACGCTCGGGTTAACGTTTTAACATGTTAACATTAGCTGCAGGCTGAGAAGAGTTGTGGCACTCCTGCTGTGCTGTGTGTTTGATAAATTCATTCACAGGAATGTTTTCCAATCGAGCCCATTTTGATTTGGAGCCATTTTTACTTTATCCAGTAATCAGGCTCAAAACAAAACATTTATTTGTGATTAACAGTTTTGTAGCTAGTATTTGTCTTGCTCCCTATTTTGCGTACAATTAAAATAGTACAATCTTCATTGTTTGAGAACTATTAAAAGCTAAAGTTAATTGAATCTACTTTATATCTCGTCATTTGTTCCTGACAAGACACATATTTTACTTTGGATATGACACACCACCAAAAAATAATCTTAAAAAAAATAATGAATATAGCAGCACGGTGGATAACTGGTTAGCACGATGGCCGCACAGTGCAGAGGTCGCTGGTTTGATTCCGGCTCCAGCCTACCTGTGTGGATTTGGCATGTGCACCCCGTGCCTGCGTGAGATTCCTCCAGGCGCTCCGGTTTCTTCCCATGGCAAGTTGATTGGACACTCTAAATTGCCCCTAGGTATGAGTGTGAGCGCGGATGGTTGTTCATCTCAGTGTGCCCTGTGATTGGCTGGCAACCGATTCAGGGTGTACCCGGCCCACTGCCCGAAGATAGCTGTGATAGGCTCCAGCACCCCCTGCGACTCTTGTGAGGAGAAGCAGTACAGATAATGGAATGGAATAATGAATTACCCCAAAAGGTCTTTAATTGCCCATAGAGGCATCAAGCACTACTTTTCTCTGAATTGAGCTCCTTAACTCACTTCAATGTAGTTCCTTGGCACCAGGTTGCCACAAGACGCTGGCAAAGCACTCCTTAAGCCTTAATGAAACTTCTCAATTCACTTAAATAATAGTTCCTTGGCACCTAGATGCCACAGGATGGCAACATAATCTGACTTTTATTGCTTTGGTCTGAACACAAAAACAGCAAATGGGTGAGTTCTTCATCAAATAACAGTGGATGTTTTCAAAATAAATACAAAAGTATATGGAGGCTTCTCTTATACTGAAATATAAATGGTCTTGTGAAATATTTCCTTTTCAAGAATGCCAATGCGCAGGTTAATTTGACCTTCTAGTGGAAGAGAATGGAATTGTTCTGTCTGTCATGACCCGTCAATGATACAAAAGAATGCTCACTGACATGTAGTTTTATTGGTGGTAAATGAATACTAAATTTGAGACCAATGGAGTGAAATGGGGATGTCCTAATCACTTGGGGCACAAGTTTGGCACACAAAAAGTTCACACTCGTTCAAGTTCTATTTGATGGTCACTAAAATGTGCAGCTTTTTTGCCGTTCAGTGAGCTGTTTGGTCACCCATCTTCTGGTTTGCTCTGACTGTCGGTTGTGTAAGCAAGGTTCTTCTCCCCAAGGTGCTGACAAGCACCAATGCTTGTGGCCATTTCAAACCCAAACTTTGGGGATAAATGTACCACCTCCTACAGAGCGCTGCGGCCACAGTAGTTTTAAACTTGATGGGTTGGCTTAACGCCATATTTGACGAGCTTTAAAGCGTCCCACGTTGGAGGTAGCGATGCTATCAAATATCCAAAGGCTTTGTCCTGCTCATCTTCTCGCGCTAAATGCCATCCGTCTGGTGGTTGATGAGCACACCGATAAGCCAGAGAATAATAAGGCAGGTAAACACTTCCCTATCTCGGGCGGAGAATAGGGCAATTGAGAATCTGAGTGAGAAATTAGATGGCCTTTTGTTACTTGACCTGTGTTACCCATCCAACAGTTGAGTCATGTGAGTGTTGTTTGAGCGAAGCGCTCGCGCAGATTCGTTGCGGCGAGGCTCAATGACCCATGCGGTGTCTCATTTCCTCATTAAGAGCTCCTTCACCACCGGAAATAAAGCAGAACATCAAAGGAAAGAATTTGTGCGTATGCAATACGTCTATTCTGAGCTATGATTGTCATTTTTATAAATTTCCATCAAGCATTAATATTCATTTTGTTTTGCATTCTATTACTTTCCCAAAATATCCAACCTGTATGCGTGCGTACAAACAGGCAGTAAATTACGGGTAAGTAATTGTCGGTATTGCATAATAAATATGACTACAGGGCTGTCAACATTTGAGCAAACCTTGTAATGAGACATCGGTCGGTCAGCGGGGTGCTGATGGATATTTAAACGACATGTCAAGCGGATGTCGGAACGTGCGCACTGGATGATGTCACATTGCGTCCCCTCGTGCAATTTGCAGCCCCCCACAGATGATGGTGCCCTACGTACTGTGCGTACTCCTTACTATGTTTAGAGTAGTGGGGCTACATAGAAGATGCTTGTAATGCCTTCAACTTTATTTTTTTCTTTAAGGGGATTCAAGAGTAATTTTAGAGCAGATCTGAAGCTGATTATAGTTGGCATACAAGCGTCCTTGCTGCATTTATATAACGTCATCAACAACCAACCTGACTCCTGCTTTGGACCTATCACAGATGTGATTTCCCCGAGAGTGATGGATAACTATGTTTGTGGAAGATTAGCTTTTTTATTTTCTGAGAGAAGCTCATTTTAAATGTCCTACCTGTCTGTGCAGGGTCTGACCTTGAAAATTGTCATAAAAGTAATAAGCTAGTTCCGGGTTGGGTTGTGAGTAGGGGCACGAAGGAGCATTTATGCAATCACATTCACAGCCATTTGTCCAGACAAACTTCTCAAGAACAACAAACGTAACTTACATATAACCTTTGAAAACTCCAAGAATATTGATTATTCGCTGACCTAAAGCAATGAAGTCATTTGCCAGCCATTTTAAAGCATTTTGACTCATCTCTAAAGAGCTACAAATTTTGTTTTCTAGTACAATTCAAGGTGTTAAAAAGGGGTTTTGAAACATGTCCATGAGACACTTCTTACAAAGTAGCCATAGGTTGTATTTCAACTTTGCATGTTATTTTATTTTATGCAATATATATCGCTCATTATTAACATAGTGCAATTTTCCCTTGACACTTTCAGGCTGAGATCCTACCAATTTCCCATTAAATTAAGAGAGAATATTTCAACGTTAGCCCATTTTTTGCCTTTTCAAAGAGAAATACTGTTCACTAGCCAAATCGGAAGCATGACAGAAGATTTCAGCATTTACCTGCCTTTGATTTTTACACAGAGAGCCTGCAAAATATCTCATCAGTTAAAACACAAGATGTGGCATTCACCTCCTATCTCTGTCTCTCGAAATGAGATCCTACAAAATCTTCTGGACAATGTTGCACAATTTGTGTATTCGCATCTCTTTTACTCAGAGGTCTTGTTAAGAATTTCAACATCAGGGTCATAACAGAAGATCTGGCTACCCTCCTTTGCATTCTTAACTGAGATCCTGGAAAAACTGCCAAACTCCAGAAGACTCCTCAATTTACCCAACTTTGCCTTCAACACGGAGGATCCTGCCGAATTTCCGGAAAAGTGGTGTAAATTTGGCGTAACTTTGTTTTTCAAACTTTCACTAGATATTTGCATCTGCTGTTAACAAAATATTCTGGCATTGACCATCCTTTGTGATTGGGCACTGGCCTACCTGCCCTACAACCCTGCTGATTGACTGCTACAAGGTGACTGACCGTCATAATGTCTGTTGATTATCTGCTGCGAGGAGAGGGGGTGTAATTTATCATGCAGTTATCGTTATCGAGGTAAAATTGCTCAATCGATTTGAGATCATATCGCCCAGCCCTAGTCTTCTGTGAATTTCCTCCTATTTTGGTGCACTATTTTATTTTACGTTTTGTAACTGTGTATTCACCAGATGTAAATATTGAGCACAATGCATTAGGGGTACTGCGATTGGCTGGCAACCTGCCTACAGCCCGAAGTCAGCTGGGATAGGCTCCAGCACACCCGTGACCCTCGTGATTAGAAACGGCTTAGATAATGGATGGCTTAATGGATGGCCAGTAGGGGTAAGGTCCCATTTTTGTTGAAGAGTTTCCTCCTTAGTTTGAGGTTTGGTTTAAGTGGATGCATTTTGGTTTCATTGTTGTTTTTCATAAGGTTTGTGCTTTGGTTGTGATTTTGGCCAAGGCTTCTTTGTAAATGGTCATTTTTGTATTGTTTTCTGCCTTGTGCGTTAGGTAATAAATTTCATTTCATGTTGGCTCTGCCTAACCCCAAACTAGGCCAGAACACAAATGTATTGTCCCCCTCAACCAACTCAATTGCTTTTAACACAACAGAGCAGAAGTGAGTGCCGACCTGCCGGGTGTTAAAATGTTGACCCTTTTCTTAAATTTTAATCATTTAAAGCCAAGGCTGCGTTCATTTTTGTATCACACAATCAAAGGCGGAGAAGTATGGAAAGTTGTGACTTGAAAAATGTGTCCAACTTAAATCATCCTGTAATTCTGGGGGATTCAATATCCCTCTCCCTCCAAGCCCCCCGACCTTGGAAGTGCATCAGCCTAAGTATTTATGTGCTGCTGAAAATATTACCACTGACTTATGACTGCATTTATCATATATCATGTATCCCCACCGCGCCCCACCCCTTCCCAAAAAGAAAATGGATCACTTGCAAATGTAGAATTATCATATTCTACCGTGTGCCAGAAGTAACAACATCCATCTCTGAGTCAAATAGACAATTTCCTATATTAAAATAAAGTTGGATCCAAAACTCATATATTCTTCCCGCTGCTACTTCCTTGGCTGAATCAATGCAGCCATTAAATCAACAGTGTTGGAAAGTTGTGCTTCGTCTCAGCAAGTCATGCTTTCCCCTTCTCTTGGCAGTGCATTACTCTTATTTTGGGAATGTATTCACTTTTGTTTGAAACCATTTGGAGTTTGACCAATGTTCAGTTTGTGGGGCAATTGACATTCGGTGAAGCTGCAGACTGCTTGGTTAGCCTCGCCCGCTGGCTCTTTTCTGTTCATAATGCAATGCAGGTACCTGATAAATGTTCAAATCTGATAAATGTTCAATTCTGCTGATACGCAGATAAAGATTTTTCAAATCAAAGATTGTTTATATGTGACAGACTCCACAGAGAAAGATCATGTATTTTACATTATGGATTGCATGGTGTGTGGTCTTCACATTCTGTCCACTGATCTCAAGGCAAGGCATAAATAGAATCACATGACCACATGTGGTCCCGCAAAAAGAACTAGGAACAGACACTTTCTGATATACTTTCTGAAATATATTACCCAGGTTTTCTAAAGCGTACCAGCTGGTAACGTTTTTAAGATGGTACAAAAATTAAAACTGTTGACTATCCTGTGTATATTGGAATTATGTTGACATGCTTTCATTGTTTAATAAAACCCTTGTCTGAGGTCCCTGCGATTAACCTGCAAAAATGCTACTCAAACCTAGAAAATTGCTCCTCAAATGAAATTATTGATTAGCAAAACTGCCCATCAAATAAGAAAATTTATTTCAAGCCTTTTTTGGGGGAACACTGTCACGTTTCTGGCGGTGCGATTCAATTAAAGTCAGTGTCGTTTTTGTAGGCGGGAGCAGTGGCGTGCGGGGCACCAAGGATGATGTGTTTGGAGCATCAAAAATCCGCCCATTCGCCAAGCGAATTAAAAATATTGAACTTTTTTTCCCTCTTTGCTTGGCGGCAGCCAATCAGCTTCAGGTACTCCATTGTCCTGTACATGTGCTGGGTTTTGTGTGAAGATTTGAGAATTATGGAGGGGAAATAATCATCGCCGTCCGTTGTCACCCGGATCACTACA
Source organism: Idiotropiscis lumnitzeri (assembly GCF_059441095.1). Lineage (NCBI taxonomy): Eukaryota > Metazoa > Chordata > Actinopteri > Syngnathiformes > Syngnathidae > Idiotropiscis > Idiotropiscis lumnitzeri. The sequence continues at coordinate 16,870,824 of NC_142401.1, read as the reverse complement.
ACACGGCCAGCTATCAATAGCGGGACCAAATGTTGAGCAATGAAGTCGGCTTGTTGTGTTTTTACTACTTGCTTACAGCTGGCAAACTGTACCGAGGTAGCAACAGTGTTTAGTATTAACCAAATTATTTAGCATATCAACCAGCCACCTGATTGCTTTGTTCCGCAAAAAGTGGGAGGGCTTTGGGAACACATACCTCGAAGAAAAAAAATAAAGGTGCTGCTGGAGAACAAGAGTGGCTGGGCAGCAGTCCCCGTAAAAAAAGTGCAAGTACTTGGCGGTGCTCTCTTTTTTTCCACCCGCTGAATTGCTAAACTGTCAACCAAGCGATGTCATGCCGCATTCCCTTCTCCGATGTGCGCGAATGAAGCGGCTGAGTCCACCTCCGTGGTGAAACGCCAGCAAATTATGCGTAGCCGATCGCTCACCTGGATTTGGTCTCAACATAGAATTTGATTGGCTACACCTGTTCACATTACTGAACATGGAGTCATGTGACTGGAGAGTAGTTAGGATGTGTGTCATATATAATGGATGAATGGTTGCGCGCAGATATAGTCTCCCTGCGCTTCAATCAAATTGACCAAAATCATGTTACCATGCGCCACGACTTAGACCAGGTTTTACCTGGTCTTAAATCTAGTCGACTTTCCATCACCCAATTGTCAGGTGCGCTGAGGGCATGTAAATGAAAACGCCTTCGGTCTGCCGGAACGCCAAGCTTGACACACCGCTGTCCACTAGTTCCCAAACGCAGTTAACTAGACTTTCAAGAAAATGATGTGCCATGCGTCGATCTTATGTGCTACCTACAAAAATACAACCCTTAGCGCTATAGAAAATGGAAGGCAAGTTTTGGAGTTCCCTTTTAAACTTTCCAACTAAAATTTCCCAGACAAGTAAGAACCTCAGTGTCCTCTTGGCTCATTACCTCAGCCGTGCATCTTCATCAAAGCCAGCGTGACGATAATTTCTGCGGAAGGGACGCTATTATTCATTTTGTTCACCCACCTGCATTTACAGATGGTGCGTCCATCTGATCGAGGTTCTGAATGCGAGATGACGACAGCGCATCTTCCTCCCTCCCTCGCTTTTTGCCAGTCAGTGCCTTGAATGCATCCCGTGTAACCTTCAAGCACTCTCCTTTGTGTTAAAGGAGAACACGTGCGCAGAGTTGTGTAAACACGTAAAAGCTTATTGAAGTGATGCACATTATTTTTCGGCAATACTTAAACTCTGTAAGCCCCCCGAAAAAGAAGAAAAAAAGAACGCGCTTTTGAATGGTTTTCTTTTTGGTGGCGAACAGAGGCCTCGGTTAGCGGAAGCATTTTTTTATTAATTTTTTTTATATCCAAAGGCCACGTGAACGCTGCATGTGTTTTTTTTTTTTTATTGGCTTGAAAGTGTTGAGAGGAAGGACATGCTTTCAGCGCCTCTCTTTTATAAAAGCCTTGAACACGCGGACAATAGCCTTGAACACCTCCGGTTTGAACTTTAGCATGATAAATATGGCTTCAGCCATTCAGCCACATGAAAAACTTGCTTTCATTTCCTTCTATTTAATGTATTTCAACTTTTTGTTCAGCAGGTTTGGCGGACATTTGAAAGCGGTGTGGAACTTTTATAATAATAAATTAAAAAAAGGGAATGCTATATAAGGTGTGTGTCCCTAAAAATGCCAAACTCAATGAAATTATTGAATTAATTATTTTACTTCAATTAGCCGCCCCCCCAATACGGAGATCCTGGGTTCGATTCCGGCTCCGGCCTTCCTGTGTGGAGTTTGCATGCTCTCCCCGTGCCTTTGTGGGTTTCCTCTGGGTACTCCGGTTTCCTCCCACATTCCAAAAACAAGCTTGGCAGGTTGATTGAACACTCTAAATTGCCCCTAGGTATGAGTGTGACCGTGAATGGTTGTTCGTCTATGTGTGCCCTGCTTCAGGGTGTACCCCGCCAACTCCCCGAAGACAGCTGGAAAAGGCTCCAGCACCCCCGTGACTGAGAAGTGGCTTCAGTGATGGATGGATGGATATATGTATAAATCAATAATTGTCCTAGCCTGAACCCAACTTTTGAGGCATTTGTGTTTGTGTTATCATTAAAAAAAAAACCTTCATTTATAATACAAATTTTAAGTGTTTTTTTTTTTTTTTTCGTCTGTTTCTTTGCTTTTTATTTTCTTACACCCCAGAGTCTAATTGGACTTATTTTCTTTGCTTCAGAAAACCTTTAAAGAAAACTAAACATGATTTGTTGGCTCATGTACACGAAATGATTTCTATTTAATCAGTGCTGTGCTAGCCTTGTATGGGGACTTCATTAATTAATTATGCATTACAGTGTCACTGTTCTGTACTATTACTACGCTCTTTATATTAATGTGGTTAAAATCAAAACAATATTTAGCCTTACAATGTGCTTTCATGAAAGATGGGACATTCTTGTGGTTCAAGCAGAAATTAATAGCAGTAGTAGTTGCAGTAATAGAAAGAGGAGTCGAAGTGAATATGGTATTGTTAGTAGCAGCACTTGTGGTAATTATAGTGGTAATTGTGGTAATAGTAGTCATAGTGATGTTAATAATATTGATTTTTTTTTTTTCATTTGATTTTACTTCCATGTCTTATGCTGTCTTTATGTTCAATCAATCAATCAATCAATAGTCAGTATTTTTGGTAATAGGAGCAGAAGTAATTGTCAATGCCAATGTCAATTGGTATCGGTAATACGATTAGCAATGGTAGTAGTAGTTGTGAAACGCACTTTATAAATAAAATTGTAGTGTATTGTACAGTGTTACCAATAACATTCATTGCATAATTACTCGTCGTACATGTGGTGAGAGTAAAAATAGCAGCAATAATGGTAGCCACAGTAATCGTAATAGGAGCATTAGAAAACACAGCAGTAGTAGTAGGAATAAGTAGTCGTAACAGTAGTAGTATTAGTAACAGTAGTAATAGAAGTGCTCTTAGTAGTACATTAGCTGTTGTTGTAGTGGTATTTTAGTAGTACTAATAGCACTAAATGATATTAGAAGCAGACATACTAGTCATGATTCTGGTAGAAATAGCTGTAGTGATAGTGGGAGTTGTAGTGCAGTCGGTGTAATACTAGTACTAATAGTAGTAAAAAACAGCTGTAGTGATACAGTCTATGTATAAATAGAGAGATAAAGTCGTAGATTAGTGCTACTAGTAGGATTGTTGCAGTAAAAATAAGCCTTACAAGGCTAAATAAATAAAATAAGCCTTTAAAAAAAAGCCTTTGCAAGTGATAAGTCAATAAACGGTGACATGTGTGACTTTATATTTCTTTTTGTGCACATCACAGTGTTTACAACCCTCAAGGCTACAATGCCGATAGTTGATATGTTTGTTGATGAGCGTGTGTACACGGGGCACAGCGTGAGAAGAAAGATGCTGTGATTTGTCGTCGCTTGTTAATAATATTGTAGTGTATATATAGTTTGCGTGCGCCTCTCATCACAGCGCTAAATTTAAAATGCTGCCTCGGGTACAAGAAGCCAACGTTTTTATTTATTTATTTTTATTATTCATCCGCATTCAACACAAGAAATGATCCTAGAGACGATGTCACTTTTGTTTACATTTGTCATGCGCTCTGCTGGTGGAACATTCCGAGGTTTACATACTTAAGCAGTAAATAAAGTCTATGTTGAAAGGTCAGTCGTTTCAGCACTGATTTGAAATGATGGCAAAGTAAAACGCAGACTCATAAACAAAAGTTGGGAATGTATCTTAAAACCAACATAAATTATTTTGTATTACAACTCTGCAGGCGAGTATGTCTGGTCTACAAAGGACTCTCCAATTGGGCTCTTTTGTTCAAAATTATTTTGTCTTATTGGTTTTATAATAAGCGAGGAGACGAGATTTAGACCTGCCGCGTGTGTAATGTGCTCTGAGATGACTTCTGCTGTGATTTAGCGCTATGTAAATAAAATTACATTTTATTTAATTAATAACAAAATATATTTCTTATAGTCCTACATTTTAGAAAATATGTTTTCCAGAATATGAGGAGTCATATTTCAGGAATAATGCTGTATTTTTTAAATATACAATACTTGTTAAATTATGATTTCCTTCCCTTTCAAACTTTGACTTTAATAACATGACATTGCGGGCTATATTTACGTCAGTGCCACACATGTAATTTTACCAGCACTATTAAAAAGGGGACGTTTGCGCTATTGTGGGCGTGAACTCATCTGACTCCATTTGCCGCCAATCAAAGCGACGCCTCTCATTTCCTTTTAATAAGGCACACTCACATCACTTATGGAGACAGCAGTGTGCCCGAAAGGAATCATCTGTCTCTGCGTGGCCGGAGCATAGTCACTGCTCTTTTGCTGGTGCCGCGACAGACAATTTAAGCGGGTACCCTCATTAAATACAGAATGATCTAGTGCTAATCACCGATTTCCTGATTTCAATATGTACGTGTGCCTCATGTATAGATCACCAGCAGTTCATGTTTTTAACTTTTAAATTCCAATGGCATTTACGTGTAACACAACATTTCTTCCCTGTAGCGATCCATGGACTCAAAAAGTTCCAGGATGATTCTTCTGAAGGTGCTTTTATTTTAGATGCAATGACAAAGTTTGACAAAGACTGTTTCTCTTTGAAAGTCAATATTGAAATGTTTTCTCATATATTATGATTCACAGCACTGCTTGTTGAGATTTGGATCTGTGGCTTTGCATGCACGATACTTTAAAGCGGCAGACAATCTAAATACTCGGGAGGTATCTGAGGCTCCAACACAAGGACAAATCTGCCAGTGAGGAGATTTCAGTCTTTCTTCATATTTGTTTCTGTTTAGAATATCACTCCAAAATCTCAAGATTTCTTTGAGGTTTGTGATAATATTCAACAAGCTGCGAACGTGAATCGGCTCACGTCATAGAGATGGGTATGACTTTCGTTCCAATGGCAACTGGGGTGATGACCCTTGTTGAGCCCTCAATAGTGAGTGCAAACCGATTCTCTCCATGTTGGCGTAGTCGTAGTACTAGTAGTAATAATAGTAGTGAACAAACATGTGAACACATCCTTTTTTATACGCAGGGAGGCTTCTTTTTTAAGGAAAGGCTTTGGGGAATTTTGAATGGTTTACATTTAATTTGTGCCCCCCCCCCCACCACCTATTTTTCCGAGAAAGAGAAATGCAATCAAGGGGGAGAATTTTTTTTTATTAGATTCCCTGAACGCAAATTATAGTTGAAAAATAATTGCTTTCCTATCCTAAATGTTTTATATTTGTTTGTGAAGTGATAATCTTGAACAACTTGTTCTTTTTAAGAAGAAATTAAATGCATTAAGGTTCAATGAAGGGACACATTTGTGAAATTGTTGTAAAGTGCTTTTTGAACAATACCTGAATTTTTTTTTCTGCTTATTACTTTGCGAGCTTTGTTAATTAAAGAAAATAAATAGCCATTGACAATGTGTGTGTGGGGGGGGGGGGGGGGGGGAGTTGAATTTTATTTTTACCAAAAATATGTGTCCTAATTATGTCGCATTATTTTTCAGTGGTTTAATAATTAAAAGCCAAACATTGCAGAAACAAATAAAGCTCATCAAATTAATTGAGCATTGGCCAGTCGATGATGCAGCTATAGTTTAAATATTCTAAAGTATCGGTATCAGTATTAATATTGGCGAGAAAAAGTATTTTTTTGAGCGACCAATCACCGTCATAGTTTCATGAAATATAATGCAAAAGACAAGCAGGCCCAAACTTTAGTTAAAAGAAGTGTTGACAATTGTGAAGGATTACGGGTCATTGTGCTTTTTAGATTTGAATGAATCTGCCATCAATTACAGCATGTGAAATGATGATCACTCTGATTAGCTGCAAATCATTTCACCACTCCCAAGATAATTACAACTAAGTGAACTTTCAATGTGTGAATATGTCTGTTTAGTTAAACCAAAGAATCAATGACTTCAATATATACCCCACGGGTTTCCCCACAAACATAAAGACTTTTTTGTCTTAAATATCAAACACGTTCAATATTTAATATCGTGGGCCCCACTCCTTCAGGACCCTATTATTTGGACAAATACAGTCGAAATACACCTCAGACAAGGATAATGGGACAATGTGATTTGACATCCTTGTTTGGGAAGTGGCAAAATCGGGAACAAAACAGCATGACTGTAAAATGGATTTTTCTACAATGCCCTCTTGTGTCACCAAGACCAGGCCAATAAATCACCACTTTTTTTTCTTTTTAACCCTCTTCCAGGGATTGAGTTCACTTCTCTGCCAACCTGACCCATTTCTGGAGGACACGAGTCCACTCAAACTAACGTGCTACAGTAAAGTCTCTGTTGGGAGGAAAATCGGGATCTTTCCGGCGTTCTTGTTGTCCATTTTCATTTGTTGCACATACTCTTCAGATGGAATGCTCGGCTCAACATTATACATTTGTTTTCAAAATCTGAAAATCAGATATAATGCAGTTTAGCTGTGTGCATGGGTAGAGTATTCTTTCTTTCGGTATTTTGTGAGACTTTGTGCAGTTAGAATTGGGCGTAACGGGGCGTTTAAGCATTTGTGTGCCGCTGTGGGACGGAAATAGGTCTTTTCCCGGCCCGTCATTGTCTTTGACAACCAAAGACCAAGTCGGAAACCTAGGGGTGCTGCTCGATTCTGATCTGACTTTCAACACTATTATCAAATCAATCACTACAGCCTTTTACCAGCTGAAAAAAAATATCCAGATTGAAGGGTTGCGAGCTCCGAGCAGACCATGAGAAGCGTATCCAGTTGAAATTAGATTTAAATAGAACATAGGCAGTGAATTGAATGCTTGAGTCAGCCACATAATAAGCAGGAATGAATGAATGGATGGAAGTATTTGGGGTGAAACGAGCTCGGAGGAGAATGCAAAATGTTGCAGTGAGAGCTTGTAAGATGACTGCCCTGCCCTACTGTCACACTGCTTGTTAGCATGGCCTACTTTCTCACACCACCTCACACGCAAGCACACGCGCTAGCCATGTGTCTGCCTTGAACCTGCTCCTCCTTTCCTCCCTCGAGCTCAATTACAACCTGTGGATGTCACCTTTGTCCCACTTCTTATATATATATATATATATATATATATATATATATATATATATATATAATTGTTATTTTTATTGTCCTCTGATGGTTGTTGTCCAAAAATTATTTTTTTTTCTGTCAAAATTAAAGCGTTAACTCTGGAGATTAATCTAAAAAAAAATAACTCAGTCAAATATCTTAACTCAGTTAACTCAGTTCGATATATGTAAATAATATTGCACCATATTAGCTGTACAACTTTAGCACATCATCTCAGAACAAAACACCCTGTTCAATTTACCACTGAGCCTTGCAAACCAAAACTGCCGGAGTGTGGTGCATGTGGGCAGTTTTGGGAAATGTTTCTCAGAAAAATGCCTGCTTTGTTGAGTTTGTATTCAAGAATCAAAGAAAACTATTAGAGCTATCTTTGAATTAAATCTACTGCATATTTGGTGTTTTTGCATTAATCCCAATATATTACTCACATAAATATGTCACAAAAAAATAGTTGAGAAATGTGATTAATCGCAATCATGGAATTTTACATGTATATATATATATATATATATAAATAACTCAAATGTACAATAACAGAAATAAAAATAAATGCATGTAATATATATTTTTTTCTATAAATTGATGTTTGTGTAAAGTAATCACTGCCTTTAGTAAGCCAAACATAGTTTGAGTACATTGAGTATATTTCTGCGGGGTTGAAACAAGTTCAATATTTTGCCATCTTCATATGTTAACATTACTGTATTTCTTTTGATTGTGTGCATTATTCGCACAGAATATTCATGAGCTACTGTTTCCTAGCAACAGCATCGCTTGTACGCACGGCGGCTCTGATCACGCGTACATCCCAACCCAAGACAAAGCTAAAAGATAGCAAGTGAGTCAATGCGCATCTTCACTTCTTCCCCTTAAGCATCATCGCTTACTTACTACAGAGCCGCGTTCTGCTCAATCATGTGTTGGTCCACTATAACGCCTCCAGATGTAGCCACTTTTCTTTCTTTCTTTCTTTTTTTTTTGTCGTCACGGTAGGAGCCGCTCTGTTTATGGCTGTACACAAAAGCACGGCTGAGAGCTCCTTCAAAGCACCCGCCAGCCACTTCTTAATACAATGCGCCTCTCCATGGCGGGAAATGTTGGTGCTCGGTCCGAGACGGATGCGTCGCTTGTGCCCATTCTGTCACCAAAGGCCACTTGTATTAACTTCAGGTGCATATTGGAAAGGTAACGAGTGGACACTCTTTGTCACGCTCTCTTCCAGTCTGCCGACCGCTCATGGGGTGACGGCAGCTCGTCTGTACGCACGGCAGTGATGTGCGGCTAAGTAAATTTAATTAGATTAGGAATCATGGTTGATTATGAGGAAAATTGCATTTTTCAGAACGTTCCCGCAAAATATTGCCGCTGACACCACGTTCACAGATCGGCCCGAAATTGAGTGGACTGTCTAACGCAGGCATGTCCAGCTCCGGTATGGAGCTGAGCAGTCTTAAATTGGATTATCAGTGTTCAACTTAACTGGCGGAGCTTGGATTTGTTCCATGGAGGGGGCATGGTTGGTCTGAAGATATCTCAGGCGGTCTGCAAAGGAAAATAATTCTTCAATTCTTCAAAAAACACTGATAAATATTTATTATTATATGTTCCCTACGGGAGACGAGGGGAAAAAAATCTCAGAAAAATCGGAAATCATCCAAAAGCCAATTAGCTGGCCTGGCACCTGAGAGCCCAAGCACCAGGACCAGCATTAGGTCTAGAAATTGTTTCTTTCAGGTTAAATTGGAAGCAGTATATATGTTCATCGGATTTAAATGCAAACCTATCAGCCTAGTTTGCTTCGAGACAGTATTAGCCATGAAAGATTTCACGACAACACTGATGTCATTCTCTATTTCTAATACAGCAAGTCCTTGCTTTTGGAGGTGGATACATTTGTGTAATCAGTTGGTATACTCGTCACTGAAGCAAAGAGAGGCCAGATGCTCTTGCAAAGTCGTTGCTTTGCGATAACAAGCCACGATTAGTTCGTTGGTGCAATGTTTTTGAAGATGATCGATCCACTTAAAATGGAAACAATGTCCAATGTAAGAACTTCAAGTCGGGGCGTCTGTCGCAAGGGATGGATTCAAAACAAAACGGTGTTGAACAGAGTTTCTTGCTGTTGCCTAGCAACCGTGACAGATGCAGATCTAGGAGATGCTGATGTAGAGCTGTTAATTGTGTTTATGTGGCATTCACAACCCAGATCCGCATGTTGCTGCAGCAAAAATAAGAGAGCCAACATCTAGAGCAGGGGTGGGCAAACTTTTTGATTGGTGGGCCACAATGGGTTCGAAAATCTGATGGAGGGGCCAGACCATGAGCAGATGGATGGAGTGTTTTGGTAACCTCACCTCATCGGAGAAAAAAAATAAATGTAATTTGAAATGAAAATGAACAAAATCATCAAAATATCTGTCTTTGACACACCACAATATTTAGAAAATAAAACATCAGGTTTATTCATTAAATTTTTTTCAAGTTCGGCGGGCCGGATTAAAACGTTTAACGGGCCGCATGTGGCCCCCGGGCCGTAGTTTGCCCACACCTGATCTAGAGTATTCATTGTCATAAGCGAAAGCATAGTAATAATAGTAGTAATGGTAATTACAACAAGTTGCAAATGATTTTTTTTCTCGATAGGCCTACCTTTAGTGTTGCTAGAATAATTGACACAAGATACCAGTAAAGCCATCAGAAAAAAATTAACAATTGAGTCAACTCATGTAAATTGGTATTTTAATTTGATTAGTAAAAGGCGACGAGGAATACCAATGAAGATTCCACACCAACTCCCAACGCGTCATATTTGTTTTTAAACAACTTTAGAAAAAAAATAAATAAATGGAAAACTTGTTGATTTCTGTCATTTTTAAGATGGGTGGTTAAAAGCTCATTCAGTCTGCATCTTGTACCAGTTAACTGTGAATTATTTAACTTTCTATGGAAAATCTGTCACATTTTTGAGCATTTTGGTTGCCAGGTTAAAGAAGGCATGGCATTGGACAACCATGACAACTCATTTCATGTTGAGGTGCACGCCAACGACTAATTTCAAGTGATTTCATTTTTTTTTTCCTCCAGTGATTCACTGGCCTTTATGCGCGATAATCCCGGCAATTGCAGGAGGAGCCTTTTCTCCCTTTTATTTGAAAGTTGGCAGGGTATGACAATTTCCAATCAAAGCACACGCTCGCATGCAAACAAATTGAGTGGATGTGCTAAAGTTGCCTTCTAAGTTGTACTTACTTCAAAACAAATGTAGAAGAATTTGAAGTTGCATAAATCCAGGTCCAGAATGTAAACCCTGCGACTAATCTAACTAATTAGCCACAGGTGCTTTTACTTGACCGGCAGGTAAACAAGGTCTAGACCAAACCAGTAACTGAATCATAACGTATGTCAATGTGAAATGATGTCATGTTTTTGAATAAAGGCATTGAAATTAAAACATTTTTAAACACGATTAATCGGTAAAATAATGGTTTGTTAAAATAAATGTTGCAGCCCTAACAATTTAGTTGTGCTCTTTTGAGGCATGTTTGTTTTACGGAATGTTTCCTACTTTTGAGGCATGTTTTTATCTACTTCTATTTAATGTCAGTAAGACTTCCCCAAGCGTCCTGCTATAATACACGTGGTTTTGAACTGACAAATACGAATCACATGATCCGATTAAGCAAAAATAAAATGTAGAAGTTGAGTTTGAAAACATTTTAATAGAAATAAAATTTGGTATAAAAAAAATAAACATGCTTCACACACTTTAGTATTTTTTTTTTTACAAATACATAATCAGATAAACCAGGCACTGTATCTTTTTTTACACGTTTTTTTTTCTTTTATACTATGTGATGGGAACAGAAAGCAGACATCATCAATCTATTTACCGTAATCACATTGAATTGAGTCCCCGAAAGAAAAATTGTGAAACGAGCGAGGCCTGACAAAGCGACACAGATGATGCTCCCCCCACCAAACACACACACGTGATGGCTCCCCCAAGACACCTGACGGCTTTTATACCTCATGAGTCATCTATCCGTTGATAGATAAATGCTTTTTACCTTATATATATATATATATATATGAATCTTGAAAAAAAAATGTAACTTCCTTCTTCCCCTTTATCACCAGAGTGCCCATGGAGGACGAGTAGTCTTCGTAATGAATTTTGTAAGTATGGTTTCCCATTAGGAATATATGGATATCACCTTCAGGGGCGTATGGCGGGATGCTCTCAAGGGTATACTTCATCTTAATTCCTCCTCTTAATGGATCTGTACAGCGAGTCGTTTTTACCCTCTGAGGGAAATGGCTGCTGGCAGTGATGGTGGGGGGTGGGGAGGCTCAACCCCTTCCGGGAAAGATCCGTCCTGCTGAATGAAGCACGTACAAGAAGGGCAAGATGGCAGTGGCGAACTCCTGCGGGGGAGAGCTGCTTGATACGTATCGAAAAAGTCACTCATGAGACCGTTTTGAATGTACCCCCAAACGAGTGCAACAATCGAGTGACAATGCATTCCGAATATACAGCAACAACACAACACATGATGTTAAAACTATCATGCACAACACACTTGGTTCAATAGAACTCAGCAAATTAACGGGAACGGGGGTGGAGGGGTCTTAATTTTGATTTGGCGCATGGATGACTTCGACTGGAAAAAACACAGCAGGAATCCCCCTTGCATTATGTACCTTTTTGACGTCGATTATCCCGTGTTGGAAGATTCTAACGCCAGTTGGCAGACGACACCGACAAGACCCAAACACATTTTTGGCTTTTGAGTTCACCGTCAGTCACTCACTACTAGGATGAATCGAAGGATAAACTTCCGTTTTTCAGTCTCCTGGTGGCTTTCATGCAGTTATTTTTCTTTATTTATTTAGATTTTTACAACACAAGATGATACCTCACAATTGTCCCGCCCGCACAAGTGCGTCACTGCGTTGGGGGGGGGAATAACACACTCCTGTGATTTCCGACCGTGTGAAAATGACACTCCTGACAAGCAAATCAGGTGGAAATCCTGACTTTGAAAGATGGTGACTTGGACTTGACTTTGAGGCGTCCATTAAATGGCGTGGTTGCTGTAGCTGATGTATGTCTGCTTTGTAGAGAAACCTGGAAAATAGCAAGGAAACGTTTTCAAGAGAAGATACACTATGTTTCTGGTCATATCTGATTTAAGATAGGTACGCACATTCAGATTTTTAGCATTTTAAGCCTTTTTTTTTATTCTGAAAGAATGCACACTTATTGTAAATCCAAGATCAGCGCTCTGTGTCACTGAAAGCAATTACAAATTTTTAGGATATTAATGATTCAGACCTGAATTTTAACTCTCACAGAAGAACGTGTTCTTGCTTTTATTTTCAGGAGGCTAGATGGTGTATTTATATAATAGTTATGGGTCTTAATGTAAAATCAATCAGGAAGCTGCAACTGATCCAAAACGATCCTCAAAAACACCTGGAAACTGGACCACATCAAACCTGTCCTTATATCACTAGACTGGCCTATAGAATAGAATAGAAATCTCTAAATGGGCTTGGACCAAACAGCATGCAGGATGTATCAGTACCCTACAAAGCATCCAGCCCTTCATGTCATCTGGAAATGGTCTACTGCAGGGGTGTCAAGATCCAGTCCTGGAGGGCTGCTTTCCTGCATGCTTTCAATCCCTCCCGGCTGCAACCCACCTGATTGAAGTGATCAGCTCATCAGCTAGCTCGGAAGAATCCTGATCAGTATACTGCTTATTTGAATCAGGTGTGTTGCAGCCGACAGAGATGGAAGAATTCCCCCCCAAAAATCCGATGCTAACAAAGTGAAGCAGCATTTAGTTATTATGCTCGACAGCTGTGGAACAAACACCCCAAATACCTGAGGTCCGCTCAAACTGTCAGTTTTTCTGGGCTGGAATCATTATTGTTTACTGCAGCATTCTCAATCCTTTATTAATCCCCATTTGTATTTAATCATTTGAATCTAATTATTTTTAAATGATTTTAGTAAGATTTTTACAATTTTGGAATATTTGGTTTCTCTTTCTGAAATGCTTTGAATGGGGCAGGGCATCCGGACTGTCACAAAAACAATGAAACACAGCAAAAGTATTAGAGGAAGAAAATAGTAAAAAAACAAGCTAACTGTTAGCTTATGCGGTCATGACATTGCGGTTGCCAACGCTGTCATTTTCTATTTTTTGGGGGGGAATGACAACTGTAGCTGAACCAAATCTTTAATAATATTACTAAATGTATTACTATATTACATATGATATTGTTTACGTATTATGATGATTATTATCATGAAAACCTGTAGAAAAAAACTAGGGGAACGATAAAAAAAATCTAGAAAAATGTACTTGCATTCCTGATTAAAACATTTACTAAAAATTTGTTGACCAGTGTTATGGGAGATTTTCTTGTTGTGATTACAAAGAGGTTAAATTCAGGATTTGTGTATGTATTTGCCCATCATTCTGTTTCATGAAATTTGGCGTTAGCCAGAAACATAAGGATTTCCGATTACAAATATTGAATGGGTTTAACTTTTACGATTGCTGGCTCTGAGCCTTTTCCGGGTAGATCTGGGGGTAAAAAAGCCGTTTTAGCAAACCCCAACCAAAGGAATAATCGCTCTGGATAATCCTGTAGAGATGTAAAATAATCGGCTCTCAGATGACTTTGATTGCAAGCGATTGAAAATGCTCGAGTTTGGATAGATTTTTAGTATGTGTGTTTATACAGGGCAGTTGATTCCGTAAATCTTGTCAATTTTCCTACCACCACCATTTCCTTCCAGTTTTTCTGCTTTTCTCCCCTGACGGTGTTAACCAAAGCGCTGAGGTGGCGCCGATAAATCCTGACACTGCACATATTTGCAGCAACTTGGCAAGAGCCGAACTGTGCCGACAAGATTTTTTCAATTTTGTCAAGTCGTAAATCCGCGCTGGCAATGACAATGACGAATGGCGCTTATTCAAATAAGCCCGCATCGCGCAGCCCTCCCGCGACAACAATCCCATCGAGATAAATTGCTTCTGGCGATCAGCTGGTCATGCCAGAGGCTTTGCGCTGCGAATTGGAGCAAAAGGCTCAGTTAGCCAGCAAATTGGACTAAATGTGACAATCTCCTTTAACGTGTCCATTGATGATATTTGATTTCTTTGTTTTTAATTCTGGTACACCAATGCAATGGTACCTTGATTGTACAGTTTGCAGTTAATTTTTTAACTGTGTGCGAGACGTGAGACGATGGATGGATGTTGCGTGCATATCTGAAATTCGCTTATCTCTCAAATTTTGACAAAGCAGAAACAATAAAAATGAATAAATAAATGAAATCGTAAGTTCGTCAAGCAACCACTTTACACTAACTCGTCAAGTGACAAGTAGCCGCCATCTTTATGGAATTTTCTCAAAAACATAGAATGAGCATTTCAAACGGCTCTCAAACCTCCGAAACGAAAAGGCGCAGGTGTGACTTTGACCCATTTCACTCATTTGAAGGCATTTTCAAACCAGATTTTCTAAAAAAAAAAACATTCCCCAAAAAGGGCCATTTATTCTGACAAAAGAAACAAATTTTCATCCAATTTTCAAAATATTGGTGAGTTATACTTCTTGATTTCAACAGACTGTCATTTTTGCAAATTCTTACATTGCTCCAGTAATCCCTGCATATTTTTTGTTTTATTTTTCCTTTTGAACCAATCCTCACCTATGAGTTGAAAAACTCACTTATTTTTGTGCTCTCTCTGTAACGATTTCATAAACCACAAGATGTTGCCAAGCCCTGACTAATAGGAAAGTAGTAATTAGTGTTGATTTATTTTTGAAGTGATACATCAGGACCGGGGGACAAGAACTTTGTACGCCGAGGAGGAGCTAAGTTTAGCCTGTGTTGTTAGTGGAAATTATGACGTGTTCTCGCCACATGAGCATGTATGCGAGCCCTTGTGAGTTACTTTTAAGATAAATCATATCAGATGAACCTAAATTGTGAAAATGTTTTGTAGTCAAGGTTTTATTTACAGTTGAAGATATAAATATAAGCAATTCAAAACATTTTCAGGAAAATCACTTATTTGTGTTATTTCACTATTGTCAGTAGTGCTTGGTTCAGATCCCTCACAAATAGCGGAGGTTTTCCGTAACAAGATTATGTGTATTTGGAGTCCAATATAGAACATGGTGGGTCTTAACAATCGTAATCCATCCTTGCAATGACTTGAAGACAATACCCAAAGCGGTCTAAATTAACAATAGTGGCAGTTTTGTGGAGCCGCTCAAGTATTAAATAACTCCCTTCCTTCCAATTTGTGCATCAATTTGCTTCACATTCTGAAGGACAAAATGAGGAAATAATGCTTTCAAGCACTTACTTTGTGTTTCCAGGCTTTCGCACAGCTCCGTCTTAGCCTCACCGTTGGGCCTGAGTCCGGCCTTGGGGTTGAATTTATTCGACATGGTGGCGGCGGTGACCACGGCCTTGAGGCTGCGTGTTCGCTTGGGTACGTTCTGCTCGGGGTGGAAGAGGACCACGTAGACCTTGGGCATGTAGAGCAGGCCCAGAGACACCGAGGCGCTCAGGCTCACAGAGATGGTCAGCGTGGTGGTTTGGATGTACATCTGTGGGCGGGGGGAAATAAAAAATTGTATGTTAACCCTTTAGCTTCTTTCGCTTGTGTGTTGGGAATGTTTCCGGGAGGCCAAGTGGCCAGCACGCTGCATGTGACAGCTGCTGTGTTGGATTGTCATTAGTGCGTCCAATGACCCGTTAGTCGGCCAAGCTGTTGTTGGAGTGGTTCCGGCCGCGATGGATCGACAAAGACAAACCAGCCAACGCTACCCCATTTGTTTCAGTTTTACACAAACACATTTGGCTCGAGTTGTGACTCCAGCAGCAAAAAAAGAATGAAAATACACTTGTATAAAAACTTAAATAGAACAAGAAGTTTGGCCCGTCCCTCTTTGCAGCAACTAGCGAGGGTGCACAGCCCTTTTCAGATCTCTCATGTTCAATCAGATTCAAGTCAGGGCTCCGGTGGGGCCACCCAAGGACATTCACAGATGTTCTGAAGCAACTGCTTCCATATATATTTGTTTTTAAAACATTTGCACATGTCTTTTGCTCTTATAGATTGTTGTGTATAGAAAAAAAATGAGAGGAAGGCTGTAATAGGAAATGTGAACAAAATGAAATGCCGTGAATGCTTTCTGGATGCATCATATCCAGCATAAAAACAAATTAACCACGATTATATTTTCATATCCAACTCCCCATTATATTCCAATTGGAGTTCACTAGTACATACTTGCATGTATATACTTTGTACCATGATGTGTAAATATTTGATCATATTTTGCCTTTAAAGTGGGAGCTCTTCCTCCTCACTGGGTGCATTTTCACCTCCCGCCGCGAGACCGCCCCCCCCCCACTCCCTCTCCGACTAACCCTTTCATCAAAGCTGCGTAACATTTAAACCCCCACATGTGAGCTCGGCTTTAATGTTTTCTTAGTTTGAGCCAGCCTTGTGGCCGAGTGGCAGCGCTTCTCCGCCGTAACGGTGGCACGGTGATCAAGTGGAGCGTGGCTGTATGGACGGCGAAGAAGCAGCTGCAGCGTTCCCTTGGCAGATGTGCACGGGGACGGCCGTGGATCTCTTTACTGGTGCCTTAGGGACTCAGACTGTTGAACTCAAGCTGTTAGTCCCATAAACACAGACAGTCATCAACTTTAAGGCGAGTATAAAAGGGTCCTCTGTTTACGACGGAGCAGGCGACGTATTCTGAATTTGTATCCAATATGAAATGCACTATAGTCGATGACAAATTATAATGCAAATGCAGCTGTAAAGTCCTGATTGTGTGAATACTGTACTACAAAATAGTCGTCCAACACTCGACTCCTTCCAAAGTCCCCATAAAGTGTAAATAAATACAACAGAAGGTGTGTGAAGTATATAAAACGAGGCGACAAAATCATGAAAAATCAAAGACATTTTCTCAATAATATATCACACATCTTTCTTAATAAGCTACATTTTTGAGTCTTAAAAATATTTCTGACTGGTTTTCTACGCTGAAAAATGCAAGTCATCAATTAGCTTGAGTGTTAACTGGTGCTCCTTTTGGCCGGTGGACAGCTCATCCGTGGTGTTGTCTTCTTGTTTGGGAATTTAAATAATGACTATGGTTATATTTACATGGACACAACCGGAATAAAAATGCTTCATATACACACCCTATTTAAAATAGTCTGAAACAATCAAGCTCATAATGATCAAGATTTTCATTTTCATTCAAGATATTCCGAATGAGGGGGTTAGTTTATTTTGATTGATAATTCAATTGGCGTGCATGAAAAAAAAAAATTCTGAAATTTCGAAACAAACTGCCTTTACTGCACATGTGACGTCAGTACACGTGTTTCTATTACTAGTAGAAGCAGAGCAAGCGAAAGACATGGCGAGGCAAGATTGAACTTGCCATCAAGCAGTGTGAACTCAAAGTAACAAGTAAAGTAAGCACGAATGAGAAAAATAGGCGAAAGAACGCTGAGAAAAATAGGCGAAATAATGCAAACATTAAGAAGAAACGATGAAAGTGAGTTAAAGGCTATCGCGCCACCATTTCATACGACATTATATAGCTATTAGTCTACGTACGTTTTCAGCAATTATCTTTAAAACGTTGACTGGAAGGTTAGCAAAAATCTCCCCGACTCCAAATTCTCTGATCGTAATGAAGGTGGGGGGACATGTCGATCAGAACATGACGCACAGAAAAGTCTCTAGAAGCCACGCTGACAAACAAATTGGAAGCAGACATTTTGCGTGAAATTTAAGACTCAAAATGTATGAGGGAAATTGCTCAAATGAACCCCAATGTGAAGCAGGTGACAATGTTTCAAAATGTTTTGTTCAGTCAGGGTGCAAGTAAAATTTCTTAGAGATTACTTACAAACCCGACAAAAAGTAGATACACAGGTTAATGATGTAGCTTCTAGTGGCTTCATCTGGAGGCCTATGGCAGTTTTGCAGCTTTTCTTTCAATTTATTTTCAATAAAAAAAATTAAATGTGTTTTGTGAATTTTATTTTGCGTATGCCATCTAATGTGGGCAGAGCATGGCATCAAAATTTGTTTTTGGGTTGATTTGCTATTAAAAAGAGGGTGTAAGGGCACATAGTGCTCAGCTCGCACCTTTTAATTTCACCGAAATTGGTTCCGCAGGCTTCCCTTATTAACAATTTGGCAAAACAACACCTATCATTGTCACCCATCAACTCAAGTATCTCAGTTTCTCATCATTGCCAGCACTCATTTTATTTAACCAAAGTAATTGGCTGTTGCCGTGACTGTGTTGCGGCGGCTATTGATTGTGACCGATATTGATTTGAATGATATCTGACAAGGTGACTGCTCAATTTTCAACCTGTTCTCAAAGTGTCATGACATTACTGTATTACTGCATTGCATGTTTGTTGTAGCAACGATCCTATTGATTAACAAGACAAAGCTATTTTGGTCACATCCATAAAGGTTACTCACGGGCTTCTCCAGGTCACTGCCTGTGAACTTCTTTCCAAACAGCATTAATGATGTACGCTTTTATTCGCATGAAGAACTACTGTGTGAAAATTACTTGTGAGAGGTAGGATCTGGACTCGCATACTAAAATAACTGCGTACTTTGAATCAATTAGAATTACTTAGAAATTCAACCATCTTATTGTCATAGCAATGGTGAATGACATCTTTCTGTGGGGTGAATTCAACAAGCATAGAAGTTAGCATACCAAATGCTAGTATTGGTGAATGGTCACTAGAAATAACCAGAATTCAACACTTATCAATTCATCCAGGTGTTTTTTTCCATTCGTATTTTGCTACATGTTAGCATCTTATCAGGCATGATGTGATCATACCACCTATTCTAATGTTAGCATGTGATCAATTCTTATAAGAAAGAGCACCTGCCTACTGGCAAAACATTAAACCCATATCATTTGGCCCGATAGATTTTCCTTTTCTGTTTTCTTTTTTTAAATATTGGGAAAGCTGTCATGGATCGGAAAGGAGGAGAACCCAATCGCAGTGAAGCCGGATTGCAGCATCGACTTGATTTAGAGTAAAGTAAAAAGGCAGACAAAGTACTTGAAAAATAAAAAGCAACAAGACACGGCAAGGGCAGGAGGACAACTGACATGGAAACCGACATGACAAGGTCTGAAAGGAAACAGGGAACTAAATAAAAATTAACGAGACAACGAGAAACACCTGGATAAGACACAAAGGGTTGGAGGAAGAGCTGATTGGGTGACACCAGGGACCGGGATGACAAGCACAGGTGCACACAACAAACCAACGAGGCACAAAGAAACCTGAAACTAAATACTAAGCTAAAAATAAACCAAAACATTTCACGACAAAAGTTGTAAAACGCTTATAAACAAGCCTTTGCACTTTATATACTTTGCTATATTGCCTTATGTTAGCATACAAACTGCTATCCATTGCCATAACCATGACCATTTAATCAATTCTCATTAGCAAGAAGGCAAAAAAGCCTGATCATTCCGATCAAAGTATAAAATGCAGGATTACTAACGTTCTATATTCATTAAATTTTAAGCATTTCAGTTCAATGTCAGCGTTTAAGCATGCATTTTTTTTTTTTACAGAAACTGTATTTCCTTGTTTGAAGTTGTAATATTTTGTGATTCCATCAAATGTCAGCAATGTATGTATTTTTCTCCTTTTTAGTTGATTAGGGTGCATTAAGAGGGAATTCTATTTTTTTGTTCAGATAATAACAAACTTCAGGCAACACATCACTGACTCAAATGATGGGAAAGTAAACAACAGGAGGTCAAATCGCTTCTTGTGTTAAATTCGCTCATTAGATTCGTCAGAATGCGGCACCACAAAGTGAACAAAAAAAAAATCCAGCCAGCTAATACGAGCTTAATTTGAGAGTTGAGAATTGTAAACAAATGCTATTTTAACCGACAACCCGAGAGAGAACCTCAAAACCATCAGATGATTTTCAATCCCGTCCCACCGCATAGTTTCACAGCACGCTGCGAATCGAAGGGGGGTGTAGCGTTGAACGTACTCCACAGTGGCGCTCTCTCATTAAGCTAATAAACAAATAGAAGCCTCGGGGGACTCCATAATAGAGTACCGTCGTTTGTAAAGATCACAGTTCTTTAGCCTTGATTAGTTTAACGGCCTGTTCACCCTTGACTGGTGCACTCGTGGGGGGTTGCCGGCCCGAAGCCCCAGATGTGGTTGGGAAGGAGTTGGGGGGTGGCATGTGCTAGTCGCGCACCGGGTGGCTAATGAGTGAAACAACTGCTCTCGGTGAAAAAGCTCAAGATGTCGCTCTGATCTCTGCACTTGCCCGCATCAATCTTCATTATGCCTTATTGGTCCGCCGGGACGTTATTGTAAATAATGTCACGTAGGCCAGTGCGGGAAACTGTTAAAGTGAGGGACAGTATAGCTGCTGGCAGGTAGACAAAATACGGGAATGTTGGAACATATGGAGCATTGTAAACTTTCGTCTGAACATCAGCTAAATGTTTGCTGTTCCACTACAATATACGAGAAGATTGTAAATTCTCATGTTTTAATGCCAGAAGACACCAGAAAGATCGACACATTGGCCCATGGAGGCTTTGGCTGAACGATTTATCATTCTGAGACCGAAATCGCGATCTCAGTTGCCCGTAGTGCCGGAAGTAATTTCTTTCGCCGCTGCTTGAATGCAGGGCGCCAAGCTATCTAACGCCACGGCAGCATGGACTTTATTTGTACGACACGCAAGTCCGTGCACAAATAAACGACTCCACTAACAAGAAGCGTTTTAAACGAGGAGGCGAACGAGGAGTCGCTAAAGCGTTCTAATCGCTAAATTGAAATACAACATTGGGAAGGACCCAAAATAAGTACTTAGATGTACATAGAAGTCTGGTTAAAACCGCGTTTGGGCCGAGAGCCAACAACTATGAACAGAAATGTTGTATTTTAATCAATACATATCTAGACATATAATAAGACGACAGCTACATTAGCAATTTAGCGGATGCTCTCAGACCGGAACACGGAAATGGCTGACGTCATCATGACGAAGAGGTTTGATGTCTAACGTATATCAAATATTTATTCATCACATCAATATTTGCACCACAGTGTTCTGAGTTATGAGATCTACACAATAATAGGTCTCTATATTTTAATCAATTGATTCAATTTGATAAGTGACTGTGATTTTATTGGCATATAATCTACAATTTATGTTAATTGAAATGTACATTAGTACGAAATTCAAAATAATAATAATAAAAAAAAAGAATTTTCTTATACACAATTCCTCACTAATACAAAATTATACTTGACAGAAAGCAGTTTTTAAAAACTTAAGAACTGCACCCACACAAAACCGCTTCAGCATCCTTGCATTATTGCAGTCATAGCTTTTATTGTTTTTAATGTTATAATGGCATTTTCTGTCATGTTTGTAAATGACTCAGTACATTGTGCCAAAAATCGCAAATTTAATCGAAATTGGAATATCTGTCAGAAAAATCGCAATACATATATTTTCGAGAATCGTTCAGCCCTAATGGAGCCTTATCAGCTACACAGAAAGTGCCTTCGTCATGCCCACACAGGTGGGTGAAATAGCCCAAACAAATGTCAGTGTGTGCACCAAACTTGGTCTTAACGTGCTTTAACTGTTCTTAGGTGTAAAGAGTGCAGTAGAGGCGGATGCAAGACCTTGGCAAGTAAAAAGGTTACAGCGATAAAACAGTCTAGCTCAAGTCACATATCTAATTATGTATACCAAAGAGGCCTACATCGAATAACGTGATTGAATTGCCTGCGCTGGTGGACGGGGGTGGACTTAGGGCCACTGCCCCCCACGAAATATGCTTGCCCGCCCTCGGGTGCCAGGCCACATAATTGACTTTTGGGTTTTTTATGGTATTTTTTTTCCAGGAAAGTTTTTCCACCTGTTCCCCACAGAGAACGTATTAGGAATCAGCGTTTTCTGAACAATGTTTTGGATTTGTACTTTTTTTTTTTACCTTGTGCACCACTGAGATATCCTTGGCACTCCCTAAATGCTCCACCAGTGATTGTGTGCAGTATGCATCACAATACACATAATGATGTTACGTATTCTCCCAATTAATACTTTGTGGCAATCCACACATAGAATGACCTTTCATTAAGTGTTAGGCAAGCCCCCTCGCTGTCCACTTGTTTGAAAACACATTTTTATTCTATGGCTTTCAGCACAACACCAGACTGTCGCTGTTCTGCTGTTCTTCTGGCTTTGTGTGCTTTAATTTGTGTTTTGATGTAAATGTAAATGTAAAGTGCTTTGTTATAGCTCCAGCTGTTGTGAAATGCGCTATAGAAATCAAGTTATATTTTATTGTATTGTACATAAATCATTTTATAGTGTTCAGCATTTCTGCAGGAATATATATTCAAGTACAGTAACACACACATGCTGCTGGCTACTCTCTCTGCCTTCTTTGTATAAAGTGGACCCACGCTGTGTGCTGGGGATTGGGACCCTTCTGACTCGCAAATAGCGAAAATCACGCTTATAATTGACTGCCACTGAAATGTACAGGGAACTTTAAGAATAAATGAAGAAATTTATTTTTTTAATTAAAAGAAAAAAAAGCATGGGTTCAATTCCGGCTCCGGCCTTCCTGTGCAGAGTTTGCATGTTCTCCCCGTGCCTGCGTGGGTTTCCTCCGGTTACCCCGGTTTCCTCCCACATTTCAAAAACATGCATGGCAGGTTGATTGAACACTCAAAATTGCCCCTTGATATGAGTGTGAGCGTAGATGGTTGTTCGTCTTTGCGTGCCATGCGATTGGCTGGCGACCAGTTCAGGGTGTCCCCCGAAGACAGCTGGGATGGGCTCCAGCACCCCCCGCGACCCTTGTGAGGAGAAGTGGTACAGATAATGGATTAGCCACTAGTGCTTAACTGTAAGTATGTCCACTGTAGTATAAATATTTATATTCCTGTACCATCAGGTTGCCGCTTGCTGCATAATAATGCACATCTATTATGATTTAATCAATTATTCCACAAAATAAAGCAAACGATGCTTGCTACCTTGTTGTTCACATTCACTTTAACGTACAGACGTATTTATCCATGTACCGTTGTTCAAATCGGCATGGATAGTAAAACAACAATTCTGCTGACTATTGCACCTTTTTGTCCCCCAACATATTTATCCATGTCGTAGCAAAGTTGTCATCCATTTCTGTATAGTAATTATTACCATTCAATAACATCTACACATAATGCGGTTGATTATGCTTGTTACCATATTGTTCACATTCACTTCTATGTGGTATTAATTTATATAGAATTGACATTGAATACTTAGTGTTTCTTAAAAATCAATAACCTACAAAATACTTTTTAAGGTATTTATTCAGTCATGGACACTTTTGCTCATGCTCCACAACCTCTATTTTTGTCATAGTGGACTTTGTTAAGCCTTCATCAAGAAACCCAAAACAGTGGCTCCATTTGTTGGTCCATTGATGGCGATGGCAGAACCTCTTGCATTCAATCCCTTTCAGGGGCTTCTATCCCAAGTTTTTGTTCCGTGGCTCCTCCTCGTACGTCAACCACCAATTTAGGCCGTCACTCTCCAGTTAAGCAGACATTTTGAAGCTACTGTAAAAAAGGTGTACAACCAGGACCAGATGTCCCGCCTTAAATAATGGAAAACGCCTCCCTGTGGTGTCCGGTTGGACGTACTCTCAAGTGAAGTGTGCCATC
Organism: Idiotropiscis lumnitzeri; assembly: GCF_059441095.1. NCBI lineage: Eukaryota > Metazoa > Chordata > Actinopteri > Syngnathiformes > Syngnathidae > Idiotropiscis > Idiotropiscis lumnitzeri. The sequence continues at coordinate 16,846,832 of NC_142401.1, read as the reverse complement.
GTGGCAGAAGGAAGTGAAGCGTTTAATTGCTGTGCGAGATGTTTCAATGTGTGTGTGCGGCTTTACAGGGCCTGACACACTTCACCGTTATGAGGAGTGTTTTTGCTTTGACGTGAGGTAATTCCCCCCAAATAAGAACTATCCTGTTTATGTCACGATGAAACTCTTAAGATGTTCTTTAAATACCCTCGCCCGACAAAAATTGTCACCCGCCTTCCTTTTACATACACACTATATTAAGCGCCACAGTTATTGTTTCAGGACCCAGGCGGTCTTGCAGAAAATCATGTGTAAAATTGTGCTGCATGCTTTGAATGGGAATGAAACAGCTGACATGGAAAGCTATTATGGAGGGTCCTCGTTTTTACGATACTGATGTGTGCCGTAAAGCCAAAATGGCAACTAAAAAGAATGACGTTGTGCTGCATTCTTCGAATGGGAAAATATAGCTCCATCTGGTGGACAAATATACAAAATACAAATGGAAAACCAGAAGTCCAAAGTGAAATTTTCCCATGGTTTATTTTGTATGATCAGGTAAATGCTGTTTTTTTGTGGAACCTTTTTTTGTCCCCTGAAACAAATGTTTCGGATTTCATGTCGTTTTGCCATGTCAGGCAAATTAACGAAACCGAAATGAAAATTTTAGAAAATTCAATATCCCATTATTCTTTCAACACACCTAAGTTGTATGAAAATAAGGGTGCAATCGCCAAGTCTGTGTATATAATTATATATATATATATATATATATATATATATATAATAGAAGATACTTTAGTTAAAATAGACATTTTTAGCTTTGCATACTTTTGGGACTCATTCAACACTAGACTGTTTTCTGGCCTCCTTCTTTTAATAGTGAGTTTAAATAAATTATAACTTTTTCACCCTTTATAGAAGTTTTCCAAAGAAAACAAAGTAATATTGTTGACTGTGTGTGGGAGTTTTAAGAGTTTTGAAAAGTGCATTTGAGGAATGATTGTCTTTTTACTTTTTTACTTTTTACTTGGCGAATTAAGAACATCATACGTTTTAAACATCTGCATACATCCCAGTAAATTATATTCCTTTGAGTTATGAAAGAAACAATGAAAAGTTATCTTTCTATTTTAAACTCACTAATAGCTAATGGATGCTTAATCCGCCTGTGATAAATCTTCGGGTGGAATAAATTAAATAAAAGGTTCTGGTATTCACTGGGGAAAAACAAGGATTTTTTTTTTTCGTTTCATTTTGCTTTTAGGCGTCCGGCTATGTTTGACGAGCGCTAACGTAAAACCAGGCGGATAGGGTACGAGACGTTACTTTTAGCGCATTAACCGCAGGTGGGTGTGCGAACAAGCTGTTATGCAGATTCACAGCAAGCGTATGAAAACAAGACATTGTGCTGCCGGTCACACGCTGCATTATTAATGGCATTTAGTTGACTGCAGGCATATGCAGATTTTCTGCACTACTGTACACAATTGAAATTATTTTGGGGCTGAGAGTGGGAAGTGTGACGACATACCCGCCACACACAGCGGCCTTTTTTGGGGGGGTTTTATGATGTATTGGTTTGTTTAATCTCCAAAAGGGAGGAGGTGGGGATTCATTTTATTGCATCTGTCAGACCCCATGCTGGTTCTCCTGATAGCGTCCGTGCCAGCGCGAGGCTTTTGCGTCCCCGGCTGTCCTCTGGTGTTAGCGCACAAAGTCCCCTCTGGTAGCCTGGCCCAAAAAAAAAATAAAATCCTTTTCAATTGGATGGATACAATTCTATTGTTGTACCCCCTTTGGCTTCATTCCCAGATGGTATCCCCAGCCGCTGTTGCCATTGCATCCCTCTTGACCTGCAGCTCATCTAGAGCCCTCACTGAATGTGAGCCGTGTTTATGGTTCTGAGGTCAGAAACATTGATTTGACTTGGGAATATATGAGTGTACACAGAGCTGCTCTCTCTGATGCGTGGGTACTGGTGTGTGTGTGCGTGAGGCTAAATGAACTCACAATAATTTGACTTGGTGCATTGTTAATATGCTCTAAATGCTTTTGCATGAATGTATTGTTTTGTATGCTACAAAGTGGAATATCTTATCTGGACTGACTCTTCCACCAAATTGATTTCAATGAAGCTTACCACCTCACCATTATTCCACTTGTCGCGTCCTGCAATTATTTAGCTTATGCAATGACACACATTTAATATTCATATTTTTAACATATTCAATTGTCTTTGCTATCACAGGTGTTTCTAAAATTGTATTGTTTCTATGACATCAAACTTATATTGTATTATATCGATGACTGGCCAATTATGGTGAAAGTAATAATTTTGATTATTTTAATGGAGATTGAAATCATGATTATAAAAATGATTAGTCATTGCTTTCAAAACGTTGTGTTTGTTCAATGTCTAAAGGCGATTACTCCAAACTGTAATTATCGCCTCATGCTCATTCATGCCTGGACGTTCAACACTTTATTCTTAAACACTCTATTCTTTTTGTCAAGTATAAAATGAAGTATCATGTGAGATTCAAGCTTCTTGCATTTTCTTTCTGCTCCATCCACATGTTTGATGTCTTGCATCTTCGCATACATTGAAGCCACGATTAAGCATTACCCTGATCTCTTCATCCGATTTTTTTATGTTTCATGTCATCTTCACAAGTCTCTGTGATTTTATTTTGTGTCATGTCATTTGGAAATTTGTGCTGGTTCAACAAAATGAAAATCCTTGGATCTTTGATTCCTTAATTTTGAGGGAAGGAAAATTCCAATTTTAAATATTCCTTGAAAGGACAACAAGAAAATAAAATCATAAGAAAGTAAAATAGGAATATAAGAAAATGATAGCAATTGAAAAAAAAACTATTAAAACAAATGAGTTGTAGCTGCAAGTTTTGGCCTCTTAAGGGCAGTTTGTTGCTATGTATGGATGGAGTACGGAATAATTTTGCGATTGAACACTGAATTAATAGAACTCGTTTTTCACAGACCTGGAAGAATGTATAAAGTAGCGTTATCTTACCTGTGTGTATGTGTTTCCACAGCGTTCATGTGTGAATATATGCATTCATTGAAGAAATACCACTCTCGAAGTCAACGCTAATTTCCATTAGCTTTATAATGGGATTCTCGATTGACTTTAGCATTAGTGCTATCGATGTTTTATAAATGAAGCAGGTTTTTGTTTTTAAATGTACAATGAGCGTAATTTATTTATTTGTGTGTTTAGTTTTACAGTAAACTCCAACTAGGTATCATTAAACATCTTAGCAGAATCACATACACGCTTGCTACGCAAGCAACATGGTGCATTCAGGGAACTTTTAAATACACTGCACCTTTCTGCAAATTTATTGTTTTTCTTTGATTATGTTTAAAGATGGAGAGAAGCGAAAACGAAAATCAAAATCAGATTTTAATTTAGCGTTCAGCCCTAATCTGATCTGTCCGTTTCCACTGCACTCACATTGACAGTTGTCAAATGCATATCTGATTTGAATCCACATCAAGAAGATGCCTAATTTTCATCCGAGGATATCTGACTCAATGCGGGTTTTATTTTTCATTTATGATGCCATGTCGTATCTACAAATTGTGAGCAAAATCCCAATTTGGGACAAAAACAAATAAATAAATCTGAATTATGTCACGCATGCCGTGCAATGTAAATCCATACTAATAACTGTAGCAGGTTGAACTAGGTATGGATCATAAGAATGCATTATATCTCAGGAATTTTCCTAATTAAACATTTACCGCCTTATTTAAACAAAAGGGTGGGGAAAAGTGGAACAGCGGAACGAAACTGCAGGACAAAAAAGCAGCACAGCCTGAGGCTCAGAGCTAAATCTCTTCACATTCCAAAGAACAATTATGAGCACGCTTCCAGGGTACCCACTACCCAATTTGAATTGTTTACAACAAATCTTATTTCCAAGTAGAAAATATCTCATTTGCACCAAATCCTCTATCTTTCTGTTGACTTTTGATAGCTAGCCCAAACCATTTAGTCTGCAAACTGCTGCCAAGTAGTGGAATACGTTATGCCTCCGTTGACAACACAGCCTCATTGTTACAAAACGATCAATGCAGTTCCAGTGAATCAGTGACAAAATGATTCACGTTGCAAAACTAATACTGACTATAGTTTGGTTAAAATCGAAGAAGCATGTCAAAATGTCCTGTTGAGTGAGTGGGGGTGAGTGTGCGTGTGTGTGCACTCAGAAGCTATAACGTGACTTATATTGCATAACGGAAATTGAAAGCAATTTCACAATTTAAGATAACGTGCACATTTTGGTCTAAACACTATTAAAGACGCATTTATACACTTGTGCATTTAGTTGAACTATTTGTTGGCCTGTTTACTGCTGCTTCTTTTCTCATTTCTGCCCCCTCTTAAGGTGACGGTGACCCGCAAGGAAGGTTAAGGCATTGACCAACTGGGCAGGGACCTGTTCCACTGAAGTTTCAGCACGTCATCAGATCAATTTATTTATATACGTTGGCATCTAATAGAATTATTTGTAGGCCTGTTTACTGCCGCTTCTTCTCTTTTCTGCCCCCTCTTCCCCTGCTTTGGAATTAGGCGATGTTGATTCACTAGGAAGTGGCTATTCTGATTCTACACGAACTGACCGGTAAAAGACCGAAGGCTGACCACATCCTTGGAGGTGCTGCCATGGAGTTATGGCGCTGATCAACTGGATGAGGACCCACTCCACTGCAGTCATCTTCCTGCAGCACTTCATTTGATTGACTCTTACATTATCTCAGCTAACATTGTATAGCATCATTTTATGTGTCAAATGTTGCCCACTTGGCATCCATTGCAGCCTGGTCATCCTGGAAGGGGGATTCCCCCATCTGTGGTCCCTTCTCAAGGTTTCTCACTTTTTCCCCTAATGGGGTTTTGAGTTTTTCCTTGCCCTCCTGGGGGTTAAGATCAGAGGATGTCGATTGTGGTTATGTAAAGCCCTTTGAGACTGTCTGTGATTAAGGGCTATACAAATAAAATTGACTTGACTTGACTTGACTCGGGTTGTTACTGTAATTATGGAACTCTCTGTCGTACACTGATGACCCTCTGTAAAGTTAAAAGTAGGGATATAACCCATCCATCCATTATCTGTACCGCTTCTCCTCACTAGGGTCGCGGAGGGTGTTGGAGCCTATCCCAGCTATCTTCGGGGATTAGGCGGGGCAAACCCTGAACTGGTTGCCAGCTAATCGCAGGGCATACATAGACAACCATTCGTGCTCACACTCATACCTAGTGGCAATTTAGAGTGCCCAATCAACCTGCCATGCATGTTTTTGGAATGTGGGAGGAAAGTACCCAGAGGAAACCCTCGCAGGCACGGAGAGAACATACATACTCCACACAAGGACGCCGGTGCCTGAATCTAAATCACGACCATTGCAGAGTGAGGCCATCGTGCTAACCAGTTAACGACCGTGCCGCCGGGGATGTAACCGTTAATCGAAAATTGGTTTAAAATGGATTTAAACTGCTTAAAATATGCATTAATGAAAACCATTTGTCATTCAAACAAATGTAAAAATGGTATTCCTACCTTTTCTGTGGATTGTGAGGTGCCAAAGAAGATGGGGATGAACGCCAGCCAGATTATGCAAGTGGTGTACATGGTAAAACCAATGGGCTTGGCCTCGTTGAAGGTCTCTGGCACCCCTCTGGTCTTAATGGCGTACACGGTACAGGTGACCATGAGCAGCATGCTGTAACCCAGCAGACAGATGAGGGACAGGTCGGAGATATCGCACTTGAGCACGCCGCGGGCCATGGCTGGATTAGACGTCCTCTGATCCTCATAATCGATGATGGCCTTGGAGGGATCCACGCCAAACCAAATGCACACGCCGAGCAGCTGCACTGACGCCAGCGTGAACGTGATGATAAGCTGTGAGGCTGGGGAGATGAACCGCGGCGCGCTCAAGGACATGGTGCCTTGATCGAAGATGCGGTAGATGCGGTTGGTTTTGGTGAGCAGGGCGGCATAGCTGATGCTCATCCCCAGGCCCAAAAAGATTCTCCGCAGGGAGCAGATCCCCACGTCAGGGGTGGATATCATCAGGAAGGTGGTGGCGTAACATAGGAAGATGCCGGTTAGCAGAACGTAGCTGAGCTCTCGCCCCGATGCCTTCACAATGGGCGTGTCATTGTACCGCACAAAGGTGACCACGACGAAGAGGGTGGCCATGATGCCCGCCACTGCGATGAGCACCGGGATCACCGCCCATGGAGAGCTCCACTCCAACTTGACGATGGGGATGGAAACGCAGCCTGTGTGGTTCTCATTGGGCCGCAAGTCGAATCGACACATCTTGCACGTAAACGTGTCAGCCTGGTACTGGTAGCCGTCGCACCGCTCACAGTGCCAGCAACACTGGATACCTTTCACAATCTTCTTGCGCTCGCCGGGGCGACAAGGATGGCTGCAGATTGACGACGGGATCTGACGGACGGCGCCGGGCCACTGCATCGAACGAACCTTGCAGGAGGGCACAGGAAACAGGCTTCAGCATGTTTGACATTGAGTAAAGGTAGAGAATTTATTCACCTTCCATGCCTTTCACACAGAACCCAATGATCCGGGACATAGTGTCTGGTATGAATTATACAACACTGGTCAGACTGCTACAATCACTTTTAGCATATCTGGGTGGAAGAAAAGAGTCTCGGGTGTTCAACCTCACAGCTCAGTCGCAATACTTTTTCATATAACCACCGTCCCACATTTACAGCTACCTCCAAGTTCAATAAATTTGAGGGGCAACTTCAATTTCCCAGCCCATCTTGGTTCCTGTTACATTGCAAAGCTATTTCCTTTCACGCCATTTTGATGATCAGATACATTTCCAGGCCTGCCCTTTCACACAGTATTTGTCATATCTCCGATACTACTTCCAAACTTACTTGCTCCAAAGTTGATGACATTTGCAGCTGGACGTCAACCTCCCATCCTGGTTTTCTGCTTTCCTTCACATATCTTGCAAACCTCTGATACTACCTCCAAAGTCAGCAGAAGTGCATGTTTAACTTTAGCTTCTCAACTTGCTCTGGTTTTCTGTCGCTTGAGTATAACTCCCAAACCAAGAAGTATTCGAACCAAATTGGAATTTCCACTTCCTTGTCGTCATGTCTTTGGTGTTACCAAGAAAGCCGGCAAATTTTTTGTTCGGCTTCATTTTAGCACCCTGTCCTACGTTTCTACTTTTATTTAAGTCGTGGGTGTTGAAATTCACTGCTCAGTCGCAATTCCCTTTCGTACAACGGCTATTCTGTCTCTGATACTAACCCTAAAGCCAGAAACTGTGTGAGTCAACTCTGACTTCCCGCTCCGTCCTGGCCCTTTCGCTATTCAATTTTACAAAGCTGCTATCATGCCTGTAATACTTGAGCCAAAGCTGGGTCAATTTCACCACCCAATTCCATGTCTGTACTTTTCTCAGCCTTCTTCTGGGACAAAGTGGGCTTTGACAAGCACTATGAAAGGGGCTAAAGACAACAAAGAAGCAGATTAATATTGATTGTAGTCGGTTTGGTGCACAGAGTGGTTACAGTGGCCGCATGTAGCAGTGGTGAAGATAGTTGGAGTGGAGCGATATGAGCTCAAGGTCAGTAGCAAAGGTTAACTTTTATTTGGACGCTCAAAGCTGTGCTGAAGGAGCCGTCTTGAAGCTCCCATGCCAGTTGATTCTATTTTTAGGGAGGTGTGTGTTTGGTCATAACAACCAGCCCGTCAAAAGAAATGTTCCTTTGATTCAGCAGAGTTTTCTTTTTCCTTCTCAGAAGTTTAGTTATTAGAAGGAAGACAGTAACATAAGGCAAGCCTGTATTTTACTCTTCTGGGAACTCACAACACAAGGTGCTCAACGGTTTTTGGAGCAAAATAAATACTTGGACATCGGGATCGACTCAATTTAATTGTTTTCCATGATGTATTCTAAAACGAACCAGAAGCAGTTGTATTGGATTATGTATTTTACTTACGCGTATCAATCTGAAAAACATGAACACGCCATGCAGTATTACAAGCTTACGTGTTTCTCGTGTGAACGCGTCTTCTCCAAACACCCGTGAAGATATTTCAGTGGGCCTTCTTTAATGATTTCACTTGTCTCCAATTATTGCAAGTAACGTGGAAAGGGGCTTTTAATTAAAAGACAAAGCAGACTAATTAAATAAAGCGAGCTCAACTGTTCGAATTGGTGCGCTCGGCTCAACTGAAGTCAGCAGCAGGTTGTTTCAAGAAATACACAAGACAAAAGCTTCTCTCTCAAGCTGCTTCGTGCGTTTCAACTTTAATCTCTTTTTGGCCGCCCAAGGCCTTCTTCTTCATATTGTCAAAACATAATTTGTTTTGTTCCTTTTATGCCGTTTACTGTTACAAGACCGTCGCTTCATCACAGCCTGCTGAGCCCACAGTGTTACGTTTTAAGAGTCAATGATGCCGTCGGGCACAGATGCTATTTAATGTGTCTGTCATGGCTTGCTTTTCATCACGCTCTGTCCGGTTGATCATTCAAGGAGGCCCTCAGGATATTTACACACGGAAAACGGCAGCCATCAAATCATTTGCAAGGAGTTAGCGAACAAGCAGAGACACAAACTTTTAATCCACTTTATGTCACTCACGTTGAGATGAAGTTGATCCGTCCAGTGGCCGATGATCTTGTACTCGGCAGTGAGGTTTCGGATTTGGTACTGGTAGATCTCGTAGCGCCCGGGAGCGTCTCCATTTTCGTTGAAGAGCACCGGGTTTCCTGCGATGCCTGCATGGTGGGAAAATAATCACACCGCATTTACTTGTTGTGACTTCCGATTAATGCAAATGTGTTGCCATTATTTGTCTATTTGAGCCATTCCAAAATAATATCCGATCGAAACCAAAACTTTCACGAACTTTCTCAGTTTATGATGTTCCCGAAATTTGAGGAGTCAAGTGGTATGCATTAACTAGTTTGTGCAGCAGCGTAAGAAAAGAAGGCACACTTTTTTTTTTCTTTTTCATACAAATACATCAGGTATTTCTGCGATTTTTATAGTCAATTCAAGTCATCAGAATTTTCAAGTCATCAGCTCTTCGACAATCATTTGAATGTTTTTAAGCAAACCTCCCAATGACATATTTTTCCCCAAATAAAAACAGAGTTTTTGCTTGTTTCGAGACATTTTATAGTTTCTAATGAACTGAAAATAGTTATTTGTTGAATTTTCAATATTAGGAAGTTGTATTTGCTGAAATCTAAAGCCGTATCAATTAAAAACGTCGAACCAGGTCAAGTTCCATTTTAACACAAGGCCTCTTATTTGATAGCAGCTTGCAATTCATGCATCCATTGAACTCGAGAGTTTTTGGACAGCTTCTGCTTGAATTTATTTCCCGGATAATAGAATAGCCTCCCGAGCCGCTGTTTGAATGTGAACAGCCTCCCAACATCGAAGAAGTTTTGCTACTGCCTCCCAGCCTCGTAGACCTTTTGCTTAAGGACACTTCACAAGTTTCTCTCCTTTGATGCCCACGGCAGCCCATGATGCAGAGAAATTTCTTGTGGCATAAAATAAAATAGAATGGTGCATTGTCATGCATAAAGATCATCATGAATCATTTTGTACCATTGAAAATAATAGGCAGTCAGGAACTCCACATGCTTTTTAGAGCTTATTTTCAAAAATTCAGGGACTCTGCTCCCTTGCTAATGATATTGGTATTGTTCCTTTTTGGATATTGGTAAGATTAATGTTCTCCAAAAATACTTAAAAATATCATTTTTGCTTGGTTCAAATGTGCTGTGTCAAAGTCTTGGAGCCATTGGTGCAGATTCGAAACAATTTCATTAATTGAATGCAACTAACAGATCGGTGAATGTGCTGCTGGAGGGTATTAATTTACTGTAGCTGTGCTTAAGTATGATGACAAATTGTTGAATACGCAAGTATAAACTCTTAAATTCCATGGCAGATTTGGAGTTGGTGTCATGTAATAACTCCACAAATTTCAGGCATTCGCTCAGGGCGAATTGGGTCCTCATCCACATCTGTTTATACTGATTAGAGAAGCGATTGGCCGCCATCATCGCAGGCTCACGGGGGGATTAGACGCAGGGATGGATGTTATCTCCCCGCACGACTCGTACCGCCGTGAAAAGGAGTGACAGGCAATAGCGACAGGCGAGGATGAGGCGGAGGCAGCTGTATAGATGAGACTTTTATAGGATATTGCAGTCCCCTTAGAAATGGTTTGTATAGGCTGACAGACGTCACCGAGCTGATACGGCAAAGACTTAACAGTGGTTCAGACACATCGGCATGGCATAGAAACTTGTGATCCTCCCCCGGATGTTGTGAAGAGCATCAAGATCAAAAGACTCTGAGGAGCAACTGGCAGCTTCCGACCACTCGTCCAATAATCAATATATATATATATATATATATATACACGATTTTCAAAAACTGGAAACCTTTTTGATAAAAGCCGTTTATTTTCTGCTTCTCTCTGCCCCACCCGGGGTAACTAGTCTCTGCGCCAACAAGTCTTGTAGCCATCTTCCTGAATCAATCATTGCAGAGTTGTCCATTGCGTGAAAAAGCAAAGGGAAGCAGACTCAACAATAAAGATAGATGAAACGTTTCAAGAATTTAAGAATTTGCGTCAATGTTTGGACAATTAAGACTAAAATTATATCAATTGCTAAACTGAAGAAAATTAGGCATTTTGGGACCACTGGAAGTCTCAGGGTCCTCAGCAACTTCCTGTGTTTACCTAATGGTAAGTGCACTCCTGACTACCGGCACCTACTGGACCTGAGTGGTTCTATAACAACCCTAAGCTTCAGTGTGAGCACTAACAATGATACGCTTTGACTTTGCATCTTCTGCTTCATCACCGTGATAACTGTGTGCTGTTTGAAGACACACCATAATGATGTGTCACTAAAAAGACAGGCCTCATCTTTACCATACAGCGTATGATGAGCCTCACTGCCAGCCCAGTGATGCGTTTAATCAAGGTAGAACACAGAGAGCCGTCCTGAGAGGTACAGCGGAGGGACTCAACGTCCAATTGCTTCTGCTGTCAACATTCACAAACCTGATGAAAAAGCCTGTGCATTGTTTTTTTTTTTTTTTTTTTTTGGTTTTGTTTCATACGCCCCTCCCAGAGATGGTTTATGTATTTGGAAGCCTCCCACACGTCCGAAATGAAAAGGGTGCGCTTGGTAATTCTGCTGAGTCGTTTATCTTTGTTTCATCGCCGGAGGACGAGGCGGTCTGATCCACAGCTGGGCTGACTCATCCACATGTGGATTAGAGCTTCAGTCGGGCTCGCCTCGGTGACAATGCCGCCCACGTCACAAAGCAGTCGGCCGTCGTGGGAGGATTACACTGATTTTGTGTCCCAAAAGGGGGAATTACAGTGTGTATTAAGCTCATTGACACTGTCAATATAGACGTGTTCTTTTTGAATTGAAAGTCTTTTGTAAGGGTGGCACAAGCTCAGTATGGAAGATTGTTGGATTGTGAGACAAGTTTCGTATAAGGAATAATTGAAATTGAAGCTATAAGCAGCAATGAATGCGCCCGCTTTTTTTTCTGCAAATTCATTGATGAAATGATCAGCAAACTGTGACGTCATGTTCTGCCAATTTTCTGATGACATAGGAAGAAAGACTTCACAATTTCAGGTTGAGCATCCATCTTAGGTACCTGGTTTTGATTTGAGCTTATTCGGGCAAATTACCGAAGGACGAGTCATGTGGAAATCGGAGAAACAAAATGGAAGTTCAACCCAAACTGGAGGACTTCCCGTTCAACTTTAGGCATGGGTCCTTGAGACTTTTTTGTGTCTCCTGTTCAGGTCGGAAGATAATCCACCCAATTATGTATTGGTCTGTGAAACTGATGATAAGGGCTTTTCAGGTGGTGTTCTTGAGTGATAGACTTTGCTCTCATGTTGGAACCACATTAGATGGTGGAGGCACAAATGCTCTCCAATTTGTCATCGCCCTTCTGTCTAGGATACCTGCTTCCCACTGGTGGGCGGTCAAGGCCTTTTCTCCTGGCCTAACATAATTAAGAAAATATCGTATTCTTCACATTGATGTCATATTATATCCTAGTGTTGTATTTTTAGGTGAGTTTTTATCCAATCAGAATTCAACTGGCTTGTGTTGCCAGGCAGGTTTCACAATTCTAGTTGAACGCACTATTCGTCCGTACCTTCAGATACAATCATGCGGGCATCTGTTCTGTCAAAGACTATGAGCTTTCAGAGTTGATAGACAGTTGCGATAGCCAATCAGATCACAAATTGGTTACAGTGAGTCTTCCCGATGGCCTTACGCTGAACGGTGATGAACGTGTTTTGGGATTGGTTACTCACTCGTGAGGGGGCAGCGCAATGCAGAATCAACACACCAGAAAGTCGTAACTGGCGACCGTTCGAAAATCTCAAATACATTCTTGCTTTTTCAAACCACAATGGCCGAAGGAAGGAAATGCGTGAATTTAATTGCAGATACACTTGCGAGGCCCTTTTCAAGACGGACCTTTCAAGAGAAGCTATGTCGTCCAACATTCATTGAGTATTCTGTAAGTGTGTTTCTGTTTGTCCAGCCGTGGTGTCATAAATGATGGTGTTATAAGGGGGATTTACTCAAGTTGGACTTCACTGAAGGCCTACGTGTGAAATGCACGGCCCGCCACTGCTGCTTCCGATTGGGGCTCATTTGGATACTAAATTCCTTAGTGAGACTCCGCCAAAGTACGAGCCCAGAAATTCGCCCAAAATGGCTGCTCCAACCCAAAACGGATGACCTCCTGTCAACATAATTTTGTGCGGACTGATGGATCGTTGTCTGGGCTGTTGTCTGAGGTGTTGCTTGGTGAGTTTTAGGTGGGTCATCTGCATTAACATTTGGCATCCCACCTCTGATACTACTTTGAAAGATGATCAATTCAGTTGACATTAATGGCCCCAACTCTTATTGGCACATTAAAAAGCCACATTGCTTTCAAAACAAGCAAGCATGGGCAATAAAGTCAACACTTAAATATATCTCTTATTTTAACCGGCCCAACCCGCAGCACCTTACAACACCAGATAACAGCCTGGAAATAATTTTGAATTTTGCGAACTTTGAAGCAATGAACCCCCAAAACAGGAGGGTAAATCAAATTTTCAAACCATAAAAGCTTAATAAAATCGATCCACACTCAGCACCGAATTTGACAGATATCCTATTCCCGCTTCTGCCCAAATTCATCTCTGTGATTCAAGTGTGCCAGCAGAATCCTGCATCCCTTTCACTTGCCACTCAATGACCACTTCACAATCAAGCGTGAATAAACATGTATTTATCAATTCTGATTTAGCTGCCCACCCGCGGAGACTCGCCAAGGAGCAATTTCGGCTCTAGCGGCAAACTGTAGCAGACCAATGTGATCTCCACAGGACGCTTGCACGTCAGAAATGCTGACGGTAACAATAGGACTCGACAAAACATGTTTATGACATTCACTTTAAGGCCAGTGGTTTGTAGGACTCCAAATGGATACGTGTTAGTCACACGTCAGTAATCACATCAGATTCTGATCTTTTGGGTTGAGAAATCTGGATGATTACCAAATTACAACTCCCGACTTCTGCTACAATTTTCTTCACTGAACTGAGGAGTAGTACCCTCAAAACACATCAACTGTGTTTTAAAAAAGAAGAAAAAAAATCACACTGACCATGACACTACACACAGTCACACTCCCTTCTCCTTCATCAGTATGCATCCCACTTCTGACACAATGTTGAACAGAACTGAAAAGAGCAGTGCCCTCAAACAGAATTTTAATAGGGACTTTTGGGGCTTAAAGGGGAAGTAACCCCCCAAAAATTCTTTGCAATAAAAAGTTCTATGTGCCTTCTCTCGTCTAAACATGGCATTCTGATTCACATTGCGTCAGAGTTGCAACCAATCATGTTTCACCTGTCTTCTTTGGGTCGCCTTCCCCCTTCAAAAATGTACACTGACCATGACACTGTGGTCAGTCATGCTACAGCCTCCCTCTTCTTGGCTAGCTATCCTACTTCTGACCACTGACCATTTGAGCCAGGGGTGGGCAAACCTTTTAATTGGCGGGCCACAATGGGTTCTAAAATTTGACAAAGGGGCCGGACCAGGAGCAGATGGATGGAGTGTTTTGGTCACCTCACTTCATTGGAAAAAAAAAAACTTTTTTTTTTTTTTTTAAATGAAAGTGAACAAAAGCACTTCAACAATATACATGCCTTTGGAAAACCACAGTATTTAGAAAATAAAACAATAACAAGGCTTATTCATTTAAGTTTTTTCAAGTTTGGCGGGCCGGATTAAAACGTTTAATGGGCCGCATGTGGCCCACGGGCCGTAGTTTGCACACACCTGCTTTGTACTCCATTTTTTTTTTTTTTTTACTTTTGTCCGTTACGTTACTTTCGAGGAATTGAACAATGAATGATTTTTTTTTTGTAGTTGACTGTGATGAAAGTTGGGTCCGCGCCAGTTAATCGATGATGTCATTCATATTGTTGTCAGTGCGTGGTGTGAATGCGATGCAAATAAAGTTAGCACACAGTTGATCTTCCTTTGTTATTGGACATCCAATTTTGGCACAAAAGATGAGCTTCCCTTCACACCGCAGCCTTTGCTCCTCATCACCAGTCCTATGGTCCCGCTGGTATGAATATTTGAAGACCAGCGGCGATCTGCATAACTAAAGCCTTTGAGGCTGACAGCAATGCTCATCTGCAACCATCTTATTTTTGGACTCTGGGACCTGTGCAGAAATATGTAGTGCAGACTGTGTCGCATTGTTGGCTGGCCATGTTGCTGCTGCTCTAGTTGGGTGACGGCAGCAGGCAGGCCAGTCAAAAGTCCTCTTTAGATTGTCCAATAGAAAGATGAAATGCCAAACACAGGTGATTATGGATTAGCGGATTTTAACCTTTAAATGTCGATGCACAGTAGTTGAATCGACTAGTAGTATAGTACCCTAAAACTGATTTAAAGTGTGAATAAAATAGTGCTGTCAATTGTCGATTACATTTTTAAACTAATTAATCACAAAAAATATCCATGATTAATTGCAATTAATCCCAATTTTCAACTATTATTTATTGTGAACTTTGTAACAGATATTTACTTGATTATTCTCTTGGAATGAATACAAAATCGCCAAATTTAAAGTGTATTTAATTCAAAGAGTGTTCTAATAGCTTTCTTTGATTCTTGAATATGATCTAGACTGAGACATCTTAACAGGGCTTTTTTTTTTTTAAAAACATTTCTCAAACTGCCCACAAGCACCACATTCTATGGGTGTTGGTTTGCAAGGCCCAGTGGCAACTTGAGCAGGGTGTTTTTTGTTCTGAGATGATGTGCTAAAGATGTACAGCTAATATGGTGCAATATTTGAAAAGTATGAAAGTAAGTTATTTGTGAAGTAAATCAAACCGTGTTAATTTTTTTAGATTAATCTCCAGAGTTAACGCTTTCATTTTGACAACCTTAGAATAAAGCGGACCACAACACTTCATGCCACAGTAGCTTCTTCATCTTGGATATCATCTCACTTGTGATACCATTTTTAACAGAAGTCTGAAGAGTAGTACCCGCCTGATTGGAACTTAAGTTTAGTTTTTTACGCTGACTACAACACGGGGATGGCATGAACAGAACTGTAGTGACGCTGTGACACAGATGGCATCATGTGCTGGCACAGCACATCACACCTCTCCAGTGGTGAACAAAATTAAGAAGACAAAAAATAAAAAAAAAACGGGGATTCTAGTGCTTGGGTAATGAAATGAAGTGGCCGAGGGGGAATGCGACCTGTGGTTTCAGTCGTTCTTCCTGTGCCAGTGGTAGGTCCTCTTCATTAGGGCGGAGATTCTGGTCCAGTCTGGCCAATGTTGTAGATGCAGATAAGAAATGAGGCCTGTCATGTGGCACAAACTGCTTGTCTTAACAGTCTTCTTGCATAATGAGCTCCACAGAGGCCTCCTCCTCCTCATCTCCTCTGCCACCACTACATTGAGCTGCACTCTAATGTGACAACGTGGGCCCTGAGGTTGCAAAAGCCTGTGAACTGACGGCCACTTGCTTGTTCCGGGCCACTGAGGTTAATTAACTGCTTGTAATCATATGCAATATTTAATGATCATGGTAGCAGTACACACCTTCAGAATTAGCGATCATAATCTAACATGGCCCCCCCCAGCCCCACCCCACACGTGAACGCAGGACACCTTGGCAAATGGAGGCATGTTTCCATGCTACACTGACATTAACTCTTAATGACCTCTGCATGGGGAAGTCATGCAGAATTTACCCCGAGTACACTTCGCTCTTGAAGTGCGTCTCGCGCCTCACTGGCTCCATCATCGCTTTATGACTTTATCTGCAGCAGATCCTGTTGCAATCACGAGCTCAGTAGCGCATCAAATGTGAATTATATTGAAAACATGAAATTTAAAAGAAACAAACATGTCATAACCTGTAATAAAATCTTGAAAACAAATCACAATGCCGTTTTAAGATATTTAAGGGAAAGAAGGTGGAATGCTTTTAAAAACTGCCAAGAAGAAATATTTGCTGACAAATAACAGTGTTTTGAGATATTACACTTCACTTTAACTTAATTTTAGATTTTGCTGTGTATGCAAATGGCAGTTGCATCATTGAGAATATAACTAATATAATATAATCAATGCTGCGTTTATTGAATTTGTGGTCGATTCAGAGCAAAGCAGGCCAATCGTAATTCATTAAGGATACATGTTGCTGTTTGCAAAACAATAAAGTCCAACAGATTTGGATCTTCGTCATTTGGTTTGTCAACATGATACGGCAGTAATACAATATGACTAGGTCAGCACTTGCACAGATGTTTCTAAAAATGTATTTTTCCACCACACAGGCATGAAAGAGCTGTGGCAAAAACAACGACAAATGCGTTGTTTGCCCGTTCTCAATATTGCGTGAGATCAAACGAAGGGCAAACTTCATATGCTAACATCCTCCGAGTATGTTTACTGTTAAATAAAGCGGGTAAACACTGCTTTAAAACGTTCATTTTTCTTTGACCTAAAATGCACTGTGCTTGTGAACAAAAGGCCAAATGGATTTTTTTTTTAATTAGATACAGGTATAGTTTGAGTTTCATAATGCCTGCTGGAGGACAAAAAAGAAGGTGAGAAAATAGAAAAATAAACACTTTTGTGAGGCGCTCGCAGAAGACAGAAAAGACTAATGAGAAGCTGCTTTTCTGCTCTTGACCAATTGGAGTGAGAACAAGTTTGAAGAGAGTCGCAGTGGATGCGTTTGAGTATTTGTGCTTGGTCGGCTGCTGCTGCTGAATGGGCTGAAACTGAGCTGTGAAATTGATTCACGCTAAAGAAAAGGGGCTCTGACTCTGGATTTGTCAGTGTGGAAAATGTGATCGGAGAGAACGTAAAAGAATCACACAGATATTAGCGGATTATGAGAACTATCTGGAGATTTTGTTCCCGCTTTTCGAAAAGGTTATCTGTCGTCAGCTAGCTTAGCGTGCAGCCTCCAGACAGTGTGCTCAGATATGGCAGATAAATGGGTTTTAGCGCCCGCGACTCCCTGTGAGCATCTCGCTTTTTAAGAAGCTTTTTGAAATTTCATCCTCATTGCATGAGAAACCCAAGAAGCCCACGATACTTTTGAGGCGTTGTCATTATTTTTAGCGGCTACCCACCAAAACTGCTGACACACACGCCGGTATGGAACAATAGATTCCTGCTGGATCAGTCCCAAGAGCAAATTACCACAACAAGAAATGTGAGACACTTCAAAACAAGAATTAGCACTGACCCAATCTTAACTATAACCCTAACCGTGTCCTCGCTGAAACACCACTAATCCTAAAGGTCTCTTTATAGTCCCGCGTCAGCACGGTCGACAAGTGGTGTATTGCCTCACGTGACCGGCACGTTGTGCTGCGCACACGTCAGAAAATGTTGCAGCACGAACGTCGATGCCCGGCATTCTCTCTCTTGATTGGTCCGTTATGTCACATGCTGCAATGACTACATCAGGTTTCCTGGCAAGTTCCACCATTTTGACTAAAGAAAACGAGCCCCAAGTAGTCGAGCGACTGTACGAAGAAGTGCACAAATATATTCATCTATATGATGCCAGCTCCAGCTTCAAAGATGGCCAAATGGCAGCCAATTCCTGGCGTGACATTCTCACAGCTGTAGACTCGGAATTGTTGGAGTGCCAGCGAAGGTGGAAGGTTTTGAGGGACAAATTCGCCGTAGGGACACCCCCTGACTTGGAGTGAAACTGCAGCACATTCTCAAAACTGCGTGCGCGAGTGTGAAGGCAATTGGCGCGTGACATTGACGCAGTGTCGTACGCATGGACATCGGACGCTGAAGTATATAGAAGCTTAAATGCTTATACAGCCCTAACCGACCCTCACCCTGCTGACCTTAAAACTAACACTTAGACCAACCCATCATTAACCCCCACACTCCAATCCTAACCATAATATGCATAACCCAGGGGTGTTAAGATCCAGTCCTGCATGTTTTCAATCTCTCCCGGCCGCAGCCCACCTGATTCAAATGATCAGCTCATCAACAAGCTCTGAAGAATCCTGATAAGTATCCTGCTCATTTGAATCAGGTGTGTTGCAGCTGGGAGAAATGGAAAACATGCAGGACCTCGAGGACTGGAGTTTGACACCCCTGGCATAACCCTAAACCTGACAGAAAAATAAATATCATGAAATTCCTATTCTTTCTACATAAATACACATTTATCACACGTTTCATGTATCATGACGTTATACTATAAATTCAGTCAGCATAGAATCCACACACCCCAACAAATACAGTTGGAGCTCTTGTTTTATACATCTGGACAGTTTCAATATCTTGTTGTGGGCTGATGCAATTATATGGAGTGTGCTGTAGTCTAACCTGGAGGCAAGCTGTCTGGCCAGATGCAACCGCCATGCACACTGTTGAAATAAATTCATTTAAGGTTTGATGGATCAATAGAATTGCGTTGTGTCTTGTCTTTTCTTAAAAGGACTTGGTGCTTTCAGACACTAGCTCCGTCCGTGTAAGACTTCCTGTGAAGCTTTTTATGAACACACACACACACACACACACACACATCGTTACTTAAAAGTGTTTTTCCACTTTCCTCAGCTCAAATAACATTTGAGGCACATTTTCCTGAAAATCTTATCAAACTTTGGAGTTTTAAGGTTCCACACTGTATGCTTTGAAAAATACCAGTGTGGACATGGTGTTATTATAGATAACAGCGCAATTGGGTCTTTAGGGTATCTGTTTAGTGAGGGGTAACTTTTTCTCGCTGCTCTCCCATGATTCTCTAATCAGCAGCACACCCACACAACCCCAGACCACCCAAAAAAAAAAAAAAAACTCCAAAGGGGCCGAATTAAAGTCAAGAGTCCCTTTTGGCAAGTGTCTCTGCTCAGCAGATGTCTGGGGATTCAGGTTACTGAGATAAAAGAGACACCGTTAATGGTCACTCTGGCATTCTCCAAGTTGTGTTCCTGAAACCCAACATAGGCACCAATTCAACACGGCACCTCTAATTTAAACCGTGTGGATTATTGATCCCCCACATCTGATAAAGACAGCACTTAATGCTTAACCCAAACCCTACAATATTAATCTACACCCTAATCCTAATATCAACCCGACCCTAATGCTCGTAACCCTCTTAAACAGGTGTGGGCAAACTACGGCCCGGGGGCCACATGTGGCCCATTAAACGTTTTAGTCTGGCCCGCCGAACTTGAAAAAAATTAAATACATAAACCTTGTTAATGTTTTATTTTCTAAATACTGTGTTTTTTTTGCTGTTAAAACTAACCCCTAAATCATTCCAATCCTAATTTGAAAAACCCTAACTCCTAGCGCTACTTACCCTGACTAGCCAAAACTTTTAAAACTAAATCCAAACTAACCCTGACCTCTAATCATGGCAACCCTCCCCGACAAACTCTAACCAACACCCCAACTAACCATAACTACTAACCGTACTGCACCTAATCCCTACTAAATGTTAACTCTAATTCTTCCAAACCTACCCCTAGTAACCCTAAAAGAACCCTCTTAATCTCTAACCAAACTAAATAAAAAAACTATAACCAACTCTAAAACATAAAGAAATTAACCTAAATAAAGCTTCTACAACTATAACCTTAACTCATTCTGTACCAGCCAGTAATAAAAAAAATTAAAAAAAATGTATCCTTGACATCTTAAGCCGTCAATGGCAGTTACTGAATTTAACCTCTAATGCTACCAATCTAAATTATGGTTGAAATACACAGGATGACATCTCTATGTCCTTTGCATAAAGATAAATGTTGATTTAGAGCAGGGGTGTCAAACTCAAATACACAGTGGTCTAAAAAGTAAAACTTGAACAAATCCACGGGCCAGCATTAAATTTTTTAAAAACAATATAAATGCTAATTTCTTTTATTGAAAAAAAATATTAAAAGTCGTTTAATTAATGCAATACAATGTTTAGTTTTAAAAATTAGTATTATCATTTTGAATGTTACTATTATAATATAGAATGTAAAATGGTATAGTAGTCATATGGTATATATCCTTGTGGGCCGAATACAATTACACTGTGGGGCAAATTTGGCCCGCGGGCCCGAGTTTGACACCTATGATTTATACTATTCAATGTTGCTCTAAAATGTCCCCACTGTTCTGTAAACTAGGCCTGAGCCAAGATAATGTGACGTGTATTAACAGTCGTTTCAAGTTGACTTCCCAGTGAGAGGCTCTTCTTCCTTCCTTGAATAGTTTTTAAACTCTCAAGTTTATGGATTAAACATTTAATTGACATTCTGACAAAGTGACAAGTAGATATTAATTAGAATTGAAAAAAAAAAAGATAGCCGACACAGAGCACGGCTTCAAATGAATAATTTATCTACACAAACGTTGCACAACCCACCCATACACACGCACACGCACACCCACACACTTGATTTTGCGTGAAAGAATAATTATTGTCTTAAATTGCTTCTCTCCATTTTTTTTTTTATAAAATGAAATATGGATCAGTGGGGATTTTTTTTCGTGTGTGAATAAGTGAACAATTAATATGCAAGCCACAAACTTGGACGCAGCGACTAGCTGGCAGGAGGAAGTGTAGAAAATAGCCTACTCAATAGAGGTTGATGTCATAAACACATTTTAAATCATTATGGCAAATCGTGGTAGTCAGGTATGACTCTTATTAGTAAAAGTGGAAGTCTCGCCTGCATGTGGTGATTTTTCTCTCAAGCACCTTGGGTGATATAGTATTCATAATATGACTCATTCTTGCTTTAACATGGAACAAATCCTAAAAATGTGAACACGATCTTTTAGGTGTGAGGCCTATATTTCTTCAGATTAATACTAAAGAATATTAAGTGTAGTTTCTGCATCACTGAATTTAAGACGTCCCCCCGCCCCCAACAAAAAAAGGCAGTGAAATAGGCGACAGCAACTTGCTCAGTGCCGCTGTTTTGGTTATCAAATAATTTCAGTCTGCATGGATGATTCATAAGAAAGCAAAATCGGTTTCCATGTAAATGTTTGCGTTTGTAAAGACCAATAAAAACTATGCTTTCTTTTTCCTACTGTGTTTACTTTGGATGGATAATTGATAAATATTAGAACAGTGCGCCATCCGCAAAGATTTATTTGCACCTTAGACTGGTTCGCTCGCTGCACCAACCAGATGGCATGTACCAACTTTCCGACGTCGGATTGGTGCGTTGAGGCCTTCAAAGCGACATTTATTTGGTGAAATTTGCTATAGATTGCAAAATTGGCATGCAACTCACCTTTAAAGTTGAGGCGGCGTATGTGCTTGAGCAGATGCGTGCCATTGATGGGCTCCATCTTGGCGCAGAGGCCCACCTTGCCCGGGCACAGCTCCTGGTGCATATTGTGCAGCGCGTGCGCCATGGAGTAGACGGCGTCAATCACAAACTGCACTTTACCTTCCTGCTCATAGTTGGAGTCTTTTCCGATCCGCTCTTGATCTGTAAGACAGGCGTGACGTGATATGAAATGAATGTCATTAGGAAAATGAATAAGCAATTCTCCATGATTAAATGTTATAAACGACTTTATATTATTAAACGGTCTGAGTGAGTGGAGTGGCTTATTGTCGGATGCATACCTTCCTAGCGAAGAACAAAACTCTCGGCAGTGCAGCAGCTCAGGCCAGTGGCTTAAACAGCCTATGAGTTTTTTTAGGGCTAGTTGGGGGCACATAAATTCCTGCCTTGCACTTTATGCTCCGCTGCGTGAACTTTTTATGCCGTTCGTCAACCTACTACAGTGTATTTTAAAAAAATTAGACAACTTAAATTACGCAGCTCTTTAGTCTCGCGAATCGATTGTCACCGTGAGTAACGTTCCGATTCTCCCGCAATCGTTCACATTTTAACATTCCAGCACCGATTGAAAGTGCTCCTCAACTTTGTTCAAATACATGAACACTCGCCTCGGTGTAACATTTCTAATAAGATTGAATTATGCTAAGGAGGTCACATGACCTATACAAGTTAACAGTGCCGAGTATGATGAGATCTCTCCCGCTGCAAGCCTTGATCAGCCTACAGAGTGCAGAAAGTCGGCAAAGTCATACTTGGGTGAATTGCACAATAAAATGCGTTTATTGCCAAGATTGAGGCAGCTATGGGTCAAATGCAAAGAACCAGCTAAGTGTATGCATGTGCTTACTATAGGATGTGTGTTCTCATCTGCACCAATAGACAGTACGCACATTACATGAAAAGGCAGTTAAAATCATTTTCCTCAACAATAACTTTTCTAGAGTTCATATAGGGTAGCTTTTGCTAATGTGAATTGGGATGCCAAAAAGTTTTGCGTAAACAAGGTTATGTGATCCCATCAGTGGGAGCAAAATGTGTACAATTATTTACACTTGTGTAAATTCATTTTCAATTGTCTTTAGAATATGTAACATATACTCCTGTTTAATTAGAATTAATAACATAAATTCAAGTGCCTAGGTTTGATATTAATACTGGTTAAAATAAATTTAATAAATGAGATAGCAATCCATAGTAAAGCTAATTAAAAAGTCAATAGAATTACATTTTGTTCAGAAAATAACTGATTAGCTTGACCATTTAGCCAGGTGCAGAAAAACAGGAGGCTCGGGTGATAATGTTTATTCGTTTAAAAAAGACGCATTGAACAGAAAAACATGAATTAGTTTTTCAGGATTTAGGGGTGGCCCTTGGTGTGATTGTTTGAAAACAAGCAAGTGAGCAATCAGAACAAATTTGTTCTTCTGCTTTGTTGCCACCTAGTGAAGAAAGTAATTTTATGGGCCACTAAAAATGGAAAGCCGTAGTTTGGACACCCCTGATTTAAACCATGCAAACATCTTCCCCCTAAAAGAATCATAAAGGCGAATCGTTTGGACCCAGAATCATTCAAATTCAAGCAATGCCCACCCAAAGGAGTTTGTATAATGTGCAGAACGGCACAAGGCTACTCTGTACTATGTAATTTGGCAACTATGCTCTAAATATTTTGGGACCAAATAAAATCTCATTTAGGGCCATAAAAATCCTATAGTTGGCCTTGCAATGCACTTTTTCCACATTTTGTTACATTACAGCCTCTTAATAGAACATATTTTTCCCCTCACAATTCTACATACATCATAATGACAAGATGAAAAAAAGTTTTATTTTTTATTTTTTATTCACACCCCTTTGACCATTGCATCATGATACAACTCCTTCGTTAGGGAGGTGCCCAAGAATCTTATGGCCACTCTCCCAGAGCTTCAACTGTTCTATGGGGAGAGAGTAGAACCTTCCAGAAGGATAACCATTTCTGCAGGACTCCACTAATCAAGCCTTTATGATAGAGTGGTCAGACGAAGCCACTCCTTGGTAAACGTTAAATGGAAGCCACCCTGGAGTTTTACAAAAAGAACCTGAAGGACTCTCTGACCAGGAGAAAGAAAATTATTTGGTCTGATGAGACAAAGATTGAACTCAGTCACTGCTTGGAAGGAAATGGGATACTCGTCAGGATTTAGGATTGAATGCATATGAAAAGTGCTGTACAGTATAGAGAGTATTCAGAGCTTTCTAGGAAATTGGTTTCATAGTTTTGTCCTAAATTTACGAACAAAACAGAGACAGAAAAATAATTTCCTCGATAGAGGTAAACACGTGTATTTCTACCTGAGCTAATAGTTCAAGTCAATATCTTGAGCGTATACGCAACAACTTCATTTGTCACAATGTCACTTAGTGGAGCAGAGCGGTTTAGACAGCGCAATTCCGCACCAACCTGCTCCGAATGATGGGGTACCTGCCTCGGTCCTCTGCGGGGTCCCTTATTGCCGCCGCATAGAAAGGGCCTTGCCTGTCGCAATTAGCTGGAAGCTAAATTTGTGGAGCACTGCTGACGAGAGAATCAATTCCAATATGTGGAGGGCAGGTTGGAGGTTGTTTTTTTTTTTTTCCTGTCCTGCGGGAAATCTTATCAGTGAAAGGGGTAAAATCTTCTTGTCTTCAGAGAAGGATTACACGGATTTGCCTGCGAATGGAAAAGTCTCCATGTTCATTTGCCATTATCTTTTCCCTACACTGCGTACGTCATTTTTCATTAACTTCAAATTCCATAGCGCTAATGGATTGCGTAAGCCATAGTTGGGGTTGGAATTCACTTACAGAGCCCAAGCGAGAGAAATTAGGAACGTAGCAAATGTGGACTTACATTTGCTCAGATAATCCACTCAATGTAATAACATGCGATAGGAGTTCATTAATCCGGACCCAGGCTGTTGCAAAGGTTTTTTTTTTTCTGCGAAGGGGGTGAGGGCGATGATTAATTGCATAGAGGTGCACACAAGAAGCAGATGCAACACACCAATCCCGACGTATTCGCCCCCGCCGCATTCCGTTTGACAAAAGACGTGAGGATTAAGCGTTGAATAATTAGCAGCGACGGGCTAATCGCCGAGCTGCAGCTACTAATACGGTAGTTCAGAATGCAATTGCCAGCCAACAGGTGGACGACATGCTCTCTTTTCAATTATTTCCAATGAGCGAACGCTGTGGAAAAAAGTGCGGCACACAGCTTCTTTTCTTCTCTTTTTTTTAATGTGAGAGCACTCTGACTGCTTTGAGTTGAAGATATTTCCCCCAAAAAAGGTACCGGTGTCATCGGTGTTGCTCTCATTCAAGCGGCTAATCAGATTTATTGTTGCCTCGGAGACCAAGATGCTGCAGTGGAGGTTTCTTTCTTTTTTGCATGACCAAAGCAGCACAAGTGGTGGGCACATATGCCTCACAGAGTGTTGAGAAGAGGTTTGGGGTATTCGGGCTTCCACCCACATTCCAAACATAAGCGTTTGAGTCTTTGAAGACTCCATTTTCCATAATTATAAATGCGTGCGTGGTTGTTTGTTTTTCTGTAGTTCCCTGTGATTTACTGGCTACCAGTCACACTGCAGAAACGAAACACGAACCAAGTTTGATCTCTTACGGGGGTTTCAGATAGAGCCAAAGCAATTGCAATGAAATACCATTTCCTTTACGTGTTGGATTTTCTTCTTATTTATTTTTTAATTACTTGATTTTAAGGTCATGTATAAAGATAATAAATGCAATTATAGATGGGTTTTTTTTCAGCGAATAGCTAAGGACAGGTTCTACAAAAAAAATCTCTCTCTCTCTCTCTCTCTCTATATATATATATATATAAATATATATATATATATATAAATATATATATATATATACATCTATATATATATATATATGTATATATATATATATACATATATATTTAGTGCTGTCAAGTGATTAGTTTTTTAAACTAATTAATCACAAAAAAATTCCATGATTAATCGGATTAATCACATTTTTCAACTACTATTTTTTGCAAAGCTTGTAACAGATATTTACTTAAATAATATCTTGGAATTGATGCAAAATCACCAAATATGAAGTACATTTGATTCAAAGACTGTTCTAACAGCGTCCTTTGATTCTTGAATACGACCTAAATGGAGACATCTTTGCAGGGATTTTTCTCCGAAACATTTCTCAAAATTGCCCAAAAGCGCCACACTCAAGCAGTGTTAGTTTGCAAGGCCCAGTGGTAACTTAAACACAGCGTGACCTTTGATAAATTGATTCTAAATCTTCACTTTGTAGCAATTATAGTACAAATGATACATTAAATATGCTAAATACGTCTTCTGATGAGGTTATGGACTCATGGCTGTCCTCATTCATGCATTTTCTAACATCAGGTTGTTCATTTTTCAACTGACGTTGCAATTTTCAATCCCCACTTCAATCTAAAAGGTGCTAGACCCCCCCCAAATCAGCACCCGTCACCCCATCTCGGTCACATCTCATCTTGCCTTTCTAACGATTATCTTGTGAGATTTTCAAACGATCATCGGGAGGGTACGGCTGCAGTAATTAAAGGTCCACGGGGGCTTTGATTGGACACAGTTTGGACGACGTGAAGAAGAAGCCTCTGGGATTCTGATAACGAGCGTGGGCGGTGTAGCAGTGGCGCTCTGGCGAGGCGTCGACAGGCCGCCAACGCTTAACTTTCTATCGACGTTTCAGGACACTTGCCCCTCAATGTCGTCGCTGTCTCATCTAAGCTCTCCAGTCTGGAACTTTCATGAACGGTATAATTCTTTCAGAGGCTGGTTTAAAGGCCTGTGATGGCGATTTTGATGTCTCATTCAATGCCAGCCTTTCCTGTCTTTTATTTGACGATACTACTCCCAGGTTCTTTTCTCACTGACTCATTCGGAGCATTCAATATGATGAGCGAAAGAAGTGTTGTTAATGGAAATAGAAAGGTTGCTGGCAGGCCGGCTTGCAAGGGAGGGGTAAACACATGTTGATAATTGGGTTGAATTTGAGGATTTTACGCTACTTCTGATCAAAAATCAGCAAAGGTTAGATTATTGTTTTTCTCTGAAAGATCAACATCAGCAGTTATCCTTTCATCTCACGTAAAACGGATAATAATAGCCAAGCAAGAGACACATATACCAATGATGCCGAGCCGCAAACTTTGTAATAGTCAAGTCATTAAGCAGTGTACACACAAACCGACAATGTGGCCAAATTTGAGCCAACACCCTTTCCAATCATAGTCAGCCAAGATTCAATGATTTGATTTCTCGAAAAGACTATGTTGAGTGATTTTTCTGTGTTGTGCAGTCTGTAAGAGTTATTTTTCCTCACTGATCTGGAACTGAACAGTCATTCCGATCCTCATAAATATTAAACCTATTTCTTACTTGTGTGGTCAACATCAAGTTGAGCCAATCCACTCATATAGATAGACAAATCGGAAGCAACCTTAAACTTGCGCTGTTGCTGGGAACAAATAGAGAAGCAACTGGTTCTGAGTCTTTAAGGAACATGTCTCCCAAGTCATTTGCCGCAATACAAATGGCAAGGAGATGACTTGCTACTGAGCCGGGTCAAAAGTGAAGAGAAGAACAGCAATTTGATTTTTTTTCCAGAATTTCCTTTGGGCTTAACACATTATCTACCTAACCTAATCTATCCCTCTACTTGGGTAATTGTCGCCCACTTGACAACAAGATGAAGCATGCTATGCTGGAGTAGTGCCAAGCACATGACAGCCTGCTTGCTGCCTGATCAAGGTTTTTACATTGCAAAGGTGCTAATATGGAGCTCCAAAAGAATTGAGGAGTTTTCTAGTCAAGTCAAGTCAAATTTATTTGTATAGCCCTTAATCACTGACAGTCTCAAAGGGCTTCACATATTCACAATTGACTTAACCCCAAGGGGGCCACTGAAAACCTCAAAACCCCATCTGGGGAAAAGTGAGAAACCTTGAGAAGGGACAGATGTCGGGGATCCCGGTACCAGGATGATCAGGCTGCAATGGATGCCAAGTGGGCAACATTTGACATACAAGACAATAAAAAAACTATCTGCCCTGTTTTTTGTCCGTGCTTGTCAATTGCAACAAAATAGGCAGGTTGACCAAATATCCAAATTTATCTGAACTTGTCGTCTGTCTCATGCAAGTGATTGACTCTAGACCCGGCCCATATACTGCAGGGCCAATTTCAAGTCTATTAAGTCCGCCTTTATGACTACAGGGCGCGGAGCCTGAGCATTGGACATCAGTGACTCATACTTGTGGCAGGAGTGTGGGGGAAGAAGTTAGTGAGAAAAAAGACGAAAAAATGCCTTTCAAACACTACCCCGTGTGTTTGTGGCGCATTGACACATCAGCAAGCACAAATACCCCTCCCCCCTCCGCTGCCACTGTGTCAACAAGCTCATCGAGCATTTACTTAAGTTCCTCTATCAGAAGAAAACTTACCTGTGCATTAAAAACAAAAATCAGTGCAGCTCTGCGTACCTCGGCTTTGAGATTATAGCAGGGGTGTGATATAGTTTCAGACAATGTAGTCCAGCCCTCCGTTACACCCCAAATAGCAGTGTAGCCCAATCTGTATTGAGCCAAGGCAAATATCTTACATCAGAAAAAGCTCACAAAAACTACCAAACAAGGACGTCACTAAGTGTATTTTTCAGAACTAACTATCTTATCTCAAATTATTCATCGGGTTGAATGAATGAAATGTGGGCCTGTTCAGTTGAACACAAATCCCTTCATTCTGACTATCTGTATGAATGGTAACAGGGGTTCACATTCATATTTTTTTAATTAATAATTATGGTGATTATTATCATTACCTTCTACCATCTAGTGGAAATGCATTTAATTTTATTTCCTGTCCCTACTCATCACTCAGGATGGGAAAATGAAGCTTCAAAAGGCTTAATGAACCAGTTGTTGTGTTTATTGAGCCCTCTAGATGGCACAGTCTTTTCAACATAGGGCTGAAACTACATTGACTTGCCATTACTTGCGCCCCCTTTAAACCAACAGTGCCACCCAGAGGTGTAAAAAAAATATAGCAAGTGGTTCATGAAGCATCTTGAAGCTTCCTTTTCTCATCACGGGCTTAGATAGAAAATAAGCATTTTCAGATCAATGAAGTGAAGTTGGATAATTTCCTGTGGTGCACTTGATAGGAATGGATGCCTTATAGCAATCGTATTAATCTGTCAGGTGATATATTTCCTGGATGAAGAAGTGAGGACAATCATTTGGCCAAAATGTAGCTTCTGGGAGACTTTTGAGTTATTTTTCAATCTCAAGTCATGTCCTGTGTGATTAGGTGAAAAGGTACAAACGTCTTTGTGAAACTTAAACTCTGCCTGATCCGCTAGCAACTCCCTCCCTCGGTGAGCATCGGCCCAACCTCTCATTTGGTGCAGTTTTCTGGTTCTATTCAATTTCATCATACAAGACTAGTCCGTTAAATAATTTGGTAAAGTTCTGCATCTCCGGTGCAGCCGCTTCCTCTGAGTGTTGTTGGCATCTTTTTGAGCAAAATTGTATTTTTTTCGACCTGCTCCTTTCTCTTTCTCACGTATTCTCTCACATCTTTAATAACTAGCATAAATGAAGTGCTTGTGCCGCGCCGCACCTCCCCTTTCAACATTAATCAATATCAATTTTACATCTCCTTCATACACAGATAAAAGACAAGTCTCCCTTTTTTGGTCTAGGCTCCAGTTCTCCCTATCGTTTGATCATGAGCCGAGCAGGATGCTGATTATTTTGGAGGTTTATTTGACCGTGGAGAGAGATGTCAAAGCTTCTCCACTCCACAGAGAGTTGTCACTCTTTAACCTCCAACAGCAGTTTTGAGACTGGTCGTCCCTGTGAAGCAAAGGTTACAACGGTGCTAGATGTGGAAATAGATGTCACGGCTGAGGCAAATGACAGGAGAGATTCTACCGATGCAGCTTCATTCCTGAGCTTTGCTCACTCCCGATGGAGTTTGCATGTACTTCCCGTGCTTGCTTGGGGTTTCTCCGGGCATTCTGGTTTCCTCCTCCATTCTGAAATCATGTATGTTTGACTCTAAATTGTTGAAATTCCATAAAGCAGGAGAACCTCTAGTTACGAATTACCCATCTCTAGTTAGGCAAAAAGTTTTTGTGGAAATTCTGCCTCCAATGACTTGATATAGAAAGTTGTTTTGTCCCCATCTTACGCACATGCTTCTTAAAATCACAATTCTAAAAGGGGCCGCCTAGATTTCTGATTAACATGACAAAAAAGTTTGAGAGTATTGTATGTATGACATGTACAGTTTTTATTGTATTGGATTCCAAGGCATTGTGGAAGAGCATTCCTTGTACTGTATATATATATATATATATATATATATATATATATATATATATATTTGGAAATATATGACAATTTGGCGGCTGGAACAGATGAATCATCTTTCCATTCAATTCAATTGAAAAAGCTTCCTCGATTTATGAATGTTTAGAGTTAAGAAGAAGGTCACGGAACAATTTAATTTCCTTACTTAAAGTATCACTGTAGGCAAATAATCGATAAAAATGTACTTAGATTTTATTACATAGTTCATCTTAGAATTTGCTCGCAGTTATTTTACTTTGCATTTTAAATACCATTTACACCATGAATCACAATATTTACAATATATTGTGCGCTCACATTGGCGCAACAATGCACAACACTGCCTCGCACATGTGTAATACAAACTGCATACAGCTCCACTTAATTGACATGCTGGCTATAGTGGTAGTAAAATGCTGTTGCTATTGGAGCATTGCCGGCATTCCCTCAGGAGCTCACCAGGATTCCCAGTGGCCAGCCCGCATAAGTCGCTGCGACTGAGTCATGTATCCGTGTCATCCCCCACACCCAGCGTCATAGCCTCGGCATTCCCTCTCTGGAGACCCTCGGCGGGTGATTTTACATGTGCAGTCCTTCGGTGACTTCACACTAACATTATTTTCCGTGTGTGCGCTTATTCCTTTAATGTTGGTGGTGTACTTGAGATGGCCAACCTGTGAGATAGGAATCGGCTCCGGCACCCCCACAACCATTGTGAAGATAGGCGGCTCAGATAATGGATGAATGGATGGATGGATAATAGCAATAAAGTTTCTGCCAGCCACATTAAGTGTCCATTCGACATTAAACTCAAACTGCTAATACGAAAATAACCCCCTTTTTTTTTTTGTTTTGGCACTGCACTTTAAACAAAGCTCAGCGTTCGCACGGGGTCATATACTCCACATCACAACACATTGTTGCTCTTAAATACCAGCATCTGCATGGAAAGCAGCGAGTGAGCATGCATCCGCCTGTCCTGGGGCAATGCGATGACTCAGTGACGCTTCGCAGTATGAGGGTCGCTGCCTCGACTCCCTGCCGAGCGTGTGTGCACGCATGCCGCCTCAAGAAATTTTATTTAGCTTGGACGGGAGACTTTGAATTTGGGAGAGTGGGAATGAGTTTGGTCTCTATATACTTGATAACATTTAATCGGACCATGCAATTCTGAAAACAAATATGGCTGTATTTCCACTGCAGGTCAAGGTGCCCAATTCCAATTTACTGTCTGTAATTGGATTTTATTCCGTCTATGTCCATAACATGTGATGTTAAGCATCCGATATGGTTGTTTAACACATTCACAGAACAACAGCTACATTTCTCATACTGTAAGTAACTATAAAAGTTTCAACAGAGGGCAGAAACAGCATAGATGTGAACAATAATACAGAAATAAATCATAAAAATATTCAACATAGTGTTTATTGGCCTGGGCAGACCCCTTCCCACCCCCGTTGTTTTAAATGAGGGTAACGTTCCTCTACCAGTCGATATCAACAATTATTTTTGCTTGTTTTGACAACTACACAAAAAGATTTACAATTACCCATAGATGACACAAGATGGCAGCAAAGCAAAACATGTTTAGTAGACAGCGGATGGCCATAACAAGTCCGCAAAATATTTCACCCAACTCCTTTGAGTTTTGCTCATGAAGACTGAATTTAAAGTTTGAGGTGTAACCAACATGGCGGTGTTTTGCGACTACCCAAGCTCTACTTACTTGTGCACTTTTTGAGCCCGGAGCCTTTCTTCAGGGCGTGTCGGCTCAGCTTGCAGCTGAAGTTGTTCTCCCAGAACTCGGCGAACCAGATGTTCCGTCTGTTGTTCTCCAACGTACGGCTGATAAAGTAGCGATCGAAGCCTGGACACATTCAATGACATGTTTGTGTCTTTTCTCTTATTTTGCAAACGATCATATTTCCTTGAGTAGTGTCAGGTTTAAATGCCCTGACGCCTTTTGGGAA
Organism: Idiotropiscis lumnitzeri; assembly: GCF_059441095.1. Lineage (NCBI taxonomy): Eukaryota > Metazoa > Chordata > Actinopteri > Syngnathiformes > Syngnathidae > Idiotropiscis > Idiotropiscis lumnitzeri. The sequence continues at coordinate 16,814,470 of NC_142401.1, read as the reverse complement.
ATTATTCCCACAGTAGTCGTCCCACTCATAAACGCCGTTCCCCAATTAGTTGCAAGACCAATTAACACCTGCCAGAAATAGACGTCTCCGTCTTCCCCATCTAGAATAAAATGGGTAGTAAGTGTCATTACCGCACTTTACACTTTATTGTTAACATATATGTACTTTAGAGATTTAACGGCAATAGCTTTTTGCTAACCAAAACAGCAGCACCTACAGAAGCAGATAAAAAGTCTCCTGAATTATAGTGTAGATTCATACAGAAATATTATGCATTGGTAACATTGCAATTCAAGTTCCAGTAGACTGATGTTTGGTCACTCCACAATGTTGTGTGCTAGAGATGTGCAATATGGGCCAAAATTTCTATCACTGTATAAATTGCATGCCTCCATCAGATGACAGAATAACAGCGGTTCAAGTGGAGTGTATCATGCAAACACTTCTTTTGGTGTTGCGCGACGGCATGTAGATAGCTTAGCACTCACCATGGCTTGTCTGACTTTTTCTTATTACTAAAACGTGTCATCCCTTCATGATGAAAATACTTACTTTCGCTCGTTACTTATGCATTGTTGATAACAGATTCAAAGCAAAATGTTATCTAGTTTAGCCATGTTGGCTAGCCAGACGTAGCCCATAGGTAGCCGGGGTGGCACAAAATAGTGAGGACCAAGCATTCCTTAATGCAAACAGCAAGGTGATGGGCAGCTGTTCAGTGTTGCCGTGCTTTGCATCGCGTTCATGAAATTTGTATTGACTAGCATCTGAATCATGTTGCTGATCCAAAACATTTTGACCTGGGGCTATCGTTCATATCATACACTGGATTTTGCATTAAATATCCGGAGCAATCTGTGTCATGGGTGTGATGACTTAGCATTCAGTGATTTCCCTTAAAAAAAATATTGATGATCCAGAACGTTTAGCAGCTCTACAAATGACATTTTCCCGTCAACATCATTTGCTCACTCCTTCACGAAACAAAAATAAAGTGGATATTGGAAACATACTGTATTTCTCTTTGGGCTAGCCATACTGTTTGGCCATTTACGTGACAATGATTAGTGTTCATGGAGCGAGACACAACGATATAATCAGCATGCATTACCGCAATTGGCCAATAGGGTCCAAATCTCTACCTTCGGAAAATTCATACCGTGTATTGAAAAAATTTTATATTATATATATATATATTTATATTCTGGGAAAGAATATAGCTTTTTTATTCAAAGAAGTCTGCCTCTCTTCTTGTTCTCTTTGTATTTCTTCATATTTGTCCTTCATATTGTTTTCAACTCCAGTAGACTCTGAAGTGTTCTTGCCCCACAATGTTGTGCATCCATGTTTATATTTTGGATAGCTACTGCATGTTTACTTTTGCAATGCATTCTACCTCTGTCATTGTCTGTATTCTTCATAATAGTCCTTCACATTTGATTTTAAATCCCAGTGTCCCTTTGGATTAATGTGGTTGCTCCACATTGTTGTGTTTGTCCACATATTTGTGGAGATACACGTCTTTTATTTATTCAACTCAGTCGTCCTCTCACTATTTTTCATTTATTTAGTTTTAAACTCTAGTGTTCTAGTAGATAGCGGACATGCACCACAATGTTCAATGCATCCGTGTTTAAATTCGGGGGAGAGAGACAGTCTGCCTCGGTTCTCGACTTTTTTCTCCACTATAATCCTCTCTGTGGTGAATAAAGCCCCCGCAGCAACTATTTACAGAAATATGGTATCCACTATACGACTGCGAAGACTTCCTTTACCCCTGATGGACTGGCGCTTGGGCAGGATGGTGACTGCCCCTTCCGCCATCTCCTCCTGGTGCAGGACTGGAGAAATCTTGGAGCCCCAGCTGTCAGAGCCCACCCAAATGAAATGACCCGTCTGGTTGGCCTTTTTAGCAGCGTGGAGCAGCCGCCTGCAAAATATATGAAGATAACGTCATTGAGGTTGGCCCACCCCCAGCTTGTGGACCTTCTTCTTAGTCGTTTTCTGTGCATTTTGCTACATACCTGATATCATCTTCATTGGCGAAAATGATGACGACTCTCGCATTGGGATTTTCACGTAGGCGTCTAATGACCTTGTCGAATTCCCCCTGCTTGGGCTCCCTGGGAATCTTCACCGACTGGGAGATGCACACACCCCCTTTAATGTAAACAGCAACAGGAAATCTGTGAATGTGGATTGAACTGAATGTTTTGAAAAGACAGTTCAGGCAGCCAGTGAAGAGACATGTAAAAATATGAATTGATTTAAATTGATTGTTTAGTTCCCTACTATACATCTCATCTCATAAACACAATGTCTTCATTGCTCATATTTTCCCAGGAATTCTTGATTCTGGACTGATCTTTTAAAAATATTGCCCATTTTCCACAACAATATTGGAGCAACAAGTGTGATAATTGGCTGTAGAAGGAGAGAAATGTTCCTGATGATCAATGGATTTTACAAATAAATTACCTAACAGAAAGTGTTGGGTAAAAGAAGTGCTCGATTAAAAGGAATTGCAGTCCTTGTGACTTCTTTTGAGCCATAAATTCTCATCCACACCATAACAACGATCTTCCCTTTCCATGAGCTATTTCGAAACACTGATTGATTATTGGTTGATGTGATGCTTCACTAATTTCCATTTGTTAGAAGAAGTACAAATTTACCAAGTAAAAATACCTTCATCCATTATCTACACCGCTTCTTCATACAAGTCTAATGGGGGATGCATTGTATAGAAACATGCTCGGCATATTATGACAAATCTTTGAACCATTTTGGATGAAAAAAATTCCACGATGAACTAAAGTCAAAATGTTGTGGGTTGTGCGACAAATCAACAGACCCATTGTCATACATTTTGGTCAGAATGACATTATCAATTGATAATGTCCGAAACAGTAGAGAATTGGATATCATTATTGCATGGATGTGCAAATGCATCGGCAGTTGTCTATAAACATGAGTTGCAGTGGTTTTATTACATCTATGAACTAATATTTTTTTAGTTTAGATTTTATTAGTTTTAGTATTAATTTTATTTCCTTGAAAGTGTTGTATATCCTGCATGCAAAATTAAAATAACAACATATATATTCTTTTAAATTTTTTTTAAAATAACCATCCATAAATCAAATGCAGGTGCTGTATGAAGGTCCACAGACTTTTAAGTACAGTATGTGCACTGCATAATATTGCTACTCAAGTTAGATTGGGTTATGAAACTAAACTTCCATAACCCTGGGATGGGCTTGTGTTATCATTAAAAAAAAATTAAAAAAAATATGCTTGTTTTTATTTTACTTTTTTAACAAAAATGTTTTTGTTCGTTTTCATTAACTATAATAACCTTAGCTCAAAGCCTTTGATTTAATTTCTTAGGCAATTTGAAGCTCTATTGCTAACCAAAATCCTAACACTCACCGAGGTAAACAGTCTTTTAAGTCGCTTTCTCTTCAGTGTTCACCCAAAGCGCATCTGAGCCACGTTATTATTTACACCCAACACTATATCGTGGGTATTGGGTGAGAATAACAAAGTGTTTTGCAACTTTCTCATGCCATCATCTTGACAAAATGTTTAAATTGTCACTTTGGTGTCTAGACAGTGGAGATCCCTGGAGACTAAACACAGACACCACGCCAAATCTTTGAACGTTTGACGAATGCTTGCGCATCCTAAACACTCTGACGGCACACTCATGCTGTGATGAACACGTTCTCACAAGATGACATGTTGCAATTATCACTCTTGTGAATGAAGGGAGAACCAAATCCCAAAGACCTGGTGGATTATCTCCAAAGCAGTGGAAGCATTTCAACCTGCACACTCACTCCTTTTGTTTTGCTGTCCCAATTATTTTGCTCAAATTGTGTATTTAATGAAGACTACACCTTGCATTGCTCTATTGTATATTTTTAGCATTGCTAACAGTGCGATTCTAAGAAAGGTGACACCATATGTAATAGCGATAATGATATTCAGTCAGAGGTTTGACAGCAGACTTATGTGTTGGTTGTTATGACAAAAGATATAAACAATTCAGAATCAATTAATTGATTATTTACGGAACAATAAACTTCCTCTTACCATTGTTCATTTATTGTTATATGTATTGGGATTTGGTAATATGGCTCAATTCAAATTCTGTTTTGAAAGTAGAAAGATTTCACACAGTATGAAAAAAGATGCTCAAGAAAATGTGTGAGCATCACTGCAATTGTGTTTTAGCACTCTAGCCATTGTGTGTTCTGACAGTTTGTCCATTTGCCACTTTCGCCCGATGCACGGTGAAGAAACGTCCTGCTCACGGAAACACACAGCGAAATTTTGGAGCACTTGTCACATATAGAACCTATAATATTACATTTTTAGTGCAGCGGCTTGTGAGCATGTGTATTGTAAATCTAATGATTACCTTTCTTAGGGTCAAAGTTCATAGTACTTGTCACCTTCTTGCAAGTGGCAATTTTTAAACCCCTCGTCACTGAGTTTTCGGGGCTATGGAGAAAAATGCACTACTGATATTGAAGCCAAACGCCCAAGTACAAGTCTCAGGTCAAAGTCATATTGATCCATGTTTTCCGCCGCGGTTGAACAGTAAAATTGACATCATTTGTCTCTGCTCAATTTCAGTTTTTTTTTTTTTTTAATGTTTTTAATCAATGCTACTTTATTTAGCAGCAAACTGTGATTTTAGACCATTTGACAGATTTAGCACCAACTGAGAGATATCATTAAGTGTGTGGTGTACAGTGTTGGTCAATTGGAGTACACCCCCTGAACACACTTGCAGATGTTTTTCCTCGACAAGTGTAAGATCATTTACATTTTTAAAAGTGGGTTAACATGTTACAAATTGCTGTGACTCCCTCATTTTGGTCAATTCTTGTTTAAAAATAAAAGAAAGAAGACAATGAGGGATGTCTCTCTTTGTCTTCTAGTCATTTGCATTCATTGCTTGTTGAAAATCCGCCAAATCGCGAATCAATGTGAATCGTGTCCTCTGTTAGTGATAAACACTCAGATCATTATCACCCAAATGGAATTTGGAGTTCCCCCTGCTTGTGCTGCAGAGCTTTTAAGCATCTGTCAGCTAATTGTTTTGATTTTTCAGGGCCGGCGAATGCAACGCTTTGGATTGCTGTCATTTCAGTAATCATCACAGCTTTCCTATCCAACTGGCAAAAATAAATAAATTAACTAAAAAAAATCCCAAAAAAGCCCATCCTGGAAGACTACGTCAGGAATTAGCTGCTGGACGGGAGTTGAGCGTTTAGCAGCCAGAGAAACACAAAATCAAAAGTGTTGCTTTACACCAGAGCAGGCAGACGCGTGATTGCTCAAGGCGCATTTGCACTGCAGGAACTTTTGGGAGAACACTGGGACTGAAATTTGGTTGGTAACTGAGGGTTGTCCTGGGGTAATGTATGAACTGCATGCCAATTAAGTAATTGGTTGAATTGAGTTCTGGTGTACACTTGAATGAGTCACTACACAGGAGACAATACAGACTTGTACATTAAAATCTGGGGCCGGGGTCTGTCACGGCAACTGAGTGGATAAGCGAGACTAATGGGAGAAACCCCCTGAAACTAATACCAAGAAAAGACAACTAAAGAATGCAAATATTAAATGTTATTCCCTCAAAGTTAATTGAATAATGCCCATTCCAAAACTTATGATCACTTGAAAAGTGGGTGGCTGCTAAAAGGTGCTCTTTCCTGAGTGGTTTAACATCTTGAGATAAAAGATGGAATTCTGAACTTTTGTCTCATATTCATCTTTTAATCTGAAGCCCAAATGTCTTCAGTCGGCAATACAATAAAAACAAAAGAATTGGCCTTGCCATTCCAATACTTCTAGAGAGGAATGTATGTTCACATTTTAAACTGTAAATACACAATAAACTATGATGCTAAAAGAGTTTAACTTTTCGTCTTCCAGATGCTTTGGTTTTGGAAAAATGCACCGGAAGTGAGCTCGTACTTGATTTACAATCTCCATTTACAGCTCAGGCTAAACTTCTACTGACATAAACCATACTTCCTTGAGACATTTACTGTGCGACTTTGGCATTATCTTGTAGAACACAGGGGTCAAACTCAAGGCCTGGGGGCCAGATCTGGCCCGCGACCTCATTTTATGCGGCCCGCAAAAGCAAATCATGTGCGTCACCTTGCGATAGGAGATATTGCCATTAGTGCCCTTTTAAAATAAATTGAAAATTTGTTGAATAAACAATTACTTACTGGCTTCTGATTTCAAAATTGGGTTTCCATCAATTTGTTGTGTGCATGTGATAATATAAGGTGATCATACATTTAAATGGGTTCACAGTCATAACGGCCCTCTGAGGGAATCCTTAACTACGATTTGGCCCCTCCAAAAAAAAACTGAGTTTGACCCCCCTGTTGTAGAACATTCAGGCACTTCACACAATAGATGAGTTTAAGCCAATAAATGAGAAAAGTTACACAGGAAACAAAAACACAAATAGGTGAAACCACAAACAGAATTACTGTGTCGGAAATGATGATGTCATATAAGAACGCGTAACTGTTCAACCATAGTCAGTTTCCAGTTCCATTGATTAGGTGTTATCCATCAAGATAAATTTGGTTAATTTAAGATGTGAGTTTTACGGCTTTGAAATACACCCATTGAAGCAAGACCTGCCTTTTATTTCCCCTCTTAACTACATCATAACTGCCCAGTTTGCTTTTAATGACGCCTCACCAGACCTTGCGCAGCTACAGATGTACCGACAATAAAGAAGTCCCTTCTGGATTAATGAGGCTGATTATGAAACGGTAATCTGAAAGTCCCAATCCCGCTCGATTTGCAAATGAACTCTAGCGGGCTAACGACATTTCAAACGACAAACTGTTCTCGACAAACTGCAGAAAGTCATGAAAGTTCACGTTGGAGTTGCCCCCGTTTCCAAGTATTCATCAAGGAATTTTGATGCCAGGAAGGAAGAGAGGCTGCGATGAGTCTACCTTCCGAGTGCATTTACAATACAAAGACCAGTCACTTCAGTTTGTTGCTGTGCTTCAGGAGCTTTATGTTTATGTGTGTGAGGAGATTTTGAAATAATCTCCACTTGGAAATGATTCCCCTTTTCTCTTCAAGTGCTCCCCAAATAACTTAAAATGCTTGCGTGGGTTTGACGTGAGCATCTGCCGTTGATGTTGTTCAAAAAATAAATCCCAGGGTCCTTTGCAAAAAAAAAAAAAAGCCGTCACACTCGCTCCCCGTTAGGCTTTCATCTCGTCCGCCGTGTCCATGCTCAGCTCATGTTCAATTAAAGCATTCCAAATACAACAGCGTGAGATCTAAAGAGTCCATTTGTCATTCCTGCGCTCCAATGAGTTTCCCAATTGTACACATTTCCCCTTGTTGTTTGTCTGCCACATGTCTTCGTGTGCGTGCATTTGGTCTTTGGATCCACTCAAGTAAATAATGAAGAAGTGGAACATGCAATCTCCGCTGCATTTTCCCTCCGTCAGTTTAGTTTTAGCGATAAGAGCTTGTAAGCACAAGTGCAAAAGTGTGCGGTGCAGACACAAACATCGGCGAAACACTCAACAGCGTGACAGTAATACCAATGATACTGTAGTCGGGGCGTACCTTTTGAAGTGATGGTTTGGCTCATACTGGGTATAGTTAGATAAAACCATACCATGTGTTTTTTATCGGGTAAATTTTAATCAAAAGGCAATTTAAAAATCCGCTAACTTCCAGAAGAAACCATTCTGAAATGAAAGCTTTTCAAATTAACACACAGTGTCTGTAATATGATCAAATAAAACAAATTAACCATTCAATTCTATTCCACCATCTTGTTTTTTCGTGGCATTTGACCCCATTTGATTTTGGAGCAAGAAGTGGATTATTCAGGAGACTCATTGCCATCCAATCCCAGGGCACATTTAGACATACACTCGGTCACATTCCCATCAATGGTCACTTGAGACCAGCAGTGCCCGACTAGTAAGTCGCAGTCGTGAAAAATGTAGAAGCTCACTTCTTATCCCTCAAGCTGAGCTGAGCCGGCAGCCTGGCATTTTAGCTCACTGGTTAGCGTTCTACACTCCCAAACCGGATACTTGTTGGCGGTGCAGGTTCATTCCCTGAAATGGGTACAGGCCACAACATTGGATGAATATGTAAAAATATGAACACCTTTGTATAAACGAGAGCCAAAGACACTGCGGTCAGTAGACTGCCACATGGGACAGCGTAAAACTCAACAGAAGCGTTAAAAAAAGCTTACATGGCTTAATATGTCAGGAAACTGCAATCAATTGTCACCAAAATGGCCGTGGACGTCTCTTCTTATGCCCACATCGACCTCTAAAAATATCACTGAGATCGCTTCAATATTCTGCATTTTAAGAACAAAGTGACAAGAGCTCCTGTAGAGAGCGCCTCTATGGAGAGGAAAACACTCTCGCCATAAAATAAGTAATATTGGGGTGTTTGTTCTCATATAATGATATGATGAAATCTAAAGCAATACTTCGGTATTAATCTCATGATTTCTGGCTTGATGATAAATCTCCCATCGAACATGGCATCTTCACAAATCGCCACATACCATCCAGCTGTGGTGTCGACATACTCAAAATGCTGTCGATGTGTCTGTACAGTTCATGTCTATGGTAATACAGCAGCTGTGGCAAAGGGTGCCATTCAACACTATTGACTGGGAGCAGCAGTACTTTGCGAATCAAATACGGTAGCATCAAATATATGGAGCATGTACGAGGCCTGGTCTGACTTTAGCGTCTTTATTGAAGGTAACGTGCAGGTTTTGGGAATGTGAGAGGAGGCCAGAGTACACAGAGAAAATGGCCCAAGCTCAGATTCAAACCCAGAACTTCTCAGCAGTGAGGCAAACATGCTTCCACTAGTCACCGTGCTGCCCATTCAGTAATGTACAAGTTCTTTATAGGAAAGTATAACATTGCAATGCAATTCTCTTTAGAGCAGACTGAATGATTATGAGTCACTGATGTTAGTGCTTTACTGGCCCGAGGCAACGTGGGTTCAATTCTCCCGTAGTGACGATGTGAAACTGTGAGTGCGTGGTTGTCTGTGTGCCATGTGATTGACTGAAGACCAATCAAGTGTGTAGTCAGCTGGTGTGGATGAATTATTATGCTCTAAAATCATTATTAATGACATTTGTTACTGCTGCGTCTGAATCTGAAGAGCCTCGAAGAGGCTGTTAAATGCAGCTTGAAGTGTCGCGTATATCCTGCTTGTTATTTTTGCCGTGCGATATTGTTAAAATGAGTTTGCATAGTGCTTGCCAGGACGTGACACTCCCTAAACCTAGCATCCGCTCGTCACTTTTTTGGAGAAGGCTAGACATGTGGCTAAGAGCATGAGGTCTTTCCACGTGTAAAGGCTATTGAGCATTTTCCAACTGTATTCTATTCCACTTATCCTGTACGAGGGTGCAAGGAGGCGGCGCCTATCCCAGCCGATTTATGGCAAAAGGGTGACTGCATGGTGAAATGGTCACCCATAAATCACAAATAAACATATACTGTCAAGCCAGAAAACTTTTCAAACTCCTATTCACATCTTCACAGAATGAGAACTGAACTGATTGTGCCTGGCTGTAAGTCAGGCCTGGAGTAGGGATGTCCATCCATCCATTTATTTTCTGAGCCGCTTTTCCTCACAAGGGTCGCTGGAGCCAATCTGCGGGCAGTTGGCGGGGTACACCCTGAACTGGTTGCCAGTCAATCACAGGGCACAAGACAAACAATATCAAACAACCTACCATGCATGTTTTTGGAATGTAGGAGGAAACGGAGAAAACCCACGCAGGTACAGGGAGAATATGCAAACTCCACACATGTAGGCTTGAGCCGGAATCGAACCATGCACCTCTGTACGGTAAGGCCATTGTGCTAACCAGGCACCCACCGTGCCGCCAAGTAGGAATTTTTCCAATTTAATATATCCTCAATACCACCAATATCATGCCACACTTGCAGCAGATAGCATCGATAAATAAACACTATATAACCGCATCGCATACATCATCTGGAACAGCGCAAATGCAATATTTATCTAACATGAGAAAATATCTAAAGAAATACGATCACCCAATAGAGTTTGTTACTTACCATGTGTGTTTTGCTTGAATGTTTTGTTAACGTTATGTTTCCAATCAATTAGAGTTGTTTTCAGGTGTTAAAAGTGTTAACGTTATTGTGGGACGGCTATTAAGTGAGCGAGATAGCACTTGATTGGTGAAAATAAAAGGCCCCATGTCTTGTAAAGTTACAGTAGATGGGCAACCACGACTGATGAAGGGTCGGTGTAGATTAGATTGACATGGCAACACAGAAGCTAAAATCTGATTAGACTAACAAAATCTAAGCCCCACATACATGAATCAGTGTATCCAATGAGAAACACTAAAACAATATTTGGGAATAAATTAATAAAATTTTATGGTGCAAATGTTGGAATTTGGGTTGTAAATGTAATTAATTGATTCAGACCATGGTGTTACACAGTAAGTGGTGAAATAATTTCCATTCACATGTTCAATCAAAAATGTAATTGTTTTGGTTTGAACGCAGGATGATGTGATTAACTTTACATTGCATGCACTGTAAGGACCCACGTACAACATACAGTATGGCGACACTTTAATTTTCCTTAGCTGGGCGTATTGCTTTCAATCAAACCAATTGACTTGTGGCTGACCTCGCCGCTATGACTGCTAGTCTGGAATAACGCCGCTGGCTCGCTATAAGCCTGAAGAACAGCAGTACTTTACACTCTCGCCCACCTAATTGACTCTATAATAGTGTCATAGTCCAGTGGCACTAAATTGACGTTGTTTTCAAGCATGCTTTGGCAAACACTAGCGGAAAAAAAAGTGCCCAAGGGCCATATTTAGCAACCCCAATATGGAATAAAACAACTGTGACGCAAATTAGCAAAAACAATATCATTATGACACACGCTAATGCCACAGAAATACTCATTATGCTAGCTAACTAGTTCAGGCAAATACTGTATACATTACAGCGGTGCCTCGACTTACTAGGGACCGTATTTGACCATTTTTTTTTATTGATATTTAAAATAATTTTACTATCAGGCGTTGTGAGCAAATATGTAAATTTTGAGCAATAGATGGTGCAAGAAAGTTCACACCAATTAGCAGAAATTTGGCTCATAAGGAACAATTCTGCTTCTCTGCCACTGACAGTTGAAATTCTACAGTAAAATCAAACCTAAGATGAAGATTGTGAATATAATATATAAAATACACATGTATTTATCAAAGCATATAACCTTAATTTACAGAAAGGCTTATTAAACTAGCATTGATGTTGCAGTTATAACCCTCGAAGCAATGCTGTAGCAACACATGTAGACAAACAATATATATCCAGATGTAAAGTTGTCATTGTTGATTAACTTTAAACCAAATTGTACTTGAGAAGTTGACCAAATGTGCTCACGAGACAAACAAGCGACACTAAATGGCCAGGCTTTTGGGCCTACACCTTCTAATGTGGGAGGAGCATTAGAGCAAGAATGATGATTATTTCAAGGCTATGCCATGAAATGGGTGGAGTGAGGGTGGATTCTAATTTCTGTTCCCTCTCTAATTTGACAAACTCCAACAAATTTTTCCTAAATGAGCCCCAGTCAGATGCAGGTATCCAAGACAAGACAGAGATAGGCGCCACAGAAAAAAAACAACACTTAAGTGGAGCAGTGACTCATTAATATGCAGGTGATAACTGCAGAAAAAAAAGCACTGAGGCCAGATTGAGCGTCATGCATCACCTTTCTGTTATCAGAATTATTTCCTATTAAAAAGGAAGTTAGTGAGACATTTCATGGCTTAATCCATCCCGATTTATGATTGTGTTTTGGTAACTATTCTCTATGTCCCGTGTGAGCCACGTGAATTTTTCTCCCTACAAACGTGTTGACTAAAATGAGCAAGTGTACAAAGGTGCCATACGGACGAGACTCGCTCTCCAGCAGCGGCCTTATTATTATTGCTGCCACTTGGAGATGAATCGTCGCGGCTTGTTTGCCGAAATGACTCATCTGCGGTGGCAGACTGGTATAGGGTACGGTTGCTGCTACTGCTGCTGCTTTGTTATCGGATCACACATGGTCCAACTGCGTTTGTCGACGATGTTCAGCATCATGACTCACTCACGACGAAATCATTTGACAAAAAAAAGAGGAATAAATAAACCTTTGCTTTGTTGATAAGCGTTGTAGGAATTAATGCGTTACATATTTTAAAAAGCTATGCAAATCTGTCGACTGTCCTACTATTCCCCTTGCTGTGGGTTTCTTTGGTCGGCACATACAGGCATGCATGGTGCTACACCAGGGCAAGGGGGTCGGGGGGGTGCTATAGCCGCATCTCTCTAGACCCCCCCATGCCCCCAAAACAATGTTTATTCATGTATTTATTTTTCTTTTTAAAAGTTCAGAAATAAGTAACCATTCTGTTCTATTACAAGTCCTGTTCCCGTGGGAGACACAGGGTGACTCTTTCTGTTTCTTGCGCATCAGAGGCGCGTTTGGAAATAATCTCAGTATGCGCACTGGTTCACGGCGTCCGTTCGGACATTTAGGGCGTTGCTCAAATTTGTCATTCGGCTCTTCAGAGTGTACCAAAAAAGGCATGAGGCGCTCCAAGTAGGGACACGGTGCACCCGTGCTTGCTGCGTTTGTAAATTAATGACTTTATCATAAATTAAAGACTCACATTTGAATATAAACGGTGGAGAAACACATGTACAAAGACAATGTAAAAATACTCATAGGCACGCAGTATATTCTTTATCCTCTAAAATGACTAATACTACAGTATCTTCCTGAGTCACTTAGAGTAGTAGTAGAAGTATTATTCTTTTTCGTTTTGCCTCTGACCTGCCAGTGGCCAATGTGGGCACACCAGAAGGAACACAATGAATTGGATTACAATGGACCCCTGCTATTCTTGGGCGAGAGGGATTAGACCAGCATGCAAATAGAGAAAGTCAGTGTATAATGGACGCCCCTTATTCATTATTCATTATGCATTTAAGATAAAAAAAATTACTCTGATAACCAGCACTCCCCAAAAATAAAAAAATAACTACACTATTGGTTGAGTCAGGGAAGCCAACACACGAATACGCGGGGTTGCACTGGGCAGCATGAACTTCTGATATGAATACTGTGTGCTTCTTTACATTTTTTCACAGTTTATTTAGAGCCAGAATAGCCAAAATTCAGATTATGAGAGTATGTTTATGACAGCAGATTTCTATCTGCAAAGAATTTATCTTTTTAGTTGTTCACAGGGTCCAACTTTAACAGTGGCCCAATGGCCAGGGGCCATGATGTGACTAATGCAAGCCCGACTAAACCACCAGTCCAAATTTCATGACTAAATGAGATGAACTCTACACCTTCTTGCTATTTCAATATTCAATTTTACATATTTTGGAGTTTTATGCGCTTAAATTGATCAATCATCCTTTTACGCCCACTGTGCAAATTTCATCGCTACCATTGACTGAAATAATGTGCACTATGTACTTGCATGTCTCCACGTCTCATTACAGCTGCCTAAATATATAATTATAAATTTAATGACGTATCGTTTTAAACCACAATATCTATATATATTGGGTAGTGGAGAGTGTGAATATTTTTTTTTTAGGCGGCTGCCTTGATTACGTATTTCATGCATTTTCACCGCTGAGACTACACGATTCACCATTTCATCCACGAGTAGGCCTACATATAATAGATAATGTTAAGTATTGTTTTAAATCGGGGCCAGTGCCGGTTCTGGCGGGGCCACCATCAAAGAAGTCGTTTGCCTCTATATTAAAGTCGTAATTGACGTAGCCACAGCATAGTTGTCCGTCATTGGAGCGGAACCTGCTGCCCGGCATCTCCCAAAGGAAGAAGCTTCAAGGCAACACAGCCGCCGCATCACAACTTACAACAAGGCGAAGCGGTTGAAAATATGCGGACATCCAAACAAGGCCTCTCGGCCCGTTCATTATGCCGCCTTGTCGGGGCTCACATCAACCATGGCTTTATACATAATGAATATGCACCCCGGGGGAACATTTTCATAGAAATTCTGCGAAGCGATGCAACCTCAAGAATGATGCGTGGCGTGTTTTCAAAATGCTGAATAATTTACAGATGTATCCCCTCTACAACCCTCATTCACTAGCTCTCAGTCTCTCACTCTCTTTTGCTCTACCATCCTCAATCCTGCGCGAAGACAACCGTGGCGGCGGGAGATAAATGACCTGCGTCCATTTGTCATCATCGCCACATCGCCAGTCGACGAGGATGAGGCGCTTTCATCTGCTAACTGACGGATTGATTCGCCTGTTTTTCCCGACGCTCTCAGACTTGTTGATTTGAGCCTCAGAAATCCAGGTGTTGTGTTTGGCGGTACATTGATGTCGACTCAAACGGCAAAGCGGTGGAAAAACAGTAAAGACGAGTGTTTTGTTTCGCTAATTAGCCTGCAATCACATGCCATGCGTTATTCTTGCAGTCGGATCGAGTATTATGGAAGCTCTTTCCTTGTTGTTTGTCTTCATTATGCATGTCAAGTGATGCTGGAGGGTAAATTTATTTTGTATTTTTTTTTTAATACAATTTTTGTCAAAATGCGCGAGGCAGTCTAAGTTGAAAAAGGTCAACTAGCCCCCCAGATAGAATAAACAAGGACACAACATTGCCCCTCTACTGAAACTCTGGAGTTTAAAACGAACCAAAAATGACTATTATGACGAAAGCATTTAATCGTATGAGATTGAAAGGAGCAATAAACATGGATGTACACAAGATTGTGCAGCAACCACATCACAGTTTACGGGAACGTTACATTGTCCACATTGTCGTCACATACCGAAATATAGCATTGTATAATAAGGCCTTTTTGTTTTATTTATTTTTGGGAGGTGCATTTTATTAGCTTAAACACACAGTATTTATTAGCACTTCATATTTTATTTATAGATTTGTTTTACTTTTATATTTGATATTTGATAACTAATGAATTATCCCTGTAGTTGATAAAAGGAAATTTTGTGAAATGTCCGTCACCTTTTTAGAAATGTTCTTTTAAAAAGGACCTTTATTCAAAAGCCTCCTTCATCTCTCACATTCAGGGCCTTGAGAGCTGAGCGCCAAAAGATAATTTTGTCAAGCACTGAAATAGACTCGTGATCTCACTCTTTGTGTCAGGTTCGCCGGTCGGCGAGGAGGGGGTGGACCCAAAATGCGAGGAAGCAGGGATAAGGGTAACTTAAAGGGAATTTATTTAACAAAACAAAACCAAAAGGCAAATAAAGTACTAGGACAAACAAACGTGGCAGGGTGCAAAATAACAAAGTCGAACTAAACAGAACAAAAACCCGAGGAACAAAGACAGTGACAAAAAACTAGGGACAAGAGCGGGAGCAAGAGCGGGAGCAAGAGCGGGAGCAAGAGCGGGAGCAAGAGCGGGAGCAAGAGCGGGAGCAAGAGCGGGAGCAAGAGCGGGAGCAAGAGCGGGAGCAAGAGCGGGAGCAAGAGCGGGAGCGGGAGCGAGATCAGGGAGCGGTCGTGACAGTCCAAACGGAGCAATGCACCGACAATGAGTTGTTGGAGTGAGGTGTTCATATAGTCCAGTAATTAGGGGAGCAGATGGGCATCAGGTGTGTGAGGCTAACGGGGAACAGGTGCGTGGCTGGTGGGGAACGAGTGCTGAAGGGAAACGCCCCACTCAGCTGACCAAATAAACAGAATGAAGACATGGCAGGAAGGTGAAGAAAAACAATAACAAAAACACTGACATGACCAACACGGGTCATGACACTTTGAGTTTCTGTCAACGTTACTTCCCCTCTGTTTTCTATTCACAAATTTCCTGGGAGGTGAGAACACTGTTGTCGTCATGTGGACAGAAATAACAGGTGCAAAACAATGGGATTCTTCGAATAATAATTCTGAGAAGGACGGTTTTGATTTGACTCACAGCTATGGTGGGGTTCTTGCAGCAGTGTAAATTTCAGGTCAGTGACAAACTTGTAATGTCACTGCTGTCCTTACTAATTGCAAACATGAAAATGCTACTACCTCACAAATAAAAGCACAACTATACGGCTAGGCTACCTTACAAAAGAAAAGCATGACTGTAAGACTGTCTCACTAATGACAAAAATACATTTGAGACTACCTTACTTTTGGAAAATATGACTGTTTGACTCGCTTACACATGTAAACATGACTTTGAAATTGACACATACAGCAAAGAACTCTAAAACTACATTCTGATGCAAAATATAGCTGTAAGACCTATTTAATAATGACAAACATAATATAACTACCTTAACAAATTACAAACAGCTGCGAGGGGCCTATTGTTAGTCCATTCTATACATTTGCGTGGCAAGACATGACTTGCTTTGGAAAATAGTTCCTGCAGTCAACGGTTGATTTATGTATTTATTTATTTTTTTAACTCACTGATCGGTGATTGGCTCCAAAATGCTGATTGCACAAATTTCTCATTGGTGAGTCAGTGCACTTGATTGACTGCATTCCATTCACGTCCAAGTTCACAGAGTCAAAGAGCTCGAGAGTAGCTGGCTTACTCCACAAAAAGAGAATTTTGGTAATAAATATTGAACACATTTAATATTCAGCATTGGCGGCCCAGCTTGTTTTGGACCCTATTAACAGGGCAAATACACACTGAACACACTTCAGATTTAAGGATAATTTTACGGGACAATCTTATAAGACATAAGATAATCGGGCAATTGATGTCCTTGGTCGACAAGGGGCAAAATTGTGACAAAAACAGCCCGATTGTGTTTGTGCGTGTAGACAGCCGAAAGCAAACTTGTAAATTACAAACTTTAAGACTACCTCACTTCTGACCAAAAATATTTTAGCCTGCCTCACAATTGACAACTATGACAAAAAGTCTCCTTTACCCATGACAGCCATGATTGTAAGACTACCTTCCTAATGACAGAGTGCTTTGCTCGCAGCCACTCTGACAGTCACAAATGCATCCAGGACTTGGGGGAGCTGTTCAATGTGCCAGCTGGAGAAGCAGCCAGCCGCCGCCCATTTCAGCACAGAATGCCCACAAAGGATACTGGCAAGCTCTCGACGGGCTGAGCGACGCGCGCCAGCTTTTAAGCGGATCCAGCCTTGCCGCTCGCCATGTGCACTGGCAATGGGTTCCGAGCGAGTCCGTCACCGCGCTGTGTCATTTCCATTAAATCTGTCGAGGTTATCCTCGGGTGACCACTGTTAATCAGGTCAACCCTGCTTGATTTTTAGCTCTGTGCTTGATTGCTAACCAAAACAGCAGAACCTATCACAACATGTCTTAAATTGCAGCCTGACTGAACTTTAACAATTACCCTTACACTGTTTTTAAAGATGATATTATGTCACATAGAGATATTGGCACCTCTAATGAGACTCTGACATGTGACCACTTAAAGGGGATGTCAACCCAAAAAATCTTTTTCCAATCATATGTTCTATGCACCTCCACTTGTCTAAACACATCATTTTGATTCATATCGCAGACGTGGAATCCAAATTAAGCAGCAAAATCCAAGCATATTTTGCCATCTAAGGGAGTGGCCATTTTGACACTTTCTGTCAACTGAAAATGACATCACAGTTGCTCAGGGCTCAGCTCACGGGCAATCGCGGCTCACCTGTATTCTGAAGTTGAGCAAAAAAAAAACACAGAAATAAGGGACTTGGACATTCTATAACATATGGACTGCAACATTCTTAGGCCAATTTATTTGATTTAGAGTCCTGTAGTATTAGTTGCGTTAATTTAGCTCTTTTTCCCCTTAAAATTGTATGCGCATTTTATTTTATGTTTTTTTAACCTCATCATCAAGTAACCCGGCCCATCTCAAAATAAATATAGCCGTTTGAACACAAGACATTTGACCCCTCCTGGTCTATGGCCTGTGCCACCTGATGACAGGGCTTCATCACCATCATTAAAAGAGCTTTGTGAGGTCAAAGGTCAAATCGATTTTTATTTCTTGTTGGGTCCGTGGAGTGTCACATCTGAAATTAATCCGAGATTGGAACCCAGAATCTCCTAATTGTGAGCCAGGCATGCTAACCCATACCCCACCATCCCTAAAATTGCCCAAATGAAATTCATTGTGCCACAAACGTTGCCATGTATCATCAATTACTCGCTGGCAGATTAGCGACAGCTTGAAAACCTTTTGTTTTTTTCCCGCCAAAATATGATTTGGAGTGTATGCGTACGTGCCCGTGTATGTGATGAGCTGTGATTGGCTCAGCTGTCCCAGCCAGAGCCGTGAAAGCAGCCAAGTGTGACTAGGCTCGAGTGTATTAATTAAACGGCAACACCTGCAGATCCACGTTCCACATTAATTTGAGCCCTTTTGCACTTGGGTGCCGGCGCCCATGAGGCAGCGCGGCGGGTGGCCCCGCACAGACGACTTGTAGTAAAGCGCCCTAAGTGTCACTTTACATTCAGGTAATTACTAAGAGAACATTTGCGCTCTATCAAAAAGTCCTCTACACACACCATAACGCTGCACTTACAAGCTTGCATCAGTGCTTGCGATTTAAATGTGGTCGCTTAAGACTGAAAGTTATCCGCTACATGAAAAACATGGTATTTCCTCAAAAAGTGGTCATTTACTTAACTGCAGAGTGGCCAAGATTTATCATGTGTATGGTGTTTATTCAGAGGGAAGCGTATTTCTTAAATATGAATAAAAAAAAAATAAAAATAAAAAATAATTTAACATCTGAATGGGAGCCCATTAAGTTTCCACACTAAATTACTAATAAATTAATCTGCAAGTATGCATTCCTTAGCATACTGTGTAACGTTTCAATGACATTCTTAAGTTTAAATATACCAAAGATCAAGAGCTTTACCACATTATACAAAACACGTCACTTTTATTGTTTAGCCTGTTTGAGAGTGTGGCCCTGTCTCGCGCTAGTGAACGGCTGGACGCGCCGCCCCATGCTGTTGGCCCAATGGCGAATCCAGATTTGTTCCCATGACAACCGGGACTGGAGTGAGTGCCCATCAATATAAGAAAATGATTTTCACTCATGGAGGCAGCACTTCATACACAAAGCTGTGTATATGTGTCGCATGGTCGCATCATCAAACACACGTTGACGTCTTCACAGAGCAATCAATTATGTGGCACTTAGCAGAAGCTAATATCCTATCTGTCCTTCTACAGTGCTGTGAAAAAGTATTTGCCCCTTGCTGATTTCTGTGTTTTTTGCATATTTACCACTCACAAAGGTTTCATTTCATCAAACCAGGTTCACACTGAGAGAACACTTGGATTGATAAAATGCTATTTCTAGATGATGTTTTTATTTACCAAATGGGGAAAACTATACAAACCGTCTGGCCCTATGTGAAAAAGTAATTGTGTCCCTTTGTTAAAGAACCAAGCAACAAAAAGGTTCTAAAGCCATTTCTAAGGCTGTGCGGCTCCAGCGAACCACTGCCAGAGCATTCACAAATGTTTTCTCCATTCACAAATGGAGAAAATTGTGAACAGTGGCAAAAATTCCCAGGAGTGGACGCCCAATGGAGATTACTTCAAGAGTGGGACAACGACTCATCCACGAGGTCACAAAACAACCTTTGGAAACCAACCAAAGAACTGCAGGCCTCGCTGCCTCAATTTAAGTCAGTGTTCACGACTCCATTACAAGAAAGACACTGGTCAAAAAAGGCATTCATAGGAGGGTTCCTAGGCAAAAACTACAGTTATTACGCAAGAACACAAAGTTTGCAAAAAAGCATCCTAATGATCCTCAAGACCTTTGGAGAAATATTCTGCGGACCGTTGAGTCAAAAATTTAACTTTTTGGAGGGTGTGCAGCCCGCTACATGTGGTGTAAAAATGGCACAGCATCTGATAAAAAGAAAATGATGCCAACAGTAAAACATGGTGGTGGCATTGTGATGGTCTGGGGCTGCTTTGCTTCCTCCGGACCAGTACAATTAATTCTGCTGTTTACCAGAATATCCTAAAGGATAGGCCATCAGTTACTTTTTCACATAGGGCCAGATAGTACACACACGTGGTCAATAAAATCATCGCTTTTAAACGGAATTTTATATATCCTGGGATTGTCTCAGTGTGATGTTAAAATTGGTTTGATGAAATTAAACCATAGTGAGTGATAAATAGGCGGAAATCAGCACGGGGGCAAATACTTTTTCACAGCACGGAAGCAAAACCCAACGCAGCTCTGCTTACCATTTGGTTTTGACATGATAGAAGTGGAGCTGCACCATTGTTGGGTTGTGGGTGTATCTGCATGTGTGCCTTTGCATGACAGCGTTTTACACAGTAGAACTTGAAAAATCCCTTGAAAGTGGCTCTGGATCTTACCCAGCGTAGCTGAGAGAACCTTGGTGTGGGCGAGGCTATTTAGTAAATGAACCCCACTGTTATGTAACAGAATGGTATGCTTTCGCTCACAGGCAAATTTCCAGAAATAGGCGGAAAGCAAAATGTTGTTTAACTTCACACTTGCTGGGTGAGCGGGCATGCCAGTGATCCAACTTAGTCTATGTCGTTAAGCAATTAAGCAAACTGATGAAATATTTAGTAATGTTGCGGTATTTTCATTTTTCTTTTCTTTTTTTCTCTCTTGATTAAACATGGAGAAGGTCATCCTGACCTATGATTTAATTTAGATTTTTTTTTAAGCTCAAGAAAAATACATTAACAGGGAGGTTAAGCCACATGGGTTGCCATTAGCGCAAGCACCACAGAGGTGCAAAAGTAGCCCGGCGGCGAACGCATACATTACAATCTTGCACCGTAATTATGCCCCCATGTTCGGCCCATTCAAGCCCTTGCAGTACATCTTCAAAGTGGGCAGCTTTTGCTCACAAGCTGGGCTTACGTTCCCCTCTGAGCCACTGCTGCTGTTCACCCCCTTTTTGTCTTTTGGGAGAAAAAGATTTCAAGAAAAAGTAGGGGAATAATGTGAGTAAAAAGTAAGCCGTCAGTGAGGCTTTCATTTGCTGCCGGCCTGAGGGCTCACGACTGCGACATTCTTTTTAAAAAGGCCGTCACTCAGTTAATTCAAAGTTTTTTGTGTGCGCATAATGGAGTCAAAATCACAATATTATGACTTCAGGCAAGATGTGTACAAGCGATGAATTTAAATACATTTGGCTTTATTAATATTTAAAAATAAAAAAAATAAAAAGATTTGCTGCAGTTCTATCATAAACAGGAATGTACTCTAAATA
Source organism: Idiotropiscis lumnitzeri (assembly GCF_059441095.1). Classification (NCBI taxonomy): domain Eukaryota; kingdom Metazoa; phylum Chordata; class Actinopteri; order Syngnathiformes; family Syngnathidae; genus Idiotropiscis; species Idiotropiscis lumnitzeri. The sequence goes on along the minus strand of NC_142401.1, from coordinate 16,793,112 downwards.
CATGCGGCGTGCCATCATCGCTCACTTATACGCACAATATGATATTCTCCTTTTTCTTGATGCCCGCTTTGTCTTGCACGCCTCACGGAGAAACCCTATGTATTATTTACACTCGCAAGCACGCATTGTTCTGCTACAAAAGGACACTTGATGCGGAAACACAGCACCAAAAACAAACAGCGGATGACTTTTCGGGGGAGGGTGGCCGCTGCATCATGGCAGATAATCGTTCTTTTTTTTCTCCTTCTTTTTATCATGTTATCACTTGTTTTTAATTAAAGCCTACATCACACGTGACTCGTCGAGTGAACCCGCTGGCAGTTGTTGCTGCAATTTTAACGCGGCTTTTAGACTCCAAGTCACACAAATTTATGCATTCATTATTTCCATCCAGGGTAGCATGGTGGTCTAGTGCAGGGTTGGCCGACCTTAAATACTCAAAGCGCCATTTGAACCGTACAGAAAAGAAAATACGAGAGCCACAAAATCCCATCTAAAATGAAGATTTTTTTTTTTCCTGTTTGTTATGTTTTTTTTCCTGCATGCAACAAAAACATTTGCTACTCTGTTGAAATTTTCAGATATTCCATGTTTATTTGAGTTCTCCTCCCATTTATAAACTCCAAATACAACCTTTAATAATCCACCTAGAGCAAACCAAACTCCTTCAAGCAGTCATGTTATCACTTATAATGAAGAGTGCATAAAAATGTATACGTAGACACTTTCTTGAGTGGGATGGCCCTTTCCTGCACTATCTCAGGGCATATTGGATGTGGCCATAGTATTAGCCACCAAATCTGCAATTACTGTTGTAAAAAAGGTCTTGGAATGGGCAAATACAATAGGAAGGAATGGTTGCGTTTTAATCCCATGAGTTCTGGTTTGGAGAGTAAAACCATTTCGACATCTCCAACATGCTAAAAAAAACAGATGTCTGAGCGAGCTTCAAGAATCACAAATAAAAATTTGTAGTCCGATTTTTGGCATTGCCTGTTGTATCCATTGTCTTGTTGAGTTAACAAAGAGATGAGAGTTTCTAAGCGTTATGTTTCAAAGGAACCCATTTCGCTGGTCGTGCCAAGCGGGACCGCAGATAGAAGTTACTGGGTCAGTGGACTAATCCCATACTGTACTCTGGGGCCAGAAATCCGGTCTAATCCCAGCACAGAGGGACCAAGACAATATCAGAAGTCTGAAATTGAAATCTACCATTGCAGGTTAATTACAGTACTTCTTTTCTTTTCAACTGCTTGTCACAGTTGAGCCGCTATCCATCCAAATATATTTTTAAATCTAGTGAAATAATCATAAATTTTCTTTGAAGCGTTCTTTAATCATCCTGACTCTGGACGCTTTGTTGAGAAAATCTGAAAAAAAAATCAATGTGGTTATTTGTAGAAATCTATGAACAGAATGAGAATAATTTCAAAGCATTCACGCTGGGATCGATGTGGCCGCCTGTGAATAAAACATTGTCACGTGGCCTACATTCTATGATTGTAATGTTGTTTCTCAATTAAGATACTCATCACACTCACAGAGTCTGTGATTGGGTCCACCTCTGTGTTGAGCACACATGAGGATTAGCCATGCTAAATATTGACCGGGTTTAACATTTACGTTTGTCAGCCTCCTGTTCAGAAAACGATTGGGGAGGAAACATCTGTCTTAATACTCTGTACACCACAGGACAATCACTCAGGATAAACTTTTAGAGACATCCAATCAGATGGCTTTTGCTGACTTTGATTGCAAGGGGAGGAAATTTACATTTTGTCCTATTGCTCAGGTGAACTCAAGCCTATCCCAGATGACTTTGGCTGAGGAGCAGGTTACACCATATAAAGCTCACCATCCAATCGCACATTCACACCTATAATATAATCAATTAGGAGTCTCAGTACGGGGAGAAAATACAAAAATACTCCCATACAGGGAGGCCAAAACCGAATTTTGAAATCCGATTCCCAAACTGTGAGGCAGATGAGCTAACTGCATGCCCACTGAGTCGGCAGACTTAGTATTATAACAGGTGGATGCAACATTTGAAATTCATGTAAAGTGTATTGACCTGCAGCATAGTCATAAGTGAGAGCTTGTGAGTTTGACTTTGGCCACCTATTGAATAATTTCTCCTTTATAAACAACACCGTTCTTAACGTGATGGAGAGTCTTGTTTTTTATGAGGTGAGTGGAGATGGCCCATGCGGGCTGTTGCTGGTAGCAACGTGCCCCACTTCTCCAAAACATTGCTAGAAGCTCTATGAAATGCCGCAGTCTCGGCTTCCTCAAATGCAAGTGAGCGTTTTGTGTGCTTGCCAGCTCGGATCTAAGTCGTTAATAAGACCCCCAAATGATGATAGCCGTCGTATCGATTGCGCTTTTTTTTTTCCCGCACACCACAACACTTCGCCTCAGTAAACACAGGCGTCACGATTGTTGACCCCCGGCAGCCCTCCTCCATTGATCACACACCGCTGATGCTGGTGAGGCCACATTGTCTTGCAGAGGATAAAAACATCGGTATGGTGGATCGATGTAAGTGATGAATTAGGAGAATGACATTTGAAAGATGATTTATTGTGAAAAGATGAGGCGGTATAACGCTTGACAAATGTCCATACTCTAATGAGTGCTTTGATTTTGGTCACGTTAGTCATAAGAATATGTTTCACAGGTATTGACGCGTTCCATTCGGTCGGGTCACTGGAGATGTCGAAGTAAACTGCGACATCACACACACCAATCGGGCCACATTTTGGGCATTTTTCGCTCCTTTCTGATTAACGTCAGCAAAGGCCCGATTGTTGGATGTTTCTAAATGATCAAACTGAGTGATTTTTTTTGCCCCGCCCTAATCTTCTTTGAAAATGGTCAGGAGCCAGATTGTAAATCTTAATGCTTTTACATTTTGGTCCAATTTTCCTGGACATCCACTATTTTTGTTTTTTTCTTGTATTTGTAACACTTGTATACAGATGCTATACTAATGAAGGAAATGAACTATACCATGTTCATATTTATATATTTATACTTGGGCTCGGCACAGAGGTCTGGGGTTCAGCTCAGGGAGGAAGTAAGGGGGTTTAAAGCACAGGCACGAAATTTAGGATGAAAAATGCAAGAGTATGAGCGAAAGGAAAAAAATACGCTGTTTATACAAAAAAATAAATCTATAAATCCAAGACCCTGTGGTTTGAGAGTCCTGCACAGCCGTCTAGTCCATACAAATGTGAATGTAAATGATGTTCAGAGTAAGGGTTTCAGTAGACTGTTTTAAGGAAGAGTGGGCTACAGCGCTCCTGACCACACTTTAGTACTTTTATAGTTGCTCAAAGTTGTGCAGGTTGAAGTCGGTGGTAGTGATGGAAAATGAAGCTTCAAATTTGCTTCATCAACCAGTTGTTGTATTTTTTTACTCCTCTAGATGACACTGTTGTCTTAAATAAAGGGGTTTAAGAAATGGCAGGTGAGTGTACTTTCAACAGAATGGTGAACAGAGAGTGTCATCTAGAGGAGTAAAAAAATTAAACTGATTCATCAAGCAAATCTGAAGCTTCATTTTCCCATCACTAGTCTGTGGCAGCTCACCATCAACTCCCGTCCTCTAAGAATAGGAACCTGGCCTGCATGAAACAGCACCAATTAGGAATAATAAGACCGTCATTTAAATTCAATCTTTTCCATTTCAAATCTTACTGTACGTACTTCAATACGTAATCCTGAAAATATGCCTTAGTTATTTCATAAGTACTTAACCATAAATTAATGCAACATACTTTCTGTACAATATGTGGAGTCATCAGGTTTTAATTGACAAAAAAATGTCAACTGTTAATTCAAATATTCAAAAAGCAACAGCATAAATACAAAACGCCAACAGCTTAAAACAATTTTAAGGAAAACAATAACATAATGTAGATGTTAACATAAATTAAACTACCTTTGGACAAACTGGCTCCCAAAAATTTCTGTTCACGTCCCAGCCCACAAGATGGAAAATTTGCTCCCAGTTTGTATGCTCGGACAAACAATTGAATGAGCTCACCGGTTCCCTCTGGTTTTTCTTTTCCAGTAGCATGGGGAACACAAGTGATGCAAGTCTGTGGTAGAGGCACCTTTCAGTTGACAGCAGATCAGTTGTGTCCGGTAATTAGGCAAAGATAATACTTTTGAAGGCGTTAAAACTCGCCTATTGGCAACAGATTCGACCTGGACAAAGCCCACCTAAACATTCGTCACTGTGATTTTAAGGAAAATACATTATCAAAAAAAAGAATGACATCAGAAATGAATGAATCATACGCTATGGAAGATAACGCTCGACACTCTACACAAATGAAAACCACGTGATTATCACTTGACTATAAAAATTTAACAAGAGGGAAACAAAGGTACGGAGCCCCTCTGGTGCCAGAGTATGAGAAAAAAGTATTTTTTGCTAATCTGTACCCACAGTTTAGTAATCTGTACCCACTGGCAACCATATATTACACGTAGTACACAATAAATACACAAACATAAACCATGTGACATGTTAGTTCATTTATGTTGTTTACAGAGCTGGGCAGTACATCCCGGGGGCGGAACGGTCCGACCCTCTGGCCCGTCCGGCACCCCATGTTTGGAGCGATGACGAATTTTAAAAAAGGGTTCCATTAACAAAGGCCAGAGGTGGATTTTAGTCCAGCCCGCAAATCGGCCCTCGTGCATGTGAGTAACTTCCTCGCGAAATGGGCAAATGACAAAATTTCCTCCGAACGCGTCAAAAGCACCACAACCAACTGTTTGTGTATGAAGAGATCTAAGACAGCAGTGTGCGTTCAAGCGAGCCTGTATTTCCTTATTCTGACGTCACGTAACCCACGCCTCCCACCTGCTACAGAGGCCGGAAGGGGGTTGAGGGCCGACAATTTTTATTAATAAGGCCGAAGGGATCTACCGAGATAACGGCCGGAGGGCGGGGGACTGACCGACCAAAAAGGGTGCCCAGCTCGGGTTGTTTATGGTTCCTGCAAAATGACTTGATGAATTTGGGGATATACTCTTCTGTCAATGATAGCAATGAATCGAGGTCTTGAAGTCGCAAAGCATTTCTAAACCATCATGCTGCCTCCATTACACTACAAAGTTGTGAAGAGATTTTCATAGTGGCTTGGTAGAGCAAGTGAGCAAATTAAATCAAATTTTATCTAGATGGCACTTTTCATACACAAAATGCAGCTCAAAGTGCAGTACAATAAATTCTGCAGACCAGGAGTGGGCAAACTTTTTGATTGACGGGCCACAATGGGTTCTAAAATTTGACAGAGGGGCCGGACCAGGAGCAGATGGATAGAGTGTTTTGGTAACCTCACCTCATTGGAGAAAAAAACAACTTTATAATTTAATTTTAAATGAAAATGAACAAAATTATGACAACAAAATATCTGTCTTTGACACGCCACAGGATTTAGAAAATAAAACATTAACAAGGTTTATTCATTTCATTTTTTTCAAGTTCGACGGGCCGAATTAAAACATTTAACGGGCATGTGGTTCCCGGGCCGTAGTTTGCCCACACCTGATCTAGACTATCACATTGCCAAGGACCAGAACGGCTGAATGCAGCCTCACCATGAGTTCTGGTCCTCACCCTAAATAAAAGGCCGATGCCAGAGGACCTCAGGATGGGTGACGGCTGCTACAATAGGAGCAGGTTTGATAAATAAGATGGTCCAATACCGTTTAGACATTTAAAAACTAATAAAAGCATCTTAAAATCAATTCTGAAACACGCAGGAAGCCAATGCAGCGATTTTAAAACTGGTGTAATATGTGCCTGCCCTCTGGTCGTAGTCAGCGTCTGTGCGGCTGAATTCTGAAGTAATTGTAAACTGGAAATAGTCTTTTTAGGAAGACCAGAGAGGAGGGCATTCCAATAATCTAAACGACAGGAAATAATAATCTGCATCAGCACCCCCAATCCCGTCACATTTATTGGACTATAGGTTGGCTGAGTCCTGAGTTCGATTAGCTTGCACTCTACATTTTTTTTAACAGGTGCGCCGGGTTTTTGTAGTAATCCATGTGGTTGCAAAAGCTTTACGTACTTTCTTGCAACTGTGAGTCATGTTGTCTTATGACTCATTCCCATTCAAATTATCTCCCTTAGCACCCACGACTTTAAAAAAAAAATAAAAATACATATATATATATATATATATAGCTGGTGTACGTGTCCAATAACGCACTAATAGCTTTCCTCCCCAAGTTGAAAACATCCTCAGCTTGAAGCAGGTGAATTATACTTTAATGGCAACAAAGACTGCATGTTTTTCCTCATTTGAACTCTTAATGGGAGCTGCGTCTTTCACCAAGCTCACACTTTGATGGGATTTCCTGTTCCCCGCCGTTTGTTGGCAACTGAACAATAGGCACACACAAATAGTCAATTTTCTTTTTCAGTCTACATTTATGAAAAAAGAAAAGCAGATCCATTTTAAACCCCAAAAATAGAAACAAATGTGCATTGATGCTGAAAAATATAACTTCACAAGCACTATCCCCATTCATACGTCCATTATCTGGAGTGCTAATCCTCATTGGGCTCTTTGGTGACCTGGAGGTTTTTGGGCAAAAGAAGATAGGTACACCCTGGACCGGTCGCCAGCAAATCGTAAGGCCCATATAGACAAACCACCATTCACACCGATGGACAATTTCGATGAACCTAATGCAAACAATGGGAGAAGATACACGCTCCAGAATCCAACGCAGAACCTGCTAAATGTGAGACAGATGCACTAAGCACAAGCACAGCATGCTGTAATATTCTTTCAAAATATATTAGGGCTTGACATGAGATCTTTTCCATAGCTGAGGCCAGGAATCAGCCTGCTTCTGCTCGCAATCACTCAAATCCACCCCCACCCTCTCGTCTTTTCCCTTTCAGATGTTTCGTTTAGTGCTAATGGAATAATAGCAATCCTATTTGTACCTCACTGTGCTGCCTATTACCATATAAAAAATCTTGTTTGTGTCTTCTTTTTCCCTCCACATCTCTCCAAATGCAATTCGGTTGCTCGCGTCAAGGTTACTTTGCACGCTGCGACGACAAACGGTTGCGGCGGCATTTTTCGCCATTGCGTGTGTCCTCACTTGCTTCACTGACATGAGGCTGTCTTCACAGCACTCCCCTGAAGGTTCCTCTGCAACTCAATTGCATTTATGCACCATTAGTGCAAGCGCACTCTTTGGCAAATGGACGAAAGTGTGCCACACCGGTGATAGTGGGAACTGAATTATGAATACACCAGAGCAAAGTTGAGTTGGCTGTTAAAAGAGGCCAAGGACGCCATTGTCCCTCAGCAAACACATGATTTGCCTTCTCCCCTTAATATTACTCACCTCTTTATGTAAAAGGAAAATATATACGAATATAATCGAGAATTTATATTTTAATGGATTGAATACAAAATGTTGGTGATCTGAAGTACCTACTCACCCATCAAGTGTGAAATAATTAGAGGTCGGAGTAATTTACATTCAGAATATGCAATTAGTCTTGAGTGTTAACCCTCAAGTTAGGGCTGGAACATTTATGGTAAAAATTATAATATTTGAGTGAAATTGAAAACGGTTATTAAAACAATTACTCAGTGATTTCAAAACACTATTTGTTCAACTACTAAAACTCAACTACCGCATTTTCATGACCATAAGGCACTCTTAAATGTTCACCCAAATGGACGCGGCACCTTATAAAGCAGCCTTATTTGTGCACCAAGTTCCAAAATCTGTAGATGTTGTGTGACTCTGCACTTCTTGGCGACATGTTGCTTATATATAGAAAAGGTGGACATGATTGAGGAGAGCATGCACACGTTAAAGGGGAAAGAGTCCGTGTGAAAGAAGACACTTAAGGGACGCCCCCAGTAGGTACCGGTAGTCCGGCAAATGAACTTGGAGCTTGCCATCATTCCAACCGTAGCACATCGGTGTAAACAGAGTGTTCAAAGTGAAATGAAGTTGTGAGTGGCGTGTGAGTGATGGATGACAGATGGTGAACACGGCTTTAACCAAGACTGGCAGGCAGTGCCGGGCGAGTTACGCCACAATTTGTGAATGAATTGCGAATGCTCGGGCTAACATGTCTGCTTTCAATATTGTGACATCCTTTCTGAGGAGCCGGACGGCAACTTGACTGACTGTGACAATGACGAGATGGGACCTGGCATGTTCAATACTTCAAACCAAACTCAGTTTTGCTCCTGCTGCCTTTGTAAAAACATACGCTAGCACGCATGCTAGCATGCGTCTTAGTGTGCATGCATGCTCCCATATCTTTTTAAACAACCTTGTTTTACCATGCCTGCACCCAAGACAGTGATATACCAATACAGCGAGCCTTATGTATGTGCTAAATACAGAAATAGCAGCCGTAGCTGAGACTGCACCTTTTAATACGGTACGCCATATGGTGTGAAAGAAAATACGGTACTCAAAACTCATCATCAAAGCCTCTTGCCGATTCCTCCCAGCACAATGAACACTTTATTCTTGAACACATTGTCCTGCTTTTTAAATCTGTTACACTGATCTGTAATCTTAAGTTAGCTTATTAATATTTACCGCCGAAGACGGTATATTAATGTTGACCATCATCTAACGTGTGTGAATTTGAGAAAATTCTCACATTCAGACAGAAAAAGTTTCAAGTGTGGGAGCATTTCCCATTGAAATGAGCACCATGTCTTGAAATCATTGTTACACGGACTATGCTCACCACCGAAGACGTTCACAAATGTTCATGTACCTTGTCTTCGGTTCTACACAGTGAGTAAAAATTGTTTTCATTCGTGTGATGTGTTTGGTGACACGTCAATTGGAGACGCGGCGATGTCCAGCATTTGTGCTGTCCACATTTCACCTCGCCAAACCTTTCATAAGCGGGGAAAAAAAAAGAAAAATGCTCGAGTGAGAATATCTCTCCACAAGTGAAGCATATAACCGTGACGTGCGTATGAAGACTTGATGGCCACCGTATTGTGCAATTCACACGCAGCCCCTTCACCAAGCCCCCCAACCTACCCAACACACACACACACACACACGCACCCACACACAGCAAGGATAGATGGTTTCCATCGAGGGAATCAATAACTCGTAAATCAATATTCTAATTTAAAACTAATCCTACGGGTGCTCTGGCACTTTTGTGGCTCCAAAGACAAAAATCACATCTGTTCTTGGCTGGAGTTTTACTTCTAATTGTTGAACAAGGATGGTTTTATGTTCATCACGGTAGTTACTCGGTTTAGACCCACCCATGATGGATAGAAACCAAATAAAAAGCCTTAATGCCTTCCCACAGACAGGAATTTTAAAATTGAATTTTACTTAAATAGACTTTTTAAACAGTGTAAAGGTATTTCATCAATATAATAATAGCCACACATGGTGCACAAAAATTTTAAACTTTTTGAGTGTAATGTATCCACTTTTCTGTCCTGGAAATGCCAGCTATATTGCAGCAATTTGTGTTTCAAATATTTACAATACTTACCAAAATGCCCTTGCTGGAGGGAAAGGAGAGTAAAAGTTGCCAAAGCACTTAGCAACTGTTTATTGAACACCGGAAGAACAGTAAAACACATTAACACAATGAGCGTACTCACGCATGCAGGAGCTGCTGTCGGCCACAGCTCACACCCAGACTTTCACGCGCAGCCCTCTGACAACACAGTGTTTTGAATTTGTTTTAAAAAGTTGAAATGTGTTTAAATTGTGTGAGAGCGCTACAACTATAATCAAGTGTTTTTTTTATATGGTCTCTTGAGTGAAGCTTTTCACCTCAAGAGGTATGCATACATGTTCTAGAATCGATTATCCTGTTGATTAATTCCATTGAATAATCCAGTAATCAAATGGATTTCGACTTTTTTCCCTAGCATTGGTATAAATTATCGAGCAGTCGGCATACATTGTTTGGAAAAAATGTACAAAGTAAACAAAATATATTGTAATCTCTTTTTTTTTTAGAGCCTATGACACGAGGCATGAATCATCCTCTCATTTCCGTTTATTCTCCACTGTTCGCATACTGTTTTGGCTCACCTTATCTGCAGCTAGTCACATTGCATTTTTCGGCCAATTGGCGCAGAATCCCCCCCAAGGGTACTTCAGGGCCAATTAAACAACATCACGCTTCCCCGCCACCGCGACCCGTATCCTCCCCCACACCCTAATCTATGGCTTCTGCTTCTCCACTTTTGCTGCATTTGAATATTTCCTTGCATGAAAAATGAGAAGACAGGCAATTATTCCCACATAGATCACGTGAGGCGCTGAGCTTTTCCCGACAGAACGAAGTGATAGCTAATGTTAAGGATCAAGGTTCACGTGGCGTTACTTGCTTAAGAAAATTGCCCGGTGCGATACATCTCTCACTAATAGGGTCACTCCATCGTTAAGTCGGCGAGGCAGCCAGATCATCATTCAGCTCGTAGGCTCGTCCAATTAAGCCACGACACGTAATTGTTTAAGCAAATTGCGACAGGACAAATCTGAAGGGACTCGGAGGGGTTATTTTGGTCTTGCTGCGTTATAAAGAGGTGGAGCGGGCTCTAGTGTTCGGATATTAGCCGGCTTCGTGGATGGAAGCTGGAACGTCATGCTTGTTCCTTCCCTGCGGGTGAAGGCTATGACCGACGTTTAAATATTTCTGCTCTTATTGCTTTGTGCGAAGTAAAGACAAGGGACGTCTCTCGAGTGCCATCTTACCGGAGAATTTACAAGAAAGTCAGCTACAGAGTAAGGCTGGATTTAGACTGCAGGTTTGAGTGCCTGATTCTGTCTTGAGGCTTGTTTATTTCCATTGTACATTTCAGGTGAAACATATCTTATATTGACTTGGGCGAGTTTTTTCAAGCTTAGCCCATTTCAAGGTTTACCATGGGGGCAAGAGAGTTTGTTTTGTTGGAAGGGGTACCAAAGCTTAGTTGAGAAAGGATGTGCAAAATGTGCTTATAAGAGTCTCTCACTCAGGAGGCAACACTCCCAATATGATATCACAGTCATGAAAACAACACCCATCAATCTTCAAGGTAACGTTAATATTTTCAGCAATGAGAGTGAGCTTGTCTATATTTGTTGAAATAAATAGAATCGACTCTCTACTGATGGAGATAAGTAGCTAACTAGCATGGCTAACATCAATTAGTTTTCGCTCTGATGTTACTTCACACGTCATGCAACTAAACGCTGGAGACGGGCTAGAGAGGGGTTCATACGGCGCACGTCACACAACGAAAGTTAATCAGTGACGGGGAGGCTGTCACGCGGGTCGAGTGGCACGGAAATAGACCGGCCGTTCGGGAAAAACAACACCTCCAAAAGTAGAAAGTAACAAAGCGCTTTCCATATGAAAATCATTTTAGTTCAACTCCTCAAATTTAACATTTAATTCTCAGGCATTGTCTTTTTTCTTTTCTTTTTTTTTTTTTAGCGTGTATGTACGATTTTATTGACAGGCTTTTGAAATATTTACTCTTCATCTTGTAAATAAAATATTAAATGTTTCCATGAACTCCCTACAATGTGCTCACGACTCATGTACAAATTGTGCAGTAAGGGAGTAGCAAGTACAGCTTTAAAATGAAACAAACAAAATTGCATGCAGTAAATTTTTCAAAATGTGAAGAGTCTCAAATCATCAAAAATATAACAATACAAGCAGTATTTAATAATATAGACAGTATACCATGTTAAATATTGTTTTAGGAAAGTGCAACATTAATAGTTTGTCTTCTCCATCCTGAAATGAACAATTTAGAAAAGTGCAATAGTAACAGTTTTTCTAGTGTCAGTCACAAATGGCATTTATTTTTGACTTGACTTCATCCGAAGAGCACCGGGATTCTGTTTAAATGCGGCTGGAAGTTGCCTTTGTGTTTGAAATACCGCAACAATAAAGGGATTTCTGATTCTGATTCTGATAAGCATATTGCAAAGTCTTGACGTCCACGAGTCAGAGCCTGAGCGGCGCTGTATTTGTTTGCAGAGTAATGTGGGCTTTAGCATGAGGTGGCTACTAAAGTGGTTCATATACAACATGCGGTAATTGAATGCAACAAATGTCCCCTGACACGCCCATGTCCCAACTATTGCATGGATTTCCATGCTTAATATTTTGGGGTCCTTGTGTAGCCAAATGATAAATCCTATTTTGACAGCCAACGTGTGTTTGATTTCTGTTACAAGTAGATGTATTACGGTGAAGTCTGTTCCCCCTCGGGTGATTTGTCATCATTTCGATGAACACCAATCTTTTCATCGAGTGCCATCAATTCCCACACCCGAGCGGTCACTTGTCCTTTCGTTTATGACCATACGTTCCTTGGAAATAAATCACCCTAATACCTATAATTCGATTTTTCATGGTTGATGAGTGTCAGTGAGGCATTTGGAAAATTTTTATTTTCTAGTAAAAATTTAATATTGTATTCAGAGGGGAATATATGATGAACACACATTAGCTTCGTTGTCTAAAGGGACCAAATGAATGTCAGTTTGAGACCTCCTGAGGAATTTACGACTGATTGTTATTTTTAATCAGCGCAGTTTCATTTAGTGATTTTGGAGGATTCATCATAGATAGATGTTCTTGTGAAAATACTGTCTTCGTTATTGTTCTGATAAATAAATCAGCAAAGACAAAAAAAGCATTTCCACACACTCTTACCTTTTTTTTTATACTTATTCTCAGATATTGGTTTCAATGTAGCAATGCAATTGTGTAGATTATTGATTTTGCATGGTCTGCATTTATCAATATATATCTTGGTGACCCAAAGTGTGCAGCCAATGCTTGTAATCCTCCCTCAAACGGGGACTCCATTAGCAGGCTTTCTCATGTGGCTCTTGGGCAGGCCGTCGGTTTGCTGGGGAAATCTTGTTAGGGCTCTTATTGACACTGTGTTTCATTAAGTTGATTAATGATCTATCGGGGGGAATGTTCCCAAGTAATCAACATCTTTGAGAGGCTTGTCTGCAGTTAAAGTTGGGACTCAGTCTCAACTGAATGCAGTTGAAATCCAAATTAATTACAGGATAATAAATCTGAAATCAAACTCATTTTTATATTACTTCATTTTTTGGGGAGGTGAGGGGGACAAAATTGATCAAAGGTGCGACCACACTACCATAGGCTTGATCGTCATAGTTTGAAATAGCCGAAAAGCATCACATCTCAACTATCTTCATATAGTCTGAAGTTTTTCCAACATAGTTTCTGCCATTTTCAAAGAGTATGCAAAAGTCTCATGTCATGTCGTTATCCACACCGCTTATCCTGTACAGGGTCGCAGGAGGGTGCTGGAGCCTATCCCAGCTGACTACGGGCGAAAGGCGCACTACACCCTGAACTGGTCGCTTGCCAGTCACAGAGCAGACATAGACACCTCACTGAGTGGGAACCGAACCCACGCTGCCCGCACACAACTCAGGCGAGTGTACCACTACACCATCAGCGACCTGCAAAAGTCTCTTCCATGGCAAAGTTCTCTTTAACAATCCCAGCGTATAATACAATCGTAGTCGGAAGACCATCCCAGCACACGCAACCTTTCTGATATAGTCTAAGATAAAGTCATCCTATCATTTCCAACTTCTTTTAGGAATCCCGCAGGTTAATTTTACATTTAATTACGTGATTGGGACGATACAAGATAGAAAAGTTTTATTTTTCGTTTTGATTTTTATTTTTTTTATTTTTTTATGTTGCTGATCTCCAAAATGGAAGTGGTACGGGAACAGGAGCCATTCTGAACGGGAGCAGGACGCGATAGAAGTCGTTTTCACCGGGACAGGACAGGATTTTTTATTTTTTTACTAAGGTCCAGAACGGGACAGTACGAGATTTTTTCTGCGTGAGTGGGATGGGAGGGGAGTGAAAATGCACTCCTGTCGAGTCTGTAACCAACCAAATAAGGTCTCTACCGGTCTAGCAGTCTTTAATGATCAAAACACGTTTTTCACTGATAATCAGAAACTGTCTGAATTTAGGGCCTCATTTCCAAACAGCAGGTACTCAATTGCTTGTTTGTGCTGCCAGATTGTGTTGCAAGTGATCTAGTGAGATTGACTTTTTTTTTTACCCTAAATAGTGGTCTCTAAATTGCATACTCCATTACTTTAAAGAATATTGGCAACAGGGATAACAGTGGTGGAGATTATTTAAAGGCGATTTGCACTTTGGCTTTCGCGGTAAAAGGTCTATCATGAAACATTTGGAGAGCATGACGAGTGAGGGAATTGAATGGATGGAAGGTTTAAGTGATGGAATTGAACATGTTAGTGGAAGACAAGAAGACCAATTACTGAGTTACCAAAAATAAATTGATTGCTCCGATAAATTTGGGGAAGCCATCACCAACATAAAAGTCATGTTTTAGTGCGTGTGAGTTGGATGCATCGGCCCATCCTTTGTGCAGCACACTTGAAAATCTGCTCTAGAAGAGACCAGCACTGTCTCAGTGCACTGAAATAAAATGAGCCAGCCGCAAGGAAATGCAAAGTTGACAGGGGTTTTGTCAAGTGAGTGACTCTTTCTCATTCCTGGCTCCAAGTTATTCCTTAAATCAGTGGTCCCCAACCACATGGCCTGGGGGGCCACTTTGCAGCGGGCCACAACGATTTAAAAAAAAATATATATAAAAAAAAAACGGAAACTTGCAGTTGACGCATGTCAAGATGCTAATTGTCTCGGTCGCATTACACGAATATTAAAAACACAAGCTAGTGAAATGAGCAACGCTCGTCACACTATGACACCAGCACCCAGTCCAACCAACATTATGGAGTTTGATGAAACAGTCCGCGGTGAAAAAAAACGGTTGGGGACCACTGCCTTCCGTCTTTCAGAAGCTCCAAAATTGCATTGTTGAATAGACAATATTCACAACAATTTTTGTTTCTGGCATTTCAAAATTGTTTAAACACAAGAAATTTGTCCCTGTATTTCAATGTATAATAGTCCAGCTTCCTGCTTTGACCATCCTACCGTAGTCTGCCACAAGCCCAAATTCGTCGTGAACATGTCTCTCAACTACCCCAAAACTGTTGTGCAACTAGCAGAAAATGCTCCACAGATTTCTTTGACAGAGACAAACCCAGCTTTTATCGGAATATGTCACCAAAATCTTGGTATTATCAGCTACCATAGAATTTTCCAGTATAGTCCATTTTCATCCTAGCACTAGTCTCGACAAGGAACTTGTTGTTTCAATTTGTAACACATACACTTCCACTTGGTGATGTTTTCCAACTTGTGTGTGCTTTTACAGAAGTAATCTCACTTTATCGCAATCAGAGGATGGCATCCTAGGTCAGCTCATGATAGATACCAATCTGCTGGAAATGTACCAAGAAAGAGAGTTTTCAAGGCCACGTTGTTTACCAGCCATGATAGATTGAAAAGCAGAAATCAACCCCTCCCCTCACTTGGTCTTTATATTTCTTCTTATATTCATCACCTAACTCACTTTGTTCTCACGTTTATTGCTGGTTCTCTTAAGGGAGGCAAGCGGACTATGAATTCAAAGCAGGTCACTCCGGGGTTGTTGCTGAAGCAGCTGACTCAGATAATTTACTGGACGGCTTTCTGTAAATATTAAGCCTTAAACAATGGAACAAAGTGAATCAGGCGGGCAAGTGTGCTGGTGGAATTCTAACACACTTACACAAAGTGAAATATCAGCTTAAATTTGTTCCGCAGTCTTAACACTGCAAGTTTTTAATGAAGACTCGTCCTCACTGGGAGGAAATATTGACTTTGAATTTAACTGCCGATGAGCCCCGATTCATTCCTCATATTTAATACTGTTTGTACAAAATGGCAAGCGGCGTGATGGGCGGTAATTAAAGGTTGCGTAATACAGCGACAAGCATGTGCTGGAAGTGCTGGTTGGTGGCTCCGCGGGAGCCGCAGAAGTGAGCGCTGCAGAGGAGTTTTGTGATGTTGCCAATCCGGTATCGTGCTGCCGTTGCGGTGCCAAGAGCGGTTTCATGGTGCACAGTCAGACACCCACCCTCTTGGAGCAGATCAAAAGCTTAGAAAACGTATGTTCTTCAGCATTCGCTTACTTTATTTTGTCAAGCCACACTCAAATAAACCTCTCTAACGTTGATGGGCTGTCTACATATTAGGCCCTGAGCGGTGATGGACAGGTTTTGTGTAACATAGTCACTGTTGAGCACATTTGGTCAATTCAATTTTTCACAAATCTATACTATTTGGAAGTCCCCATGTGGGTCTGATATTTGCACAAATTCTAAAAATTTGTGAGACCGCCCGATCTTAGTGATATTTCAGTAATTAGTTATGTTACAATATAACAGCAAGGCAATAGCATCGTACCGGGGGTCACCAACCTCTATAACACAGCGTGATACTTCTGGGGTATTGATTAATGTGAGGGGCTATTGTGAATTTTATTCATCTATATGCATATACTCAAATTTGGTAGCAAAATAAGCCCTAAAATGGATGCTGCAAAACAAACAGACTTCCGGTGTATTTTGGGGCGTAGGTTCTAGAAACCTTTTTTTTTTTTTTTGCAGATCTACTCATGACAGACAATTCATTGGGAAGTAAAACAGGCTTGGACAGAATGCAACAATGGCCAAAATAACCCCAACTTGGCTGATTCAAACAAATACAAAATTTCCTGTGTTCCCTCGGGCATGGGTTCTGGAGACGTTTTTGTCGATGGGTCTCACGATAGAAATGCCTACTAAATATAATTTGATTGAAATTGACTTTGGGGGCGGAATTTTCCACAAATTCCGGAGGGGCGCACACTACACTCTGATAAGCAATTAAAAAATCAATTTTCCTTTCTGTGCCCTTTGAATTACATTTTGATTAGTAGGATAAGCGGATCAGATAATGGATGGATGGATGTTTTAAATTACTGCCTTACAACAAAAAGTAGTAACTTCTGTTCTGGTGTTACTTTTTTCCTCCCAACAATGGTGCTAGGTGAGCATCTTAGATCGTCTGCAAGGCAGTTTCTTTTTCCTCACCCTGCAAACGTAATATATAGAGAGCAGTTTTACAGAAGAGGATGTGTTTTTCAAAAAGACAGCGCTAATCAATACACAAGTGGATTCTATTCCTCGTTCCTAGATGCAACTCAGTTTGCCCCCCCTAAAAAAATGATAAAATAAAAAAAAACAAGCAAAGATAACAAAGTGTCAGCATGGTGGCGTAGTGGTTAAAGTCTGCCTCACGGTTCTGCAGGCCAAGTTCGAATCTCAGCTCCGGTCTTCTTGCATGGAGTTTGCATGTCCTCACTGTGCACGTTAGGTTCATTATACACTCTAAATTGTCCTTTTTTGATCATGTGAATATATGTGTTAATTGTCATTTGTCTTATGTTTCTTGTGATTGGCTGGTGACCAGTCCAGGGTGTACGTTGCTGTCCACACCGATGGAGTGTTTTTGACAACGCTAGCCCATTTACATGTCACATATATGAAGCTTTAATGGTCATTTTAAAAGCACCATGAAGCCTTTCAGAGATTCTATCAAAGCCCTTTCAACGTTATACGTGTTCTGGAACTAATTAATTAGTACCTGGGCAATTTTCAGCAGAACAGTACAATATGTCCACTCGGGTAACTTGATAAAGAGGAAAATTCGCGTCACCACACTCACACACCCACTCCTCCTCCTACCCCCATCCGTCCCCTATACACACACACACACACACACACGCACCTATATACGCACACACTCAATCAGCTCACTCACCATCCTCCCGAGACTTCTGGATGAATGCCTCGACCCCGCTCTCGCCATAGTTGCCCTCCGAGGCCACGGTGGAGACGTAGTTCCAGCGCATGGCTTTGACGATGTCCACCATGGCTTGTGCTTGGTACGTGTCCGGCGGCACCACTCGGGAGAAGAAGTCGTAGCGGGTGTTGTCACTCAGTTCCGGAGCTGTGGAAGCGTAGCTCACCTGCGGGATCTGGACAAAAGGGCAACACTGACGTCATTCTGTTTGGAAATCATTTCTGCCTTCTTGGAGACTCTGCTTCTGGCTTTGATGTATAAAAGATGTCCCGTCTATGATAGGTCAGATGAAGACGCTTATTGTTTTTGATGGCTATAAAAACACGTTGGTTGGGTTCCTTGAAGACGAAATGGTCTTTGCTGATTTTAAATGTTTGAACAGTCAACTGCCTTTGATGTTTACAAAAAGATATACGTCTTTGAGACTTTGCCCTGCAACTGTTGCAACAGATGTTCACAGAATTTCCTGTCAGATTGGTTAGATTCAAAACCCATAAAATACATTTTTACCAGGTTATTTGTGTTGATGAAAGGAAACTATTGCGGAAATGACTGAAAAGGGGGGAAAAGGTTTTTAATATTTCTAGATGGCATCTGATTGTAAGTAAAATGAATATTGCACTTTTTCTTTCAGTGACACAGATAAGACTGCAGTTTGGAGTTTTGATATTCACACCACAGCGAAAAGCTGACAAGTGCACTTGGCAATTATTTCTTGTCAGCTACAGTATGTTACTTGGTGTAAACTCTTCAGCGGGTACAATCTGAAGCCCAAAATAACACTTTTTTTTGATGTAGCAGGCACACTGAAAACCTGTCAAGGTGATGCATGGTTTGCTGATAGAAATGCATAAATTGCACATTGTTTAATATTTCAACATGTTGCTCATTAAATGTCGTCTGCTTGCAGCAGGTGGGAAATACAGCGACTTTGCAAAACAAGATGGAAACTAACAATATGCTTTTCAGTGTGTATCGTGTACTGTATGTCAGGGTATTTATGTCATTGAAAACTAATTGCTCTTTGATGTTTATAAAAGTAAGTTATGTTTCCAAAAACATGTATGTTCAGCCAAGATTACATGGAACAGTATTTGATGTTTGACGTTGAGAAAATAAATTAGACTTTGCCATTTACAAAAACACGTTAGTGTCTTTGATGTTTAATAAAACAGGTAAAGTTGGTTGATATTATTAAACTGGCTGGTGCTTACGAAAAGTCACACAACACCATAATGTAGCACTCTGAAGAAGCCGAAAGACTCACCGAAACATGTCATGTAACAAAACAACCTAAAACGATATTGTCTGCTATGATTGACTCAGTCAAAATATAAAGAATAATAATAAGACCAAATGAACTTCATACAATTGTTAAACTCTTTTTTACTAAAAATGGATTTTGACAAATGTTTTTTAATAAATATAATATTGAGGACTTACATGTTCTTTGATGTTTAAAACGTTACAAACCTGTATAATTATGTTTGTCAAATTGAAGACTGCATAGATTTTCTTGGATGGTAGATGACCTTGAGACTTTTTCATGTGTCCTATTCTCATAGACACCCAATTGCATTCATTTTTTGATACTGTATTCATGCGTATCTGAATTTGCTATTTGGAGGATCCTCATCCTGCCAGCTCCAAAAAGCTCTACTGTTTCCCATTTGGATCACTCTACAAAGTTACACCAGCGTCTTTCATCCCAAAAGTTAAGTCCGGGAAACTTCATCCCTCCGGTTTGTTAGTACCTGGCGTTGGCAGGAGATATGTGTTTGCGTTGTGTGCAGCCATATGCTTTCAACAGCGCACAGCTCTGAGGAGACGCTCGAAATAATTTGTCTTTACAGGGATTTTTTTTAGTTCATGCGAAGGGGCCACACTGATAACTAACGGACTGCATCAGTGTTAGTGCCAGATGATCAGAAGAGGAATCCCCTTCTTCCTCATAATCGGTCATAGTTTAGGATCCTGACATAGTAGTGTAGTAATGGAAGCTGTATTATGTGTGTAAGTTGTTTTTGGGGGCTTTTTTTTGTGCTGACACAAAATAATTGGACTAGAAATCACCAAGCTAAAAAAGAGACAACCATATTGCAGAAAATAGAACATCCATTAATATTATAGTGGAATCAAGACAATATTTTTTAAAAATAACAGCGTTGAAACTGACTGGGCTGAGGTATGTATTTATTGAATGTTTGGTCAGCATTGTTGCACGTTCCTAAATTCCTGTGTGTGTGTATAGCACACACACCCCCACACACACACACATACATACATATATATATGTATATACACACACATATATATATATATATATATATATACATATATATATATATACATATATATATACATATATATATATATACACATATATATATATACATATATATATATACATATATATATATATATATATATACATATATATATATATATACATATATATATATATATATATATACATATATATATATATATATACATATATATATATATATAATTTTTTGGGGGGCTGTCAAAGTTAAAGCATGAGCTCTAGAGATTAATCTAAAAAATTGTTATGCAGTTAAATATTTGAACTCAGTTAACTCAGTTTGACTGACTTAAAAAATAAAAAAAAAATAATTTGCATACTTTGCAAATAAAACCATATTAGCTGTACATCTTTGGCACATCATCTCAGAAAAAAACACCGTACTCAAATTACCACTGGGCCTTGCAAACCAACATTTCTGCAATGTGGTGCTTGTGAGCAGAACTAAATGTACTGTATAAGTTTTGAGAAATTCCTGTGAAGTTGTCTCCGTTTAGATCATATTCAAGAATCAAAGAAAGCTAACAGAATAGTCTTTGAATTCAAATAACCTTCATATTTGGTGATTTTCCATTACAAAAATACTCTAGCTTCACAAGCTTCATTTTTTATTTTATATTTAGTTAAAAAATGTAATCGCAGCACCAACATATATATATATATCTATATATATATATATATATACACACACTTCAATTGGCTAGCAACCACATAGTGAAATGTTATATGATATAACATATATGTAACCTTAACAGTATTGCCGGTGCTTTACCATGTGACATCATCACTCCATTGACTCCAGCACATGAGTCATGTTTCCCCCAATTGAAGGTGAACATTACATGTGAGCCGACCATTATTCATCCCTGTGGTAAAATAGCGTGCTAGACACAAGTGAACAGCAGGCAAGTACACTAACCTGGTATTGTTATGCTAATGACTTCCCACCTGTGCTTTTTTCCCCCTTTCCTTCTGTCTTTGCCAGCCGTCTGTAGAGTTTCAATGCCTCGTGGCGAATGGTTGTTCAGGATTAAGTTATTGTCAGAGTGGTTGTCATCATATTTTATCTGGACTTTGATGGCATCACAAAGAGCCAAAGAAAAAGCAAAATGGTTACAGTGATTCTGTTGCTACAATATGGCTGTGTTGCAATATGTAAAATTTCTGGTTCTGTAGTTAACCAATGGACATCTATGTGGTGGGGTCATCAAAAACGCCTAAAGCATAGCACATACCAATAGTATGGCCACTGACTATCTCTTAATTTCGTCTAAAAAAAAAAAATAAAAATAAAATTTACATGTGCATAGTTCATGTTGCTAGGCAACCTCTACAACGCAACAAGTTCGATTATTGTTTTGTTGCCATTGTCACGCTTCTCCTGGAAATCACTGGTACTCTATCTATGGTGTCAACACGAAAGCCAAAGAAAAAGCACAACGAATAAACAGAATCCTGCTCCTGATACAAGCTCACATACAGGTCTTTAACTGTCTTTAGCAGATGGGACTCTGCACAAACTAGAGGTGCTTCAAAGAACCTGCGGGGTTCATGTATACTGAAAGGGACCACTGGGGAGACCACCGAGCACTTAAGATGGAGACCCAAAAGAGGCGCTCAGGTGTGAGTAGAGGGTTTACAGCCTCTTCGCAGATAGAATGTTATGGAGAGTAAGCACATTTTGATGATTTTACTCATGAAAGACTCTTTTCAAGTGTTGGATTGCACTGCTGGTCTAAGCTCAACCCTGGATAACGCGCAAAATACGACATGGTCTCAAAGCCATGCAACAAATGCACACCGAGATTACCACACGGCTCACTTTTTAATCATCGTAATTCTTTGAAAAGCAACTCAAAGCATAACTTGGGAGTTGCTTTCTATTTAGGTGCAGAGCTCCAGCTCAATTTTGTCAACAAATATATTTCTGCAGGGTTGTGCTAACCCAAGTAAGCATTTCAAAATACAGCTCGCTTTGAATTTGAATTACTGCGATGCTTTTACAAGTACCTCAAACATGCTTCTTTTGGGTTCGCACAACTTTGAAAGCTAAATCTCACTCTCTGTTGTTAAGAAAATAAATTGGCAGGTCACTATTTGAGGAAATATGGCTCTATCCAAGATGGAAGTACGTGGAAAACAAAGCCGACATATAAGTTAAATCCTATTGGCTTTGTCTCATCCTTTCAATTCAGTCTGCTGTCAAATATTAAAGGTCAAATGTGAGATATGGAAATGTTATGGAGCAGTCCAAAGCTGGCCAAGTAAATCTCCAGAATCTTCTTTTTGGGGGGGGGAGTAAAGCAATATACTTTAAAGAGACACTGCAGAGACATTATGAGACTGCTTTATTGAGAGACTTTAGAGAGTTTATTTATTTGAATCCTCTTCAAGTGCAACAGCTCTACTTCCCAATTGAGTTTGTCTCAAGATGACAAAAAGTCAGATAAATAACAGCTATATTAAATATTACGTATAAATCAAATACAAACAATTATTTTGATATTGTTACAGACACCAACTTCCATTCAAATACAGTTTAATAATAAAAACAGTCCGAAGGTTCGTGTACCCCAAATTTACTGCAACAGTCAGCATCAGTGAGCCCAGGTGTGACAGATGAGCAAGTCGCATATGATGTAAAGTCATTAGAACCAATGCGATGGATCATAACAATGCACAAAGAGAGACAAATGAGGTCTCTTTGTGTAATAATATAATAGCGATAATAAATTAATTTCCACGACTACACACCTAGGTACTTCATATCACAACGCCTCAGTTGACGGCATAAAGTCCCCATTGTTTGCGGCGCAATCTCGTAGCGGCGAGAATCTGATTTGTGGTATCATTATGCGGGGATTGCTTTTCCATTCAAGAGGTTCCGCTATTTGCTGCTCGGCTTACTCCGACAAAGTCAAACTTTCATCTGCGCCTGCGGCAGCTGACAGCAATTAGGAGGATGTCTGGCTAGTGGAGAGGCGCTGCCTTTGTGCCCAACGTAAACACTTATTCCTGTAAAGTGTCAACCTGCGGTCTACAACAACTTTAAGATAATGAATAAATCAAGAGGCGTTGAAATGTGGACAATCCCTGGTAGTCCAAACACAAAAGACTTTTGCATCTGAATCATCGTTGTATTATACCTCCAACATGACCCTGTTGGACTCGGACCAACTTTTTATGAACAGAGGGACTTTGATTTGATCTTTTTGAGCCGTGGACAGGACTATGTGTTTATGTACTTTCAAGACGGTAAATTGTCCATAGGTGTGAATGTTCGGTTTTAATGGTTGTTTGTTTGAATTTGCCGCGATTGCCTGGTGATCCGTCCAAGTCCTACAAACAGAAAATCTGGAACTCTTTGACCTAACCACATGGTCCACGCTCTAACATTGTTTAAATCCACATCACATGATTTATGGATGCAGGATGATAGAAAACGGTCGGGTGAATGGATGATCATTTATTTACACTGTAGACCAGGGGCGTAGCCAGGAATCTTTCAGCGGGGTTGGCCAGAGTGACAAAACATCTCAGTGTGGGGTGGCAAGAGGTGGCCATGCGTGCATCCATCATTCGTTGTCATAACATCCCCAGTCAGGATTTTATGAAATAAATCCACACATATCCAGAACAGTGCCCATCACACTACTAATCAAGCAGGAACAAATCGAAGTAAAAACAGTGTGACAAGGCCACGCCTGGCCACCCGGTAGCGCCGCCCCTGCTCTAGCCTGGTCACCAGTCAATCACAAGGCACAGATAGAGACAAACCAATCGCACACTCTCACTGAGATCTTCAATTTACAAGCTTCCAGCCATTCCCTGAAATATGAAAAGCTGCATATCAAGACGTACGCATTGTTAAGGTCCACAATGACTGAATGATGGCTTTGGTGCCAAGAGCGGCTCAGGGGAGTGGAAGGACGCCAGCATTGTGCAAGTGCATCAGAAAAGCTCTGATCAAACACTTTAAAAAGAAAAAAAGAACAGAAGAGCCTCTCCACAGGTAAAAAAAAAGAAATTGTCTTTCTGTGTGGCCTTCTTTTTCTTCTTCTGTGGAAAGCATCGATTGTATGTTGTCGGGGCATCTGGAGATGTGGTTGAGTTCAAAGGTCGCGTGTCTTTGTAGCAGGAGACGACTACAAAACACGTAGGCTGCGTCATCATAAGGGGAGCTAAACGATGGAAGAAACTAAGTTTTTTTTCCCAGTGGATGGAAAGAAGCAACACTGTCAAAAGTTGTCTTTTGTTATGCTGGTATTTGCTGAAGGACACATACTGGAGGGTGTGAATATAAATGTAATAACCGCACACATCCTGCCTGTGTCCTTGTAGATAATGCAGGGAAAACACAATTATTGTTTTTTTTTTTTTCTTTCTATGATTCCACTTGCAGCATTGCGGATTAGCGTTTAGCACATCTGCGTCACAGTCGAAAGGTCTCAAGTTTGAATCTGGCTCAGGCAATCCTGTGTGGAATTTTGTACGGTCTTTCTTCGTTTGCCCACATTCCAAAGAAAAACATGCAGGTTACTTGCGTAGATGACTCTAAATTGACCATCGTTTTGAATAGCACCATATATTTGATTGAGCTGATTTGGCGATGCCGTGGTGGGGTATTCATGTTTGGTAACGTGTCCATATGCCACATAGACTCAGGGCCAAATCCACAAAGAATGAACTTCGGCACTGATAGCACTTTTAATCGCACTTCATTAGCACGCGCAGTCTGCTCTGTCTTAATGTCCTATTCACAAGACAAACCAGCGCAAGCGTGCCCACAAAGTTTGACAGCTGAGTGCAGTTCGCACCGTTTCCTGCCCGATTGCGCACATGGCAAAGTATATATGCTGATTTGCGCCAAGAACACCGTGGCAGAAGAATGGCAGTTAGGAAGAGAGTATTTCACAAATCACATATCAAAAAACGGTTTAAAATAGTCTACTTGGCTTGTAAAGAAATTTGTTGGGTTGACTTCCCCTTTTAAAATTAATGATGACAGGCGCAGGTGTACACGATAAACTAACAAGACACGAAGAAACACAAGAGAACGAGAAACTAAATACTAAATTGAAACTCAACAAAATCATATTAATTGTTGTTTAATGTATGTTCTGTTGTGTTTGTAAATGCTTTAAGGTGACTTTGCTTGTGTGAAGCACGTTGAGTTGTCTTGTTTATGAAGGCCAAATTAAATTCACCTGTGAAGGTTAGGGTGCATTTTAGGCTCATTGTGAAGTTTCATCCAAAAGCCCTCACAGCCCTATGTCTACTTGTCGAATATGTCTTGGGATGAAATCTGACATCCCGTTTTGCTAAGCAATCCAATTTTTAGTAAAGGGGGGGCACATTTAAGCCTTGTTAAAGGTCTTGAACTTCTTAAACGCCCTTGCTTTTATTGTGCTTTATTAAAGATGCATGCACTACTGCTCTGGGAAAAGCAAGACTTGACATTCAGGTTTTTTTTTTTTTTTAAGAGTGGATCTACAATCAGTTGCGGTAGACAGCTAGCCAAGGTTGTTCAAAAAAAACAAAGTTAGTAAACACAACGATTTAAATTGTCTGTTCTTCTCCGTCTGTTCACTGGTACAGCGGCTCCCTGCATTCCCGGCACTGCATGGATAATAGGCATGGCAAATGGACGGATAGGGAGAAGTATAATTGAGAACGTAGTTCCTGTCTGTGGTAACACAATTACCTAGAGACAATGCTGCAGGAGGAGGTCTGAACTCGATTTTCTCAACTTGAGCTGACCCTGACGATGGTGCTGCTCACATCTCCTGAGTATACTGTCGATAGAGTGCTACCTCAACGTTTCAACCGCAACCCGCTTCCAAAACTAAATTTTCCCATTGAGTTCAATTATATTGTGAATAATAATAATAATAATAATAATTTGAACACTAATGTAGCTGTCTACCTGCTTAGTAGTAAGTAAGTAATGTAGTTACTACTTAATTTTAAAAGTAACTAGATTACAAGCGACACTGAGCAGATACCGACAACCTCGCTCAACATAAAAATGGCACCCGGTTTTGACAACTCATTGGAAGTGTATTTTTAACAGTGACATTTGAGAATAAAGGTTTTATTGGAAAAAAATTAACAAAAACTCATTTGATGACTCGTCATATTTATTTTAATTTAAAAAATATGAGTTATGGATTTCACTGAACATAAATGGGGTACTTGTTTTTAATAATAAAAAAATAACTTTAAAGAGTCTTTCTTGACTTCACTTAAATAAAATTGTAAATAAAGGCAATCTTTTTTACTTGCCATGTTTAACTATTATTATTGGGAAGACAAAACTCAACATTTATAATGTACATTTGTTTAGAAATACACCAATTACATTTGGGGACCTCCAGTCACACGTTACTGGCATCACTAATCTTGGTTTACTTAGCGAGCTGGTGTGCAGCCGTCGTGGCTGTGAATGGATGATAATGGTTTCCGGCCAACTAGCAGAAGATAACGGGACTGCTGAAGAAGACCGCTGCAGAAGAGTTTCCTGTTTCGATTCAGGAATAACTCGATTTTGTGTGATAGCAGCTGCTTACAGACTGCGCACAACAAGAGGGAGTATGGGAGTGGTTAAGCTTGCACCAGTTTAATTTGGGACTGAAATAGTGCAGGGTAATGTTGAAATTAGTTGCCAAATAAATGCAAATTACTAGGTAATAAAGTCTTAATTAACTAAATGTCAATGCATGTTTGTTTTTATATTCAATAAAGAAGAAGTCAAATAAAGACTGATCCAAATTTTGTTCTGATAGTTTCTTAAATTCTCTGGAGTTCAGGAAATAGTACAAGTCAGATATCTGGGCGGCTTTTTCTTATTCTCACGAGGACCTGCACTTGAGCGAGTAGAGTTGGAAAAATATACCTATCCCATATACATCTTTCTGCTCGACAGGTTTCTCTGCCAAAGGTAATGTCGGTTGAAATCAGTCTTCCTCGCTCCCTCCCCTCGCACGGGTCCACATCCAAGGGCAGGTCATCTCCAGGATGGTTATCGTATGAAAGGTTGATTCCAGTCTGGTTCCACGGCTTATCCCAAGGCTGGTTCCCATCTGGTTGTTCTACGGTTTCTCCTTCCGAAGGCTTGGCATCCTCCTGCAATCTTGTCTGTGTGCTCTTATCCCAAATTGTCGTGTCTTTTACAATGTGCTTTTTCAGTGGCGTCCTACTGACCCATCCAGTGCCCAGGTCGTTGTGTCGTTATCGCTATGGTCTATGTGGCCAATATGATTTACTGTATGTGTTGTGTCTAGAACAGGTGTAGTCAAACTACGGCCCGGGGGCCACATGCGGCCCGTTAAATGTTTTAATCCGGCCCGCCGAACTTGAAAGAAATTAAATGAATAAACCTTATTAATGTTTTATTTTCTAAATACTGTGGTGTGTCAAAGACATATATACATATATAGACATATACTGATTTTGATCATTTTCATTTCAAACTAAGGTGAGGTTACCAAAACACTCCATTTGCTCCTGGTCCGGCCCCTCTGTCAGATTTTAGAACTCATTTGGAAATAAACACCTTTAATCTCAGTAATATATGAATATAATATGTCAGAAAAATTATAACCAGTCAACACCACGTGTCTTTTACTGCCCAGGGTACTTCTAGTTTCATTTGATCAATGCTTTTTGTTTAATAAATGCTTAACACCTGTAGCAAATATGAACCCGTTAATATTAATGATTGGCATTCTCTCACGTGAATGCTAAAGCTAGCTACTATTAACGTAATACAATACTTCCGTATCTAAAACCATGAACAGTGGCCCACGACTATTCGCAGGGGTTAGGGAAGGAATATAATTTCATCTCCAAATGGGCGGCGCCGCAAAAAAAAAAAAAAGTTTGGGAACCACTGCCCTACAGAAAGTATTTAATTTGCTCCATGTTTTTGATGCCAGTGTTGAAAAGGTCCAGTCAGGATTTAACACACGACAATTTTCTACCCTGCCAAAATGGTTGATAAAATGTATAGTGCGTGAACCTTTTGATTTGTTGTCTAGTTGTCAGTATTGTATTTCGTTAAAATTGATGAAAAACATAAATATGGGTGCTGATCTGTTTGTCAATGTAGAAAAATGAGCTAAGCATCTCAGTAAGGCTTGCGGAATGAGGCCTGTATATGATGGGTAGCCCCGGGGCCTATGAGTAAGTGGAGGCGGCGCTGGCCTCCATTAACCTCAAGCACACGCATTGGGAAATTATTACTGTAAATACAGTTGATGACTTATCTTTGCAGTTCATCTCAACCACTATTAAATACATGCATAGTGTGTGCGGTGCTGCTGGTGAATATTCAGCAATCGTAAATATCTGCGGAGCAACATCAGTCTCACTTTCCCTGTTGGTCAATACGCCATTATCGGCTGCCGCGTTCAGTTGAATAACTGGGTGTGCAGCGATGACCTGTGTTTTATCTCTCAGACTTGCGAGTGTATTTATACTTTTGGGGAGTTTAAAAAATGGTGTCTTTAGTTTATTGAACTAAAGCAGTCGGTTTGACTAACGACATCGAGTTCACACAAAGTTCACATGCAAGTGGGAGAAACTTTGAGGCGTTTCGAGGGTTCAGTTTTGGAGCTTCTGTAACTGACTGGTGACCAGTCCTCCGTACTCCTCCTTTCTTAACAGCGATTCTGTCGAGGACAAGCGGTATAGAAAACCTGATGTATGGACATGCAACACTTTTCAACTGACGAGGGACTAGTCAAACACTACATTGTAAACAAACCCAATGCAACGCTGACGTGAACAGTGCAACACAAAAAAGTAGCCTTGCGCAAATAAAACCTCCAGTTGTTTTTAAAAACTGTGCACCTTTTGGATAGAGCCAAAGAAATCGCAAATGTCAGTGATGTTTGCATAGCATAATAATTCAGACTGTTCAAATGGTACCTGAAACTTTTCAGCTCAAAGACAAAAAACTTCCACTTCGTATTAGGTTTTTCTCGCTGAGAATGTTTAAATTAATGATGATGTTGTACTCAGTATTTTTAATGAGTTGCACCAAGGAAGTATGCTACCGTCTGAATGAAACGGAAACAAAAAATGCTCATCCCATAATGTGCAGGGCGGCCTTTCTACGTGGTCTGTTTTTTTTTTTTACTCATTTTGCTTTGAGAGTTTAAAATTATCGTAATGCGAACGAGACAATTAGCATCTTGACATGCATCAAGAGTGTGATGTAACTGAGAGAAGCCGAAAGTAAAATATTTTTCAGCCTCGAATAATACATAAACTTGAAGTACTGCATTTTTTTTAATTGTAATGATATAACAGTGCACACTACATGCATGCCAATTTTTAGCCTCTTAACTGATTTTTAAAAACGTTAGAGATCTCACGCATGCCAAGGAAATAATTTCCATGTGTGTTCTTCCTGCTTTTAAGTATGGTGCTCTCTTGATGAGCGTGCCATTGTGACTCTCCTCCCTAAATCAAATGTCTGGCTCTGGTTTCACGTCAAAATCACAGAGATGATGGCTCAGCTGGATTCAGGGTTGACCCTGCGCTTAGTATCGGAAATATTTAACTTTAATATTCACGATTTTTTATCCAGCCGTGATGGCCCATTTTTACTAACAAGCTCAGTTTATACATTTTTTTATCAAGTGACATTAGTCAGCATTTTCTTTTTTATACATAAATTTTGGTGGAATTAGGAATTAAGTGACGACTTGAGAAAAGGCTAATTCTAACAGAGAATATGACCACGCCCCCTTCCGCTCTCTCCATGTTCCTGCGAGAGTCACTGAAGGGACCAATTACAAACCATTGGAAATCTTTCTTTGCTTATAAAGTCCAAAAACGGTGATCAATTGGCAAAAACATGAATGTGGACACCCCTACCTGTGACCACTTCAACATATCAAAAGGATTAACCTCTCCGTGGCTGATTTATATGAGTATGTGAGAATGTGTATGTCATCCAAAAATGATGTGGAGTCGACCTCCTCGCTGGAACTTTTGTGCTCTGAATTTTTCAAATTCTGTCAATCCATCCATCAATTTCTGCATTGCAGATCCTCACTATGGTCTTGCTGGATGTTCTCAAAGTCCACCAAGGCATGACAACCGATGTGGTCGTGAAGC
The DNA here is from genome assembly GCF_059441095.1 of Idiotropiscis lumnitzeri. Taxonomy (NCBI): domain Eukaryota; kingdom Metazoa; phylum Chordata; class Actinopteri; order Syngnathiformes; family Syngnathidae; genus Idiotropiscis; species Idiotropiscis lumnitzeri. The sequence goes on along the minus strand of NC_142401.1, from coordinate 16,762,816 downwards.
GGCCCTGACCAAGAGCACATGCCGCACCGCTATCTGCGACATGGAGCCGCCGGCTGGACAGTAAAGAGCTCATTTTGTTGTGCTGATGCCTTTTTGGTTTAGTGGCCTGAAGCCCATTGTTGTTCTTCGCCGTGCCAGTGTCCTACTGTTAGCCGGGGAGGGCAAGAGTTGGGGATAAACATCCATGCCTCCATGCAAGCTGCCTGCTCACAACCGTCTTCTGCCTCCGGAGACTTGACAGAACTTTAGCGTGGCTAAATGTCCGAAAAAATGGTTTCGTGTGCGTATTCAAACTCGTGACCGCTTCAGCTTCTGTAAGTGAAGAATGGATCGGCACAGTATTTTGGATTTGGTGGAGGTGATTGCATGAGCTGGCGTTTGATTTCAATAAATCCAAACTATTGTGAAAAACACTTTTATACTTTCACAGGTTGAAGAGTAGTAATGTGCATTTGCATTTTTATGGCAATCGGTTGCTGTTTTAGACAACAGAACTGACAATTTGATTAATATCACCTCGCTTTCCTCCCTGCTGTGACGTAGATGCTGAAACCAGAAAAAAAAGACAAGCCAAGCTCCAAAAGGGTGTGTGCCAAATTGTCATAAATCTCATCCCCAAAAATGCCCTTAGATCACTACAGAGTCTTTTAGGGCGATGAATTTTAGTACTGATGTTAGTTTTACATGCAACCCTATTTTAAGAGTGCCAATGTTAACGTCAATCAACTGTCCCTTTTATTGTCACACCACACACCACAGGATAATCACTCAGAATAATCTCCAGAACTTCAAGGCTTTGCGGTTTAACGCAAAGGACAAGAAAAGGCTCAACTTCGGCTTCATTATAGGTATTTGTGTCCTTTGCTTTTGATAAACTACAGGGGGGAAAATGCACGCAGACACCAGTCATTATCTTTTATGTGCAATTTTACATCTGTGTAACAAATATGCGATCATTTGCATTCACGCACTCTGGGGCAAACACTTTGCATTTAGAGCAGCTCACGTCAATCTCCAGTATGTAATTCAACTTGTAAAGATGTTTTTTTCTTTCAATCTGTCCATCTATGAATACATAGGACAGCTAAAGATTTTTGTCTTGAAAAAATAAAGTGTGCAGGCGAGGATGCGATTAATGATACCTTCTCCCAGGGTGGGCTGCAGCTCATTCTTAACTGCATTTGGGGTGCAATAATAAATATTCTCCCCGTGAATTGCATTAGTATGCAAGGTGCTTCTGGCAGCTGGTCTGCATTTATTAACAATATCCACTTGGTGCTTACAGCCGAGGAGAAATGTGGTAAATAAATAAATAAATAATTGAGTGAAGAAGAACGCAGACAAATAAAAGAGTGCTTTCAGCCTGGTGCTTCCATCCTTTTGTTGCTCCACTTTCAAATCAGCCTTTTTGCCTCCATAGCGATCAGGAGCAGACGGAAAGAGAAACATAGCTTGTGTCCTTTCATCCAATAAAAGCGGCCAATAATATAGAAAAAGGAGGGTCGCTCCATCAATGGACAGTGGCGTAGACGCTCGGAATATAAAACAAAATATACTTCATGTCGTAATTGACAATAAGATTCGATCGATGTTTATGAAATCCAGTGAAGGACGTCGCTGTGAAATGTCCAACTAAAAAGCAGATCATCTCCATTATGTGCCTTTGTGACACTTGTCACCAGCCCACACGTCTGTCATGCAGCACACTGCAAGAAACACCATTCTCAATGCAGTCTAAATTCCCAAAGCCCAGGGGTCAGGCTTTGCCGTCCAGCCTGGGACTCGATAAACCTTACAGAATCCTCTTTCCTGGATTCTCCCTACTGCTTTCCCTTTGTTGTTTAATGAATAAAAGGCTCAATTATTGATGGTCTTCCAGTGCCTCGGTGATTAAAAATGTGCCCCTTCAAAGCCATGCTGGGGTTAATGCAGGTGATATAGTGGCCAGGGTAAAAAGAAAAAAAAAACAAGACAGATCATGATTAATTTTTGATGATTACTGAAGGGTGCCCCACTGCACCGATTCGCAGTCTGACCTTGCGGAAACTGTAGGAAGGCAAGTGGTGATGCGATGGCAATCGATCAGTCACCGACTCTAAGCTGACAGATGTCAGCTTCATTGGTTTCACTTAACTGATCGACTGACAATCAAATTTGTGAAAATGTCGCATTTCAGACATTATCACTGTGCTGAATTGCCATAATCTTTGCCAAAAACACAGTTCGAATAGCAAGTGCAGAGCAAAATACATTTCAAGATGAGGCACGTAGCGGATCCAAGCCACTTATACTCACGAGGGTCGCGGGGGGTGCTGGAGCCTATCCCAGCTGTCTTTGGGCAGTAGGCGGAGGACACGCTGAAATGGTTGCCAGCCAATCGCAGGGCACACATAGACAAACAAACATCCGCACTCATAATCATACCTAGGGAGGATTCAGAGTGCTCAGTCAACCTACCATGCATTACTTTGGAATGTGGGAGGAAACCGGCATACCCGGAGGAAACCCACGCAGGCACGGGCAGAACATGCAAACTCCACATAGAAAAGGCTGTGCATATATGTGTGCATGTAAACATCAGAGAAGAAGAAATAAAAGATGCTAGGATAATTGTTAGCTTATCTGGAGCCTATTATTCAGCCAACCTTGGTGTTGAGCACAGACACAGATATTGAATACTTCTTACATTTACAATTGTTTCACCCAACCGTTTAACGAGTAGGTTGGGGTAGAGAAAAATCACTTAAGAAAAGCCGTTTAAAGACATCTGGCAATTCCTTCTTTGCTGGAGCTAATCAGGCAATGCTCCACGGCTTATGCAGTTGGATACTACAAACTCAGAAGCCAGAAAATGTCAGTGTTGACTTGGGCTTCTGGCTTTCTTCTGCATTCCAAAAACATGCATGTGAAGCTAATTGAACTCTCTAAATTGTCCATTTGGTGTGAATGCGAGTGTGAATGGTTTTTTGTCAAGATGTGCTTTGGCTTTTTCCCAAAGTCAGCTGGGATATGTTCCAGCTCACCTGCGACCCTAATGAGGACCAGCACCAGGGAAAATAGATGGATGGATGGCTCGTCTACCACAAAAATGATCCCCCATTTAACGTAATGGAAGCGCTTGGGCGTATATTGTCGCCATATTTTATAAAGCATCTTTGAATCAATAGGAGGTCAGATAATAAGAACAAAGCTTGGTACTATCACGTCTGTGATTGCGGCATTTACAGATGGTGGCAGCCAATAGCGGTAAGTGACAGATGAGAAGAATCAGACGACGATGTTTCCATGACAACGCGGGCCTGGGAATAACCGCTCGCAACCTGCCATGTCATTGACAAAGTGTTGACTGGTGACAGAATTGCTTTTTGGTGCCGTAACCTCTTCAGGGGTTACGGCTGGTTGACAAATTAGTTGCGGGGAAGGTGACTAGAAGGTGATCACCACCACATACCTTTCATCAACCTGATAGTAGAAAGTGAGAGTGACTTTAACACTCTGACGGTGTCCTTAACGCGTTGCATTTGAGCGCCTGTGGGGGGCAGAATGTATCGTTCACAACATCACAGTGTTTGGAGTGAGTCAAGCTGCTAGTCAAACTATTTTTAGCCATCTCTGTGACATCTTTTTCAGAGAAGCAAGCAGGTGCCGGGGAGCCTTTATTGCTACTCTGGCAGCATTTCAAGCCAACAGGCGGTCGCTTAATTACAGGGTAGTTTCCCAATAGAAACCTGCACCTATTGCAGCTCAGTATTTGCTCCGTGACTGTTCAACTTTAAAGTGTCTCCGTCCCAATTTGTTGGAAAATGCTGGAAACGAGGATACAGAACAACCGGCAAGCTCGTGAATGGCGCATCAGGACGGGCACATTTACGACGCTCTCGACTCGATCCCTCTCGACTTGAAATACACAAAGTCCTTTGATTGCCTGACACAGGCTTTCAATCAGAGCCTTTTGAGAACAATTCCCCCAGCCAGGCTTTGTCGTCTATATTTTCCCAATCGTTTGGAGTCCCGATTTGGAGGAGCACTCAGCGGCGACGATCACTTTCACCCCACCCACCCTCTTCTTACCTACGAAGATGAGGAAATGACCATTTCTGGCGCATTCAACATCTCCTTTGTAGTTGTCAGAATGTGTCAAATCCAAGGCTTAGTAGAGATTATATCCCACTTTGCAATTACATCAATTAATAGATGTTCAACTTAACTTAATTGCCTGCTCAACACCAGTGATTTGTTTAGCAATGGACTAATGACTAATGTTTTTAGGAGTATGTGCAAAAACAATGAAAAGCCTCCATGAAAAAGAAGCGTAAAGAAGTCAGCAGAGGCATGTTTAAGGTAGATAAGGTGGAACCAATCGACAGTTGTGGGGAGCAGCAGACATTTTATTGGCAAGGCAGTTGATAGTCCTCCCCCTCCCCCACTACCCCGGCACAACGAATGAACTCCACTGTTACAGCAACTGGAGGAAACGTCGTTGGTCACAGCGAGGCGTTGGAAATGGAAGTCGCACAGCTGTGAGCTTATCCCGTTAAATCCGGCTTTTCCTTTTTTAAGAGCACGACTGCAATGTTTCTAATGAGATTGTCCAATCGAGTTTACATTTGTACAACAAGTAAATATGCAGATTTACATTTTTTCTGCAGTATTTTATGTTGCTGAAAAACATCTGCTCCACATTTCAGTCGTTTCACTAGTGAAATTGAGTGGAAAGGTAAATATTAACTTGGCAAGTCAATTCACTTTGTGTGCCCCTAAATTTTCAACTCATGCCCCTACAATTTCAGGTTAGGGTCCACTGTGCTTAATGAAAAAAAAAAAGTTAGTTTGAAGCCCTGCCAAACATTACTTCTGTTGACCTGAGAGCGTCATAGATTGTGAACTGTTGAGCTTAGCTGTAAAATATTTAAAATGGTTATTTCTTTTCCCAACTCCTCTGTTCAATACCAAATAAAGTCTGGGTTGATCTCGGGCAGACATTCGGCCCGCCGAATTGTCTTATTACTCGGTTGTGCGTGGAGGGGAGAACGAATTGAGTCAAGCTGAAAGGTGCACAGCTTTACCGTATTTACAATTTATATACATTGAGTTGAAGAACAAAAGTCACCTTCGACCACATTCCTAATTTCATATCGGGGGAACAGCGAAATCACATGGCCAAAATGTAGCGACCAGTACGTACCGCGCCAGGAATTCAAATCATGAATCCCAGTTTTTTTTTTTTCATTCTCATTCATTTCTTTTGAGCTGGGTCTCGAACTCATCTCGTGGCAGGTCTTGCGTTCTTGAAAAACAACTACACAAGGAACAAAGATAGCACATATCTTTGTTTCTTGTGTTGTTCATTGCAAAGAACTTTGCGTCACACTAGTTTGGAATATTAATTTATTGTTTGCTTTATTTATTATTTATGAATTGTAATATGTTCTATCTTTCTGTTTTCTCCATTCTCAGCAGGACTCATTTGGTTTATATTATTGATGACGTTTTGTAATTAGTCAAATTGTATATATTGAAAAAGAATTGTTGAATTCATTCATTTATTTTTTTAGCTTACATTTACTACCAAAAATAACATTAAAAAAGTACCGAAATCGATAATTGTGCGCTAACTGAGGAGCTTTTGAGCATGGCGTCATTGAAGGGAAAAACGCAAGGAGAGGACTTGATGAACAGGTGTCCGTTGAAAGAATGACATTACCTTGGATTCAATTTGCCAATGTCTACCCAGATGGATCGTCAAATTTAACTGGAAAAACATCTGCTTTAAAGAAACCAGGTTGAATTGAAAGAACAAATCGCTGAGCAGGATGTTTACGACAACACAAGTCCAAACTTTGACGCATTGTCAAAAAAAGGGCGAGCAACTGCAAAGATACAATCTCCAGGTTTGATAGATCATTGTTTGTGTGCAGTTTTCATCTATTTGCATTCTCTTCTCCCAGTATTTTGTGAGTAGTGTGTAAACGCCACATCTTGCATATTAATGATGTAAATGTACTACCTGGATGAGAGCTATTTTGCACACTTGAACGGCCAAGTCCTGAGTGCACACTGTTAGTAAATCGGGTTGTTCATTCATTTGCATGTGCTCACTGTGCCATGAAGTTTACACACTACACATAACACTTTAGTAGATCTGGCCCAAACTCTCGATTCAAATATTCTTGGCCCGGTCCCTCGGTCAAAATTTAGAACCCATTGTGGCCGGCATTTCAAAAAGTTTGCCCACCCCTGATCAAGTGACCAAGTTCGAGAGTGATTTTTTTTTCTCTTTAAAATCACCAGCCTGCGTTGACAATATTGTATATAAATAATGCAGAGATAAAATACACATTATTGAAATGATTTTGTTTTTGTACAATTGTATTTTGAACAGTGATTAATAGCAGCCGTGACATGCCGACACCTCATGTTAACAATGGCCCTTAATACCCTTAAAATGCATCAATTAACTGGTTTTGTACAAGTTCAGTTTTGGGATCACGCTCCTGGAACATATTTTCTGAGAGCAACCCTGAAGCTTAAAGGAAGGATTTGAAGTTAGGGTGAGTGTTAGTTTTGGGTTTACCGTTAGGGGTTGGGTCCGAAATATATCCAAAGACCTCCAGGATTGACCTTTGCCAGTTCAAAAGTCAGCTAACCCCAAATTGGTCTTGATTTGTACAATATATTACGAAAGTAGTTTATAGGCCATCATCTATGCTGCGTGCCTGACGTAAATCTCCGCCGCCGACTGGAGATGACGTATACGAGCTAAAAACAAATGATAGTTGAATAAAAATTGCATTCAAACTTCCGTACATCCATCAACTTCTCCTCACAAGGGTCTCTGTAGCCTATCTCTATCTTAGCACTGTGAGGAAATCATGCTAACCAGTCGGTCCACCGTGCCGCCCCGCATTCAAACTTGAATAAAACAATAAATGATTATTGGAAACTTTGAGTATAAAAGATTTTTTTTAATTATATTGATTACATCGATCAATAACTTATGAAAATTATTTTGTGTTGAAGTGTGGCCAGCATCGACATAAATTAGTCTAATGCGATCAACGTAGCTGGACCGCGGCGCAGACTACACTTCTCATCGTTTTCATGCCCGGCCAATGAGTTGACTATTCCTGATCTTCATTTTTTTTACGTAGTATTGAGTTACAATTTACATTGCTTACTTTTTAATAAAAAAAATCATATTTCTAACGTGTAATAAGTAACTAGCTAATGTAAAAACTAGGGCTGTCAAAATTAAAGCGTTTACTCAGGTGTTTAATCGAAAAGATTTTAACTCAGTTAAATATTTTAACTCAATTAGCTTGATTTACTTAAGAAATAATTTGCATACTTTGCAAATATTGTGCCGTATTAGCTTTCTTTAGCACGTCTCAGAACAAAACACCCCGTTCAAGTTCCCACTGGGTCTTGCAAACCAACACTGCTGGAGTGTGGCACTTGTGGGCAGTTTTGAGAAATGTTTCGGAGATAAATGTCTGGAAAGATGTCTCCAATTAGATCGTATTCAAGAATCCAAGAAAGCCATTTGAACAGTCTTTGAATTAAATATATTTCATATTTGGTGATTTTGCATCAATTCCAAGATATTATTCAAATAAATATCTGTTATAAGCTTTGCAAAAAATAGTAGTTGAAAAATGTGATTAATCACAATTAATCATGGATTTTTTTGTGATTAATTAGTTTAAAAAAAAAAATCACTTGACAGCACTAGTAAAAACACAATACAACCAGGGTTAAAAAAAAAAACACATTCCACATTTCAACGGTAACAAATTTAATTTTTTTCCCCCGATCTGGTAGTGAAATAGGTATTAAGTTAAAAAGAAAATGTCTTAAAAAGTTTTAGATTTAACTTGAAGCAACCTGTAAGAACCCCGATATTGGTTCTTCCTAACATGGACTGAAACGAACCATGTGACTTTCCTGCTTGCGTCTTCAAACATCTGCTTATGCAAAAGAAAAGAGCCACAACTGCATACTAGCTGCAAGCTAAGGGGATACATCTTGTCAAACTCGCATTTGTGGCCACGGTAGACAGTTTAGTGAAGGACGACTGAGCAAACGTGTCAGCGCAGCCCTCAAAGAGCCCGGCGACAGCGTCCTTGTACACTTCCGGCTCTCTTCTGCCGCGAGAATCGCATGATCAGTGGGCTCAAGTCGCCTGGCACATGGTTGGACTGATTGGCACTTCACAGCATGCTTTCAGGACTGGTTAATGATTAAAAGTGGATGATGGGCAGCTTTACAGCTGCGACAGGGTCAGGCGGGTTTGGCGAGTCAGTAGAGTCGGGGACAGGAAGACGGAGAAAGTGAGGGGGGAATCCACACAGAGCAGCCCCATACATAATTAGATTTGACGGGCAGTAGAAATTGAGTAATAATATTCAAAATGGTGATATGGAGTGGAAACGTCGATTTGGGTTAGGTGACTTCGCCAGTTATACAAAGTTCCCTCAAAAGGATAAGTAGAATGTGAACTGAGTCCTACCCTGAATACGGATAGCAATCACTTTTAACAGTGATCCGTTGCCATTTGATTGACTTTTCAAACCCAATATCCCAATGAGATCCATTCTGCTTGGAATTTTGTATTTCTCCGGCCAAAGGGTCTGCATTAAGGCTGGATTTTTACTGCAGGTCCACATGCCCTATTCTATTCTATTAAAAATGTTGGGGGTAAAAACAAAAAAAGTCATAGTGTCACAGATGTCAACCCAAACGTTAGTGTCGAATTACATGCTTATACATTCATGTTCGAACTAGGAAGTTTTATAAACTTGTCCCTTCCATACCATTTAATCTGCTTTCACAAAATAGAGATTAAAAATATTCCTCCATCCATCCATCCATTATCTGTACTGCATGTCCTCACAAGGGCCGCGGGGGTTGCTGGAACCTATCCCAGCTGTCTTCGGGCAGTAGGCAGGGTACACCCTGCACAGGTTGCCAGACAATCGCAGGACACTCAAAGACAAGCAACCATCACTCACACCTTGGAACATGTTCATCAACCTACCAATCTGGGAGGAAACCGGAGTACCCAGAGAAAACCCCCGCACGGGGACAATATGCAAACGCCACACAGGAAGGCCGGGGCTGGAATTGAACCCTGCACCTCAAACAGTGAGGCCCTCGTGCTAACCAGTCGTCCACAATGCCGCCCACACTGTATACAGCGCACAATATATTATGCAATACACTACTATAAACGTAGTTATGCATAGTATATTACTAGACAATGTACCTTATACATTTAATTTTACATATATGTTGTTTTCCATGACAATCCCATCGATAACAATTATAATCAAAAATTGTGAGTATGCGGGAGTTGCACTTTATTTAAATAATGCTGAGCTGGCATTGACTTGGTATGTCCAATTTGCGTGTTCACGCTGCACTTGAATTAACAGATGCGTAATATGTATCAGATTTGTATGGACATTTCAAAGAGGCCTTTCTACAATATGAGGATATTGCAATCCTTGCAGGGAGGTTTATTTTGTTTCAATGTCATGATACATATCCAAATTGTGCCAGTATAAAACCTGCTCAAGCACCTGAACACAACCAGAGGCTTGCTTCAGCCCAAAAAATGGTTTAACTCCAAATTGCAGAAATGTTGAGACTTTTGAAGTAAGACTACTAGATAATTGCAGACAAAAGAGGGCTTCATTGGGCACGAACATGACTTCAAGTGAATGCTAATGCTGTGCCTGCCGAATGACTAAATCAGCAATGCTTTGCTAATTGGATGACTTAATTAGTTTAAGCCTTAAAGGTTATTCTGTGGTCTGATTGCAGATTGATTCTCCGCCCCATACCGATGGAAATATTTGATGCCAGTTCAAGTCACATTCGGGATCAAATAATCATTGTGTTCCGTTTAATCAACATCTGGGACAAAGTCGTCACATTTTGTGGGAATCAACTATTTCAAGATTACATATTTCAGTTACTACGTGTAATAGCAAGATACAGTAGATAGATAAGGCTTCATTATAGTTACACCCAAAGCAAAGCAACCTTTTCAATTATTGAATATTTTGGCTTATTAGAAAATATCCTTGACCTAAAGAAATAAGTCATTTTATGGCTTTTATTTGAAAAATGTATGTTTGCCTTGGTGTCAGAAAACACACTTTCACAATGCGTTGTGCTCATTAAGAAACCATACGAGTTTGCTTGTGACTTCACATGACACTGCATTTTGTATTTAAGCGTTCCCTTGTAAATGATACGGCTCCACCTGGGACACAAATCTGTTGTCGTTCTCATGTGTTGCTTGCAAGTAAGGCGATATTGTACACATCTGACATGGAATGCAGTGCTGAGCAGTGCGTATAAGAATAACATTGGACAATGAACCACATGCTGCTTCAATAACTAAAGTCATTGTCTGATCATGTGTAAATCATGTTTTGGTATTTTTCCTTTGCAATTGTTTTTTATATACCATAATGTGTCATTTGTATTCATTATAGCACGGGATAAGTGAGTGAAATGGACGGGAACATGAAAATCCGGAGGCTTAAGGCATTGGAATCTCAGCTCTCCTGTGAGAATTTTTCATGTTCATTCCAGCATCCTCTCAAATTCCAAAAACATGCATGTTTCATTCCTTGAAGACGTACATACGTTGGTGTGGATGCGACTCTAGATGCGCCACCAGCCTATGGTGTACACCACCTCTCACCCTAATACGTGAGCTAAGCCCACCCAAGAGCCTAATGAACAAGCACGACTGAAAAAGGACGCAAGGTTGGTTGTTTACTGCATATGCCGTGCAATTGGATGGTGGCCAGTCCAGGGTGTACGGCGCTTATCTTGCCAAAAGTCATCTGTGATAGGCTCCAGCTCACCCACGGCTCTAATGAGGACAAGCGCTACCTTGACAAAGACACACACACACAAAAAGAATTATACTGTGCTGTTTCCTGTCAGTTTGTGTCGAATCTGATGACCAGGTTCGTGTACTCCAACGTACTCAAACTGACAATGCAAAATTGATGTTTGTCAGTCATTACAAAAAGACATCAAATCCTCAGCTAATTCGCCTCACACTTAATGCTCGTCTTGAAATCGTGTCGGATGCGCTCGTTTTTAAGGAGTGGCAGCAACTTGTGCTTTTCATAAAGTCATCTAATCTCGTTGCACACTTGAGTACAATGACAATAAAGGGATTTCTAATTCTAATTCTAATTAGCGAGCGGCCCCGTGGACCACAGAGGTTCGACGGGGTGAGTAATTGTGGCGATGTCAGTTTATAAAAAAAATCTATTGAGTTTAAGCAAATATGCTTATTTAATTATGGAGCAGATGGATTAAATTGGGAATGTGGACTTGTACCTCCTACTGTCAATGAGGATTATGCAGATTATAGAATTACTTTCTCGACATTACAAATGTAATTTATTTCGAATTTCTAAGGACCAATATAAAAACAAAAATGTATGTGTTTAACAAGTAGTTTTATAAAGACAAGCATCCTACTATATTCAACTCGTACACTAATTCTCATAAGGAAACTTGGGATTTTTACTTGCAGGATACATTTTCCATATATTCTTAAAATTAACAACGTAATACAAGCTGTAAATTCCCTCAAAATAAAAAAAATTACAATAATAAAAATAATCTACGTGGGTTCTGGTTCTCATTAACCGCGATAAACGAGAGATTACAACATTGTAAAATGAGCATCAGAACTTGATACAAGCTCGCATCGTTCACATCAAAAGCCTTCCTTGTGCTAAATTGCACTTCGTTTTTCTTCCTATGTCATCTGACAGATGATTCCAGACATCTTAGATGAGTAGCGCTTCTTTATTATAACAAAACAAACCTCGTACAAAATTGAGGCCTAAAAGCCAGTTTCACTAAGCAATGTGATTTGGCAGACATGGCTCGCAAGAGGAGAACCACAAACATGTCTCAAGAACCAATACGTAAAAACACACAGGAAGTCTGCCATTTTGTTTGGAAGTAGCAATTTTGGCCATTTCTAAGGGCACTCCAAAAGGAGCTTGCCCAATGAATGTTTTGGAAATTCTGCCCTTCAAAGCCAGTTTCACTAAGCAACATGTAATTTGGTTGCCATCTTAATCAGAGACAGATATCCAACAAGGTCTCAAGAATCAATGTCTGAAAACTCACAGGAAGTCTGCCATTTTCGGTTTGTTATTGCTCTAATCTCTCTGCACTTTCAGATGATCTTTAGAACACACTATGCCATGATGACATCATGACTGAGGCTTTTTTTTTTCTTTTTGTTCAGTCTCATCTGACAAATTACATCTCGTCGACAATACAGCTTTGATAAAAGTAACCCAGACGATGAGTGGGGCTTCTTTATTATAAAATGTGAAAAAACACCATTTCGCTCTATGGCCACAGGTCAGAAGCATCGATCCAGGGGCCCGACTGTTTGAAATGGAAAAGATCAATCAAAAGCAAAAGGGTTATCAGATTGTATGGAATCGAATAATATGACTCCCACAAGGAGAGCTTGCCGCCACCACGTAGCAATCGATCCCCCTTTGCTGTTTCTGTCCGACTGCCCCCGTCAATGTTCTATCCATGTGGAATAATGGGGGTCTGAGGAGATCTGTATTTATCATGTGCAGTCATGAGAATGCTAATGTGATCAATATGATGAGCGGGGGCCACCTGGGACAAAAGCCTTTAGACCATATTGCCGTCACGTCATTTGGGCCACTTCTCGAGACCCTTCAGAAGGAGCTTGCTCAGTGAATGTTTTAAAAATTCAACCCTCAAAACCAATTTCACTCAGCAAACTTTGGTGACTTGACAAAAAAAATCTCGAGAACCCATACCCAGAAGTGCCGAGGAAGTATCTATTTGATTTTATTTTTTTTATCGAAGGTGACATTTCAGGGTAAATGTTGGCCCTTTCAGTAGGGGTCCTTAAAATGAAACTTGTCGTTGAAATGTTGTCTGATTGCTGCCTAATTGACTGTATCCCTTTGGAGCAAATTCCATTTTTTTAAATCAATACAAACCTTGTAAACTAGCATAGGACCTTTTGTCTTGAGGGAACTTTTTCTGTTCTTTTACCTGTACTTATGTGCAATAATAGCGTATGAAATCACAGTTGCACAAATAATCTTGCGTGGATCCATTGCATGCATGAGGCTGGAATGAGTCACTAAAAATGTGTCTAATAAGAAGGAGCCTTTGGGCACAAAAGTGGAAAAAGTGAGCAAATGCATTGCAGCAGACATGATTAGCTTGACCTGGATTGCACAAACTTGCGACGTTCTGGCGTAGAAAGGAAAACATTAGCTTCCCGACACTTCCTGCCTGCTAATTAAATCGACGCACCCGCTGGCTGTTTTCTCTCCCCTTTGGCAAAATATGCAAATTTGTGATGCCGTTAACCCTAATAACTCCAAGCCTCCGCACTTGTCTTGTCATCACTTCACGTTGATATTGGCACTGTCACCTCCGAGGCCCGCCATTTCTCCCTTGGTTTGCTACAAGCGTTGTCTAGACCGCCTCGTCTGGTTTCATTTACTGTATCTTCCATCGGAAGCCCCGTCACAGGAGGTTGAGCGGGTCTCCTGGTGATTGGAAGACTCCTGCTTCCATTCGTTGGTTCCTCTTGAGGCCATTGTGTGTTCTACAGAAAATAAAAAAAAACTGTAGAAAGTTCAAAACTTGTGGTTCCACGCTACTGTCGTTCAACATTGGCCCAGCGTCGACTTCTTGTTTTGAAGATGAGCGTGATTCATCGCTACTCTCTGGTGCAACATTTCTTTGAACAGCCAGAAACTTTTGCTGCTCCACTGTTGTTAAAAACTGCTGTGCTATGTTGTCAACATTGTACCCAGCGCTATTCTCCTCGATTTGTGCTGGAACCATATTGATTTTGAAAACAACGATAGAGTAGAGGTAGCTGCGGTCAGTCGTACAAGTGGATACAGAATGTTTATTCTTATAGTTGCAATAAAATACATTTGTGTCATGTTCTAAATAAATGACAGGGAATGGGTCGATGAAGTCAACTGAGCAAAACTGCCACAACGGGTTGGAGATCGCCTGTGTGTCAAGCCCATTTTACTTCTGCTTGCAAAGGTCAACATCTTTCCATTTTTTTCCCGTGTTGACATGAAATGGGTGGATAAATTCAACCCAGCAATTTTCCACATTTGTGGGTGGTATCGAAGCCATGACAGACGTGGAGAGTTTTTTTAATCCCCTTTACCTTGCCTGTATTAAGAGAAAACATTTTTGTTTCGTTAATGGATGGATGAAGTGGATCTGGCAATTCTGCTTTCAGAAGTCCTACCGAACAATTTTCATAGTTTAGTTTCCCAAAGTGGTATCAGAGACTGTGGAGCGATGGGACGCCGCTTGTACCGCACCGTATCAGTGTCATGACATCTTTTGGTTTCTTTTGGTTTAGTATTTAGTTTCAGGTTTTCCTTGTGTTTTTTTGTGCGTCTCGTTAGTTTAATGTGTGGACCTGTAATTGTCATCCTGGTACCTGGTGCTACCCTCCAACCCTTTGTGTCTTATAGAGAATCTGCATTCATAGCTTATGATCCCATTTTTTTAAAAATACAAATTTTCCAATTAGTTCCTTCATATTTATTTTAATGAATCTGCCCTCTCCTTTCAGGGCCATTTTGCTGGCTCGTGGTGTCAGGCGGTTGGTTGGGGAGGGTTACTACCCCACACCACATATGACATGCCATGAAAGCAAAGCAGCATGGCCGCTGTATAGATCGCAGCCTTTTCAAAAAAGCAACTCCAGAAGTGGACTTCATGAAAGATGCATGAGTGCCAGTTTACGCTGTGAATTTAAGCTTAAGCCCGTCTTGACGAAATTTGACAGTGACAAACAACGTCCCCGTATGTCATCATTCATTTTAAGGGTCGTTGTACAAAGAGTTTGTAATGACTTCAATTTTAGGCAATTGCAGTCATTTTTGGTTGTGTGAATTATTTATTATTAATTTTCAGTAAAAAAAATTCATTATTTATTTATTTGCGTTATTACCAAATCTTGCATGACTAAAAATAAAAAAACGGTAGGTAAAAAAATGGATGTATATATAATTTTCATGTCCCTCTATTTACTTTAACTTATGTGATCTATTAAAAAAAAGCAGCAATTTGGGACCCGTGGAACAACACTCACACTTAATTAACGCTGTAATTACACTTTTTAATTATTTTTTATATGCCTGTTTTCATACAAATATTTACTATAATTATGACTTAGTAGAGCATATGATGCATACAAATTCAGGTTACATTGGCGCTTTGGAATAGAAGTCTGTAGTGAACTGAGCCCTTGTTGTGCTTGAAAATCTTAGGACTTTACCAACTGCCAGCTCTCAAATAAAGCTCTGCCTTTGATTTTGAGTGCAGCTGACAAGAGGAAACCCTCAGACTGCTTCTGGTTGATTGTTTCGGGACGGTCACCGCCGTGCTTTTGGAAGAAGTGCATTGTCACGTCACACATGGCACACACACACACACACACACACAAAAAAAAGCCCACCTTTCACTGAGTTAATTGCTCCAGTTGTCTTTGAACGAGGCTATTCACAATAAGTGCGAACTTTGTCGACATTCTTCAAAGCAAGAGCCACTCCATCACAGTTACTTTTATTATTTTGCTAGATTTTGCGGAAGTAGGCGGAACAGGGTGTTTGCGCCTTTTTGTGCCATTGTGGGATGGAACGTAGTGTTTTCCTGGCCAATCCTTGATAAATCCCTAACTGCCATCAGAATTTGGGTGGTACGGAACCCACGTCTGAGTATGCCATGCTTGACTTGTGAAAACAGAAACTAGACTTGCTGGAGTTCTTGCATCACATTAGCACGTAAAATGTAATATCTCCCCGTTCAGATAATGTAGTCGTCACGGCGTGTGACGTGGGAAATCAGAGACTGCTTTGCACCTCTCAAACGTGCGTGTGTGTGTGGAACGCCCCGTCTGCCAAATTCACAAACTTGCTGAACCACTACCCTGGCACGAAAATGATGATGCGTCCGTTCTGATGCTGAGCGCAGACTACTTTATGCCACCAAATTGGCAGGTCTGTCGGTGGCGAGGCTGCTTGGTGCGCCAGCACGTCCAGACAGGCGCAACACGGCCCTGAATACGCTAGACTAGACTTGCGCTGGCACAAATATTAAGTTTTAAGCCCGTTATTATGCTGAGCATGGGCGCCAGTCAGCCAAAATAGGACCCGTATAGTCTATTTCGAAACTATTCAGAACTTTGCCGCATTTCCCGAAATTAGTCTTTGAGTTTTAAACCTCCATTATTCTAACGTGCTCACTCCACAGTGTTGTGTGCATCTCTGTTAATGTTCTGGTGACGAACAAAACCTTTTACTCAGTTTGCTCTTCTTCTTTCTGCATTTCTCCAGAGTAATCTTTTTTTTGTTGTTGTTATTGGTATAAACTTTGGTCTTCCAGTAGATGCTGATATGATCTGGTCACTTGTCAATGTTGTGTGCATCCATATTTTGTCTGTCTTTCCTTTTCCATCTTATAAGCGCTTAATTGTATTCTTAAGTGCATTGTTTTCCATTGTGTGACTATACACTCTATGTGCAGGGTAAACTTCATTTACCCAAATAAGCCTCATTTGCATAATGTCCAATTATATGCCTGACAACTGAATTATTACATCTTCATTTCACACACTTCAATGCTACATTATGCTCCAATAGCCAAACTGTGCCCATCAGCGGTACATTTGGAAAAAGTTTCACTCGCGCGTCTTTGATTTGACCGTCGTTCGGGGAGCTGCGTGGTGCTGATAGAATCCGCGCCTCAGATCCCCTTTTCCGCCGGCGAATCTCCCTTGTGTGTGACATCACGACCAGAAGTGACTTAGTCGTGTGGGGGATCCTGTGAGGAGGTGATAAACACGTCTGCCAACAGCCTGACTTGGGTCTAGTCTTTCATATTGTATTAAAACATTATATATTAACTTCTTAACTATCTGCGGTCTTATTGGAGACTTCTGAAGAGTCAAAGACCCTCTCTGGAGATGGCGATGTTCGTCCCTCCATGTCCAGACTGCAAATGTACCCTTAAATTGTTATACAATACCATTGTTAATGTAGGCTGGAATTTTTTGGGTAATGTAATTCTGAATTAAATTGCCAAAAAATGTTCGGTACAAATTCACTACAAGAAAAACCCAAATTCAGTGTTTGACCTTGTTTGCTCTTAATATGCACCAATGGCATTTATTTGTATTAAGGAATTTTCCGGTTCAAATGAATCATGTTTGTAAAGTATCCGGCCCTGCAACCATAACAGTTTTCAGTGAACTGGTACGACCTCCAGACAATCCTTAAAGGGCAACAGACTCATCAGCCCGCGCGAAACACGAGCACGGACTTTTCTGTTGACGGCCTAACGTCAAACGTGACATCCTTTGGAGACTAATTGGCTCGGGAGGAAGGAAAAAAAACGCGTAGCTTCTTCAACTGGAAGCCATTATTACTTTTTCCCTGTCCGTTTTTTTTTTTTTTGTCAAAAATGTTCCGCAAAAAAAGCTTGTTTCCGAGTCTGCCGGTGCCTCATTAAAAATTGCTCGCAATTAGTGTGAATTTTTAAGTAGGTGCACTAATTGACCTTCACCGGCTTTCATTAAATGTTGCTCTAACGAGTCTATTTTCAGCTGTTGATTAGTGAAAAAGTGAAGTGATGCTTGTGTGTATTGATTTTTTGGGGGGGGTGTATTTTATGACTCATCATGAGTGGGAATGAGTAGAAGAGACTTAAACGGAGCATAATTTGGAAAATGTACTTTTTAAGTGCTTGTATACAAATAGTTGTGTCTCAGGAGTACCTGCCCACAACTCAAGTGTGAAATTAAACATTGAATTGAAGACTTTGTCATCTGTTTACTTCCAAAAAACGTTTCTTTGAGTCAGCTGTTTTCCTGAGTTTCTCTACCTGGAAGTTACACTGGGCAAAGATCCAAAGCCACTCTCAAGCAATGATTTTAGTCCCTTTGTTTTTGTTATTTTTCAGGCAGTGCTGGATTCATAGAAGTGCCTTTAATTTTCAGTCTGCACACACCGGGGTGAAACACCACATCAAAGGCAGAAGGTAAGCAGAGCTGCATTGGCTTTTGTTCGATGCACTGTATCGACATTCTTACGCAATGTGGAGACAGTGATCAGCGTAGAAATAGATGTTGACATGTGGTCGATCCGCAATGCAGTGTGTCAATGTTTAAATCCCAGGGGGCTTTGTGACTTTGTTCTGTGCAGTCTTCCTCTGTTCCTGCTGTTTTGTTCAATTTCTACAAATTAGTCCTTGTTTTTCTTTGTGTGTGTGTGTGTGGTCACTAAACAACTATGTGTAGATCTGTTTTTATGTTCGACAAAGGTACTTTTTTAAATCCCAGTCTGCCTCTGTTCTTGTAGCTCTGAATTTCCTCATGATAATAAATTTTGTTTTGTTATAATCTCGGGCGTTCGAGTCTCTCCTTGTGCGTGTCCAAGTTACAACTTTGGGAAGCTACACAACGTATTCGTTCCGGCCAGTGTGCCTCTGTCCTTTCCATGTATGTGCATTTTTGCATAATCGTATTGGTACTTCAACTCCAAGTTTCTAATAGAATTTGCTACGTGTGTGCGCCACAATGTTGTGTGTATCCATGCTTATGTTCCAAGGAGCACTGCAACTCGTGCGTTCCACCCAGCCATTTTCTGCATTTCTCTGTTTTTATTTTGGATTCAACTCCAGCAGCCAGTAAACTCGGACACTTGGTCGCTCCGCAACATTGTGTGCATCCATGTTGCTGTTCAAGGGAGACTTATTAGTTTCACCCACTCTGCCACATTTCTTTTGCCATTTTGCTGCAAATCTTTGTAAAAGGTTGGTTTCATATTGTCTTAAACTCCAGCATCCCAGTAGACGCTGACAAGTAGCTGCTCCAAAGTGTTGCATGCATCCAGGTTATTTCCAGTGATTGATGCCACTTATTCGTTCAGTCCAGGCTGGCTCTGTTCTTGCACTGCATCTCTCCAAATGACTCCTTTACTTTGGTTTAAACTCCAGCATTCCTGTGATGTGGTCACTCCAAAATGTGTGTGTGTTCCAAAGAGTTGCGAGATTAATTTTTCTGCCCGTATTGCTAATGTCCTTCCTGTTTTGCTGCATTATTTTAAATCAATCAATCCTTTATTATTATTATTATTATTATTATTTGGCAGCCCCGATTTAAGATACGCGACAAAGCGTATACATACACCATGTACACCTCTTCGTCTGCAGAAGCACTGCAGCTTCTTCTTCATTATCATACGCATACACATTGAACAAGCACCTGCTTGGTTGTGTCTTCACGCTTGTCTAAAAGCGTCAGCTGGGCGCCGTTGCTGGGCGTTGCTCGTTCCGTTCTTGACAGTGCGCCAAAAGCGGCAACTGAACAACACCTCCGACACACTCCTCTTCACGCACCATTCAATTAACATGTCGGAGAGAGACAGGCAGAGGCCTTCTTTGTACACAGGCAATAAAATAGCTTCATCAGTGTGTCCTCATTTTGTGTCGTAATTATCTCAATATCCCCGTTCTTGCCGCATTCATCACCTTATACCAGCTGACTCTTGACAAGATAAGCGTACGCTGGTCTCCAGCCTATAATACAGCGCCGATAGACAAACAAACATTCGCACCTTTGCACATTTTAGTCTTCACACGTAAACATGACACAGGAGGGCCAGCGCAGAGAGTCGAACCCGCAACCTCGGAACTGTGCGCCACCGCTTGATAATATCAGTTTATATGAAAGGTTGACATTTACATGCAGCATGCCCTTAAGTTTTACTAGCCGTGTTTTTTGTTAACTTGGCAACTTCCCGTTGGTAATTAAAGCAGCACCCACTGTTTTGTCAAACCGAGACGAGCTGTCACGAGTGGGTCCAATCCTCCATTTTGTCTGTTCGAGCATGAGTAGCGTTTGTTTTTTCTTTCTCAAAGTGACAGCTTGGCAGCATAAGATGCGACGCTTGAGACGGACGACGGCAAGGAAACCGTTTCAAACTGACATTGTGTTCAAAGACGACAGCTCTCGCCACTTTGGTTATTCACGCTTCAGTCAGTTTCCAGGAAAGAGGATTATTACGTTATTTTAACTAACACCTGTGTGGAACTAGGAAATTTGATTTGGTTGTTATACTTGTGTTATGCTATATATATATATATACTAGTACTATACAAATTGCAATTTTACCTGAGCAAAATGGCATAAAAAAGTTTCACAATTAACAGTGCTCTGTCTCGAGTAGCTTCTTCGGATTCTGGCTCATTTGGGAAGAATTCCCTAGCCGGAGTGCGTCAAAGTACGAGCCCAAAATGGCTGCTTTCAACTTCCGTTTTGATCATGAGTCTTTTTCATACATCCTGCCATGTTAAACATGTTCACACAAATCCTTGTTGATCAGTGAAACTGATGCCAGGGGCATTTTTATTTATATATTTATTTATTTAACTTTCACCAGGATTGGCTTAGACAGAATTGAATGAAATTAGCCCAACGATTCCTGCAATATATTTATTACCTCGTCTTTTTTTTTTTTATAATTTTCCTGTTTATTAATTTAATTGCATTTTTATTTCCAAATATTTTGGTGACGTATTTCTATCATTTAATATTTAAATATACTGTATTTGTAATCAATTTACATAGTCTTCTATTTTAATAATAATAAAAATAAATATTTTTGCATTCACAGCCTGTCATGTGGTACTATGAACTGTACCTCTAAGTCCATTTCAATCGATCGGAATCCTGAAGATCCTTAGAGTAATTTCCAGAAAAGGCACAGTAACAAAAATGATCAATTGAAGAAAAAAATCCCCATTTCAATTTGTATCGTGCTGAACTGCGGACTGTATTTCAAATAATACACGTGCATATAAAGTTGAAACCAAACCACAAATCTGAGTTCATGGTGTACACACAACAACAATATTGGACATCTTCTGTGACAGTTGCTGAAAAAGCCTCGTTTCTCTTTTTCAAGAGGACTTTACCTTGAAAAAAAAATGTTTGCATGGACGTGGCCTGAATAAAGAGCAAGAGCTCATTAGAAAAAAAGAATGAAAAAAAATCCTTACCAATGCTACAGTTTTGTTTTTGTTTGTAAATCAGAAGCCTGAAAAGAAGTTGAAAATAGACGAATCAGAAAGGAGACAAAATGCCTACTGAATAAAATTACATTGCCACATCAAAGATGATGGCCCACACTATGAAAGAAAATGTTTCGTAAATAATTTGCTGGAGATGTCGAAAAAGTCCATTTGTGAGTGGGATTTAACTTGAAAAATACTTGCGTAAGTGGACATGCCCACAATAAACAACTTAAAATGTCTGACGAGGCCGGGTGTGCTCAAGTCCATTTTAGAGGTCGCTGACTCATTCCGTACCTTGCTTTTTTTTGTTCCCAAACGGTCAGTGAATACAACACGAGAAAGCTGCGTGTTCTTTCCAAACTGCCGACCTGTTCTTTGACCCACAATGGTGAACATAATGACATAGTTTCATGTGTGAATGAACTTGAGTCTGCAGGCAGTCGCTGGCACCATTTTTTGATGGCCAAGTCACAGCGATGTAAAAAAAAAAAAAAAATGCATGCAGCCGTCGTGACTCTGCTTGTGTTGATAACCCTTATTTTCTTTTCCTGGACGCTTCACCTCTGTCGTATGAGAAGACACACCAGGTCCGACCAAGCAGGGAAACAAGTCACTGTCATCGTCTACGTCTGAGCAGGCTTGGCTTGTATCCGCACTGCGCAGCATCCCTGCCGGAGGCGTTTTTCTACGGGAGCTAGACGTGTGCGTAATGCTCGTTCGCATGCCTCACTGGAGACCGCCAAACTATCCCGAATTAGACGGTAGCGGGTGGGGTGAGATGACAAGTTTTGCAATTTCCATCTAGTCTGGCGGCCTTTTCACCAGACAACACTTTAAAACGAGCACCTGCACGGCCGTATTGTTGATACGTTTGCACGTGAAGGTAAGAGAAGGCGGACATGCGCTGCTTGTCTGGCATTTGTCAAACTCGGTGTCAAGCTGACAATCACAGTAGGTCAGAGCCAATTGGCGGCTGTCTAAAGTGACTTGAGAACAACCTTGGCCGAATAATTAATCAGTCAACCAAATGGCAAAAGACTCTGAAGAAGGTAATCTCGCATAATGATGCTCAAAGGCAACTTGCGTCTGAAAAGCATGAGGTATGTCCTCTTGACAACATGACATAAACATCCCTCGTCTTGTCTTTGACCATTAAAAACATCATGCATTTAAACTAGTTTCTCATGTGGCTGGCAAAATGAGATGTCAAAGTCAAACCATGTTGTAAAGTTTGACTTTAGGGACTTCCTGTGGCTTTTACGACATGACTTCTTGAGACTCTTTGTTCCTTTTCTCATCATCGATAGGTATGCCAAATTCCGTGTCGCAAAAGAAAATTTAAACCATTTGCAGTATTTTCCAGTGACGGTGATAAAGGGTCAGGGGCTGACAATTTTTATGAATAAGGCCAGAGTGTCGAGGCCGGGGAAAGGGGAACTGACGGGCAAAAAAGGATCAAGTCCCCAGCTCTACCAAATTCGATGTTGCTAAATGAAGCTAGCTCCACTTGCTGATTTTTTTTCAGGTGCAATTATTTAGAGACTCTTGTTTTTTAGTGGGTCACCAAACGCAATGCTATGTCCATATTCCGTGCTAAAAATGAAAACATTTCTTCATTCCGTTTCGCCCATTATTCAAGCATGGATGAATAAGATCTTGTAGTGATCTGACAAAAGCTCTCGGCCAAGAATCACCCTACAACATAAATAAAGTAGACCAAAATGAGTGTGCTATTTGGGCAGGTGTTCTTGAGTCTTTTTTGCCAAATTCAATGTTGCCAAGTGAAACTGTTTTTGGAGGCTGAATTTTCAAGAAGCAGTGTTTGTTTTATAGCCAGATATCAAACTCCAGTCATGCTGCTACCATAAACGATGACAAAAGTCCTCATTATTGAAATTCTTTGGCATGTATCTGTCTAGTGCGAGTGGTTAAAATTTGGGAGCAATCAGTTCAAATCTCATATGATACATGTGAAAATGGAAGAAATAATTCTGAAACGATTGCTTCAAACCAAGATGGCAGACAACCTGTGTCTTTTTGAGCGCGAGTTCTTGAGACTTTTTTATGGGTCTGTACATAATAGACAAGCGTTGCAAATGTCAGTGCGCTAAGTGAAACTGGCTTCAGGACTGAATTTTGGAGTGAAGTTAATAACATTTTGTGTGTTCTCAGAGATTGGGAAAATAAAGCATAAAATGTCGCTTTATCCCAAAATGGCACTCTTTCACAAGTTTTGTTGGGACATTTTTGTGGGTCAAGCAAATTTCATGTTGCTTCGTTAAACTGTCTTGGAATGGATTTGAGAGAGTTTTGCGTAGTTCGCAAGCAGTTAAACAAAATCTACATCTACGATCAAAACCATTGAAAGCACCCCTGACAATGGCTTGAAACTTTCCGTTTGTTTCTTGTTTCCACCAACCCAAAGACAGCTGATTGGGATCGATACAAAGAAACTGGCCTTTTCCCAACATATTAGAGCAGCAATCAGTAAGTGGCTGTAATCAGCCGCAATGTTGGCAAAATGAGCATGAAAAGAGCATAGTTACTTTGAGACAAAATACACTAGATCGATAAATCATCTTGTCCGATAATGATAAGTCTGTTCGACCTTTTGGCCTTGTCAGACTTTGCGCATATTCAGATCCCGGGACGCAAATGAAAGCGTCGGACTTTGACTGGCGATTGTTCACTCGTCTGTGAGCAACGTTCAACCTTTTACCTTGATAACAAATCAATAGGCAAAAATGAATGGATGCCAAAGATTGCCATGGATACGAGCAGAGGAGCTGACACACTGTGAATTCTCCTCCGTCATTGTTTCAACGCCTCTCCGAAAACAAGTGGGCCGCGGCCTTACTTAACCTCGCCGACGGCGCATTAAAGTCTCCCTCCTGTTTTTGTGTCCATGAAATCGCTGTTAGGTGCTTTTTACAAGTGATACGTATAGTACATGCGGTGGCTGATCCAGCGTTAAGCCTCAAGCTTTTCCATTTCTGCTGTTCACGGCTAACATCAGCTCTTCATTAGTAATTAGTAGAAGGTCAACTTTGAATGGATTGTCAAATTAATCGACATCTATTTTGATACATTGCTTCAACTCAAAATTAGGGGAAGACATCTGCAAACTTTGTTGAACAATAGTCGACATTTAATCCTATTTTCTGATATGTTTTCAGCCAGCAATTGAATCATCATCAATTTATGAAAAAGTTAAAAACTTTTACGCCACTCCCTCTTGTTTGCATAGTGCTCATTTATTTGGTTTTGTTTAATCATTAAACAATTCTAAATAATCAACAAAAGTCCGTTCATACACAGAAATGGTGAAAAACATAATTTTGCAATGCAAATTTATCCGATTGATAATCAATTGAATAATTGATTGATAATTGAATAACCGATTCCCAAAATATTTGATAGTAAGGAGGAGTCACTCTTTGAGTACTTGCCGAAATAGAATACAGATCTATTACTTTTGAAATATAACATTTAGTTTAACACGTCAAAAAAAATAAATAAATAAATAAAATATTTCTTTCTGGCGCAGATGATTTGTCAATGAGTCAATCAGTTGCAGTATATCGCCAACAACTGCCAAGGATGGCTTGCTTGATGTCAGAATCTGTTTGCCTTCAGTATCAGTGGCTGCTATCAGCTGCCTCCACTAGTACCCGATACCTTTAAATAAGCCGGTATTGACTTGATACAATATCTGGTGTCGGTAGTCGCCCATCCCTATTGATTAATATAACATTGGGTGGCCATGATCAATTGAATAACTTAAACAAATTGACTTTAAAAAAACAAGCACAAGTAAAATATCAGCCTTGGAGCTTTGTGCCGATCATTTTTCCATATGTGCTAATGTTACTGCTGACTCACACATCACTCTGTGTTGGTGCGATGGCAACGAGATAGGGTCAAAGTTTGGGAACATTTCATACTTAAAAAATAAGAGAAAGTCAGACACGTCTACTGTGAAGCAGAACTCACAAAATCACACTGTGCCGTACACCATTGTTGTCAGGTTGATCTAGCAACATCTATCTAATCATCATTTTTCACTTGACTACAGTATGACAGATTGCTTAATTGCCGCTTTATTATGCAGCAATTGGAAGAGACATATTTTTTTTGCTTTGGCGTCACCTTATGTTATGTTACATTCAGATCACGACGTTGCAATTACACATAAATCCATCAATAAAACAAATTAAATCAACAAACTGGAGAAAACATACATGGACATATGTGTACAAAGGCACCCTCCCACACACACGCACACTCACATGCACACTCACATGGCAGGCGCACACACGCAGTCTGGCGTCTGGCGTGCGAAGAACAGCAACAGATGGATGAAGGTCTGCGTTTGGATTGGCGATGGACATTTGTCAAGTTAGCAGGTACAAAAACAAAAGTTGTGATGTTTGACTTGGGTGCAAAATCACAAAGGAGAAATGTAATTAAACCAGCATTTGGAGGTTTAGTGAAGGAAAGGAATATCTTTCAGATGAATGCGTGTCTACATCAAGGCTCAGTTCCAATTTTGACAGTCCATTGCACTTGGCATTTTTTCTGATTCATCAGTGTAACATCCCAGAAAGTCAGGTTGAGAGATTGAGAGAGGACACAGAAAGTAGCTTGGGTGCAAGTTCCTCAGGATGGCAGTAGAAGTGAATGTTATTTCCAACCTATCAAAATGAAGATGATGACAGTAGCACAGGTGTGGAGACAAGGGCCTTTATATCTCTTGAAAATTCAATTGAGCAAATATGTGGAAAACCTCAATTTCTGTGAAATCCATATCCAGGACAAGCAGTTATCGCCCTATAAATCACCCAAACATAAATTTGACTATTCTCCCAAAATGATTTTTTCTTCTTGTAACATATTATTCTTGTGTAGTTTTTTTTTCTTCAACTCCACCAACTTGTTTCTCATAAAAAAAATAAATAATTAAAAATCCATTCTTGTGAAATTCCAGCTTTGTTCATTGTTTTTCTTAAATTTCAACTATGGTATTTGATTGCCATCCTTCTTTGATAAAATTAAATGTCTTTACTCTTTCTTTAATACTTGTCTTCTAATATTGTGATATTTTTCAAGAAAAATGGTGACTTTTTTTCTCATAATATCAGAAATTTGTTTTCAGAATATGAAGTATTGTCTTGTAATATTGTGTTTCATAATAAAAGTCAAATTTCTCACTTATTTTCTTATAAAATCATGATTTTTCTTTCATGACATTACATTTTGGTTCTTGAAGATTCATAATATCACGTTTAAGTAAAATTACTTGCTCTGTTGTACGTTGTAATATCAGAAATGTGTTGCTGTAAATATAAACATAAAAATAAATACAATTTTTCCCCTCAAAGAATAACTTTGATACTGTAAAATTATATTTTTAAAATTTTGAATATTGTGACTTTTTTATGGTTCCATTCAAATAAAACATGACCTTGATTCTGCCAAAATGCCCTAATTTTTCCGATAATATTGAGACAATATTAACATCAACAGAATTAAAATTATTTTAATATTACAACTTTATTCACACAGAATCATATGTTTTCCCTCGAAATATTACAACATTAACATGCCACTTTTTTTCAAGCCCAACAGTCTCATATTTGCATGTGAATGAAATCCCTCAAGGTCCAAAACGCAGATGAACGGAATGTATACGTGTCACATGTTCTTCCAGTTGTTTGCACAGTGTCTGTCCCGTGGCCTGGGGTGTTGTCACAATATATCTTTTCCACACAAATGGGTCACCAACGCGGGAATCAACACACTCATCCGCCAGCAAAATAACACAAGCATAATATGAAGCAATAATAACAATAATAATAATAATAAGCCCACAAAAGCACAACGTGGATGCCAAGGCCTCACTAAATCTTTTTTGTCAACATTCTGAAAGTGAAAATGTACATGTGAGCTTATATTTATTCTTTTTTTTTTTTAAGAGTCCTTATTTTTTTCTCAAGGCTAATTAAATATCAGCCACTAATTAAATATCAGCCACTCGCTGTTGTTTACACTGAAATTGATTTGACTTAATCACGTAACAAGCTTCCTCGTGCGCTTCAAGTTGACACATTTGGCATGAAAAAAAAAATAATAAAATCGGCAGCGCCAACTAAAATGTGATGTTTGAATTGAACCAGCTGTTTTGGCATTAGATAACATTACAACTTGATTCTTTACTGTCCATCTACCTTTAACATTAGTATTATAGTCTCTTAAAACTTTTTTGTAGAAGTTTAGAATTTTGTAGTCACGCACCAAATCAAGTCAGGCAAAATATTGTCAGCAGGTTGTTTTGTCTTAGCGAGTAAATTCTGCTCACACATATACTACTCTGCTACCAGCCACCGACTTGCTCATCCCGTTACAAATCTAAGACTGCGTTCAGAATGCCAGCCAAAATCCGATTTTTAGCCCATCCAGACTGAAAGTGGATGGCTGACTGTCCACACTGTTTTTAGCAAGTGTCCAAATGGAAATTGCCGCTGTTCAGACTGAGCCACATTTTTGACCTATATGACATGTTGCTGTAGCAATGATGATGGAAGCTTGTGGAGTGTTCGACGTTATAAAAGTGCGACAACGGCAACAACAACAAATACATGCCCTCGAGCTTTGCTTGTATGACGCTGCCTCCACACAGACCGATAAGACAATACGTTTCCTCCTCTGTCCAAGTCTGCTGTTTTCCCTTTTCCCGGTGTGCTCCATATTTTTTGACCACTCCGCATTCCCATTGGCACTCTCTGCTCGGATCAATTGGGTCTTGCATCGCACAGAGTGAAGAGTCAGTTAAAGACCAAAGCGCTGACTGCCCAGCGGGTTGCAACGCAGCAGCAAACTTTCCCACCAGCACAAGCAGCCTCAGGAGTGTCAGCATCATCCATTAACTCCTGCACTTTGCTCTACTGTCCAATGTACGGACGGTCTACTTTGCAATTTGTCGGTATTCGAAAACATTTACCGTATCATATTGTGTCTGAATATCAAAAACTGAGCTTAATTACTGTTTGCGTAAAGTGCAAGTGGGCGGCACGGTGACCGACTGGTTAGCATGATGACCTCAGTGTGCAGAAGTTGTGGGTTCGATTCCGGCTCCGGCCTTCCTGTGTGGAGTTTGCATGTTCTCCCCGTGCTTGTGTGGGTTTCCTCCGGGTACTCCGGTTTCCTCCCACATTCCAAAAAACATGCATTGTAGGCCGATTGAACACTCTAAATTGCCCCTAGGTGTGAGTGTGAGCATGAATGGTTGTTTGTCTCTGTGTGCCCTGCAATTGGCTGGCAACCAGTTCATGGTGTACCCCGCCGACTGCCCGAAGATAACTGGAGTAAGCTCCAGCACCTTGCGACCCTTGTGAGGAGAAGCGGTACAGATAATGGGTGGACAAAGTGCTCGCGCGTCATGTTATTTAGGTTAGCGTGCTAGCTAATGCGATTGATTAGCCACATGAAGGTGGTTTGTCTTTCTTGAAAATGTCACTGCTGAAATCAGTCATATTCAATAAGTTATAAAAGTTACAACCACTTTTAGGGGAACATCAATTATTCCCGGAAACTCGCTTCTCGGCCTGTGCTGCTGTCCCCTCGCAAATAGCGCTGGTCCACTCTACTATTAAAAAAACAATCCCCAACAGGCTCCATAAACTAAGTACAACTATTAAATTTATGGCCTAACATAACAATGACATGAGTCCCGTGTTGAACAGTCGAATAATGACACACTTGAACTGAAGTGCGTCTGCTCCCGCAAGGGTGCTTCAAGTCTGCGTTGGCGTGAGAAGACATCGGTCGCACCTCTGAGGCTGCGCTTGAGGTGCGGGATGAACTTTGATGCGCTTGATCTGTACTGCCGTCTTTTTAGTGCTTTTTCTTTGTTCCTGCAGAGTTGCCAGCATTTAACGCTTCTTCTGCCTGAGCCTTCACGCATGACGTGATCAGCGCCAGGAGTGGTGACAAACAAACAAACAAAGAAACCACGTACGGTCATGGTGGGTGGACACAACATTCATGAGAGGTCGCACGCGATTAAATGAAACCTTGTTGGTCTCTTTACAGGTGTCCAATCGCAGTCACTTTGGTGAGTACCCCAATTCAGATTCTCGTGAAGAAAGAAGGACGAAAAATACACGTAATGTAGTGTTTCGTCAAATCTGAGTCAGTGAAAAATTTCCAGTAAAATGCCACTATTATTTTCGCACAATTATAACTTTATCCTTTTAATGCCACATACTGTAAGGGGGAAAAGTGGGTGAAATTATTACTTTAATGCTTGTGAAATTTCCCAAAAGTTAAAAGTGAAGCAGGAAATGATATTCCGAATGCACCCGCGAATAGGGAATGGGGATTTTGGGGTTGAGTTCTACTGTTCTTTGTCTTATTTTTTGCAAAGTAAGTTTTTCCCAAAAACATGATTTATAATACAGAGTGACTTATAGTCCTAAAATATGGTAGGAAAAAAAAATACATAATTTTCTTCATGTAGTAATAGGAACGTAATTTTTGATTTATCTTATATTTTAATTTTTGTCTCATTAAAATACGACTTCAATTGATTAAAAATGCTGAAAATCTTTCTTGGAACAATTCTTAGTGTAGTTTAAAAAAATGCATGACTAAAATATTTGACCTTTTGCAGACTTATTCAGCCTCTTCACATCCAAAATGATGCATTTTTCTTATTATATCCCAAATGTCATGTCATGTCATGATCCACACCGCTTATCCTGTAGAGGGTGACGGGAGGGTGCTGGAGCCTATCCCAGCTGACTACGGGCAAAAGGCACACTACACCCTGAACTGGGTGCCAGCAGGTCACAGGGGAGACATAGACACCGTCACTGAGTGGGAACTGAACCCACGCTGCCCGTACACAACTCAGGCGAGTGTACCACTACACCATCAGTGACCCTTTCCCAAATGTATTTTCCTAAAATATTTTCGTTCTTTTTTTGAGTAAAATTCTGGAACTCCTTTTCTCATAATATCATAACTTTATTCTGCTATTCAATTATTTTTTATAACCTTAAAAAAATCCTTGTCATAGTAGAAATACAACTTCATTCTTGTCAAAAGTAGTTTTTTTCTTGTAAAATGATGACTATTGTTTTGTTGTAAAATTGCAACTTAAGTCTCTAAAAATTCAATTTAGAATTGCCTTGTAATTTTGAGGCATTTTGTTGTAAAAATTAAGACTTCATTCTTCTTAGATTTGTTCTTGGAATATAGTGACTATTTTGTTAACATTGAGGTTTCAGGTTCTCAAGACTTATTTCTTAAAATATTTTACTTATCTTGAAAAAGTCTAACTCTATTCTCGTAAAAGTGATTTTCCTGTAAACACAATGACTATTATAGTCAAATTAATTCTCATCAAAATATCACGTGAAATTATTGATTTAATCTTTAATAATATAATTTAATGCTGTTAAGATTTCTTGAGAAATAATGAAGCATTTTTCTGATTACTTTATGAATCCGTTTCCTAAAATTAAGATTTTTAATTTCTTTAACGATTTTTGTTCATTCACCGCTTTTCTCTATCTTTATTTCCATCTAATACATTCATTTTGGAGCAGAAAAATGCACAGCTTTGTCTGTTTTAAATGACTTTACGGATGACCACATCTTTATCCACTCGGCCTGAATTCATCTTTTGTCACTGTGGTCGATTTCCTTCAACCAACCAACGTCTACAAGTGGTGTTTACCAAAGCAAAAGTGCTGAACTGTTGGCATCGGCGCAAATGAAGTCAGAGAGAGGTTGCGACGGAGCAGACGGCACTCACCTCCGGTAAGGGAGACGCGTTTGACTCGGAAAACAAAGATGCCGTCACATCTCCCTTTGTGAGACATCTCAGAGGTTTTCAATGTGTCCAAAACGCGGAGCCTGACGAGCCTGAACAAAAGCTCTGCGGTTCAGCGTCATCACGTCACCATTGTGAACGTCGGCGACGAGAGGAGAAAAGAGTGCGATGTGGAACGCTTGTGCGCTCTTGCATGATGAATGCTCTTCTTCCTCTCAATTGCTCTTATTTCACTGAGCCTTCAGGGTGCCTTGTCTGCTATTTAAGGCCCACCGAGGAGAGTATGAGGGCCACAGCGATATGGAAACGACAATGAAGCCCCGCAAATATGCACTTCGGCAATCGCAAATCTGCATATTTGCAAATTTTTCTTTTGAGTCTATCCTCCGTTATTCACTGTAAATGTCATTTATCATTTATTTTCAGTTTTTCTGCCAAGGCAAAATAATTAAAGTGGCCATTTGTTTATAGTGCTACTGTGCATATTTTGTTTCAAATTTGTACTTTATCTATGTGATATTGTCATTTTATTTACTAGTAAACCTAAAAACAAGATTTTTTTCTTTTAGTGTTACAACTACCCATCCATTATCTGTACCACTTCTCCTCACTTAGGTTGCAGGGGTGCTGGAGCCTATCCCAGCTGTCATCGGGCAGTAGGCGGGGGGGCACCCTGAACTGGTTGCCAGCCAATCGCAGGGCACACCTAGACAAACAACCATCCGCGCTCACACTCATACCTAGGGGCAATTTAGAGTGTTCAATCCGCCTGCCATGCATGTTTTTTGGAATGTGGGAGGAAACCGGAGTACCCGGAGGAAACCCCCGCAGGCATGCAAACTGCACACAGCAAGGCCGGTGACGGAATCGAACCCACGATCACTGCGCTGTGAGGCAATCGTGCAAACCAGTTGCACCACCGTGCCGGCCCTTTAGTGTTGCAATTTTTTTTTTAATCAAATCATTTAGACATAATACAAAATGACCTTTTGGGAAAATGTGACCATGAGAGAACTGTTTTGCACGTCCGCCTGACTGTTACATGAGTGTGTCATATTTAAATAACCCTCACATATTGTAGCAAGTTTCTCAAGCTATGGCCGCGCTGCACTGTCTCAATCGCTATCGTCTAGAAACCGATCATATCAAAAGTAAAAGTTAAGCAGAGCTGCATGGAGTTTGCTTTGGCTGCACAGCACAGATTAAGGTTCATTAACTTCCCATAAGTGTTACATATTCATTTGCTCGATGAAGATTTCAAAGGTTTTCTGTCGGTATTTGTTATTAGTGGAGGAGTCCATTTCCCACATACACACAGCGTAGTGTACGAAGTGCTGCAACCACAAGTGAAATCTCTTGTACTATCACTCTGGGCATTATCCAGCACGACCGCAGTAATACTGTGGCTGCGACTCCTCCAGTTGTCATAGAAACAAAAGCCAAACTCGCCATTGGTCTGGCAGTCTGTGGGGCGGGGCATTTAGTCACTCAAACACTGGTCAGTGAGCCTGCGGTGCTGGAGGTGCTGACTCTCCTGCCTTTAAGTTGCATGCCGTGGAAAATTGTCAGCAGGGGAACGGCCGCCTGGCACATGGTCCGTATCCGGCGAGTCTCATCGGTGTGCTCGGGCACATCTGGTGTCCCGCCATTTCAAGCAAACATTTACGTCTGGACACTTCATCTTGTCTTTGCATGGCAGCTCATGCGGCAAATGGTGTTGGAATTTGATGAGTGAGCTTCTTCTGAGGCCATCAGCAGGTCCGGCAGAAGCAAGCAGCTCATACATGCGCACGTTTGTGTGTGTGTGTCCCAGGAACGTCATAACTTGTGACCTGACCTAAATGACCGCATTGCACTCTCCATTAACACTTTACTGCTTAATCCATACGGTGACGAACCTGCTTTACATCACTTTCAAAATGTTTTCTCTCTCTCTCTCTCCCGCTCTCATGCTCACTCTCTTCTTTTCGCAGTCTCTGTCGCTAACTCTCTCTCGGTGGTGCACTCTCTCTCATTTTGTCTCTCTCTCACACTCTAATTCTCTCTAACTCGATCTCTCTCTCTCTCTCCCTAATTCTGTGTCGATCACTCAACTGAAGCTGACCATACCGCTTAGCGGTATTAAATAGGACATATTTTGGAAAATTGACTTTTTAAATGCTTGTATACAAACAGCTGGGTCTCTAGAGTGCCTGGCCACTCCTGAAGTGTGAAATTAAACATCCAAGTAGATCATTTATTTATTTCTTTGTTTATGAAACTGCGAGAGAGCCTTCCTGCACTTTTATGTAACAGTGGGGATAATATATATCATAAGAGCCCACACCATGATTTTCCGCCCATGACTTGATCAGCGAGGCTGGCTGAAGATCCAGAGCCACTTTGAAGTTTAAACATTAACATACAGTGGCATTCATATTCCCATCCCACATGTATGATACCACTGCTATCATGCCAAAATCAAGCAGAGCCGCAATGAGATTTGTTTGATGCAGTAGCTAACAGTTAGCTCCTGATAAGCATAGCATGTGTAAGCGGAGACATATTTTGGAAAATGTACCTTTTACGTTCTTGTATATAAATAGGTGGATCTCTGAAATGCCTGCCTAAAAATATTGAGTTGCCTGCCTAATCCTGAAAAAAAATTCTGTGAAGGAGCTATTCTCAATTGTGACAGATTATGACATCATAATTCATTTTATTTACATCATAACCACCCCCACACTGAGTTTCTCTGCCCATGATTTCGGAGCTAGGCTGGGTGAACATCTGACACTTTCTTCCAAGTTACTGCCAGACCACACAGTCAGATATACTATTATGCAAAGCCAAAAGGTAAGCAGAGCTGCAATGAGTTTTATTTGTTGCTTAAATTACCGTTAGCTTCTGATATGTAATTAACAGTAAACCAGTGGAAATAATTCAGCGTTCCTCTGACCTGACGTCCGAGTGCCGCAACATAGCCTCAAAATGTGGAAACACATAAAGTAGCGAGGAATGCTAATGCCTGCAATGAGTAGAAAGACATGGGCGAGATCAGAGAAATACCAATTAAATATGCAAGGATGCCGCTAACGCGCATTAATGAGGAGAGAATGAGTGCCGTGCGTCACGAGTGAGTGCGCGAGTGGGATGGAGGATGCTCATTTCCTTTATGAACGCGTACGTGAAGTGCGATGTTCTGACACAAAAAAAAAACAAAGCGGGCCGCACAGCTGACTTGAAAAGCAGGATATAGTCTGTGTGGTTTGTCAAAAAAAGGAAAATCGGCATTTTATGACCATGTCCTCCTTCTTTTGACCACAGAACAGTGTGCCCCCCCCCCCCCCCCCCCCACACACATGTCTTAATAGCAAATGTCTTTTTCTTGTAATATTATGACTTATTTGTAATAAAATCAAAATCTTCGTTTTGGCTAATGTTCACAGAATTTATAAAGATTATCACTTTACTTTCCTATATATCATCAAATGAAACTTGCCAGTGGTCCGGTACATGCTGAGCATGTTGTGGTTGTAAAAACTCGCCAGCTTGAGCATTGCAGGGCCGCACCTAATGATCATTCAGCCAATTTTATTGAGCAATCAGCGTACTTGCTATGATTTCCCTCAGCGAGAGTTTGGGGGGATTAAAAAGATGATTGGTTTGTCCGGCGTCTAAGTTGACTTTTGGGAAATGTGTGACTTTTTTTGCACATTCCGTGAGTGCAAATAAGCCATCAGTCCGAGGTGTGATTGTGGTTATTTGGATTTATCATATCTAAAGTTGGCAAAAGCACTCAGACTGTATATTTAAGTGGAAATACCGATTTAACTCCTGTACTTCGGTAAGAAAAAGTACAAACTCTCAAAAGGGAAAACTTAAAAAAAAAAAATTCTGTTAATTTCATAAAACATCCCTTTCGATAATTTCACGCAAAAAAATTAACTGAAACACAAAATGGTTGATGTGAATGTGAACTGAGGATTAAAAAAAAATACACCAAACTTCAATGTATATTTTTTTCCACGATTAGAGCCGCAATTTCTGAACGCCGCATTCTGATTGCTGCTTGCTCCTTTTTTCGCACCTCGTAAGACCCGTAAATCTCAATCAATGAATAAAAATCTCACCGGCAGTTGACTTTTACCTCGCTCAATTAACAGCCCTTTTACATTGTGTCATTATCTGCAGAGGTTGACTAAAGTAACAAGCCTTTTTTTTTTAGAAAGTAAGGAATAATTTAACAATGAGACAAAGGTCTCGATTTTGGATGGCTATCGCTCGTTCTTTTGACGTAAAAGCGACTTAAGCGTAACTTCATTTTCGTCCAAGCGCAAGTCTGGTCAAGCATTTTTGGGGCCGTGTTGAGGCCATTTGGGCGTTTTGGCAAACAAAGTGACCTCGTCCCCAATTGATTCAACAATTTGCGAACAGAAAGTAGTCTGCGTCATTTTCATGCCAGCGCAATGTGTCGTGTTTAGGGATTTGGTAGACACGCTAGACGCTACGCGTCACTACGCGTTTCTGTCTTGCCCCCGAGTGCATCTGCAAATTTGGTCACAAAAAGTAGATTTCATTCAAAATGTTGACACCAATTTGGGTAATTCCCACATTAAAAATACTAATTCCTATCTTGATATATTTTAATGGCACCCCTGTCGCCCATCATGCAAGTGTGTGTGCATGTCTGTGTGAATTGGGAGTACCGCTGTATTCAAGAAAAATACAGATACCAGAAAAAGCTATTCAAGTACAGTAACAACATCTCAACCATTACTAATCATGCATGTCTTCTTTCACGAATGCAACATGTCCTTCCACTCGGGACTCTCATGAACTCGCCCACTGACACTATGATTAAATCAGCAGCTCATATGTCATAAATGAAGGCTAAATCAAAATAAAGCACCATGGCCTAATCACTTGCATCAAGGAAAAACTGAGTCAGAGAAAAAGAATTAGCATCCCAACAATGGGAAATACAGTTAGAGATGATGCATCAACACGCTTGCGTTAAACAGGCTGCTGAGATCTTTTACTGTGGGAGAACACTCGTCGATTTAACTCTTGTGGTATAAAGGTGACGTTTCATCTTTCTCGGCGAGAGCAATGCAGAAAAACAACAAACACTGTGACGCTTGCGTTTGAAGTCAACACAGAAAGAAACTTTTGTTTGAATTATTACAGTCATTACTTTGGCAAATGGTACGATTTCAAGCAACAAAGAGGCCGGTAAAAAGTCAAACTAGGTTTCTCATCATTAATTGGAGGCGTAATGGTATGCTACAAAAACAAAAAACTGATGCATTTCTGCAATAAATGAAAGCTTCTCAGATTTATCAGATTAAAAAATGCGATTACTGTGAATGTATTCTTTCGGAAAGTCTTATAGCAATACTTTGTCTTCATTATAGGAAAGTTTAAGCACGCATCTGTGAGCCAGCTAAACTGCATTGTGTTTGTTTACAAAGTAGACGTGTAGCCAGAGTGAGAGACATTTACATATGTAATCTCTCACCTAATGTATTCCGTGCAGGAATTCCGTTCACCTCTGTGCCATACCGAATGTTCAGTACTGCAATATCTGAATAAATATGGATCATTATATCTCCAACTTTGCTTGCTGGAAATCATACAAAAATTCAAGTCCATTGGCCTTTTCCCAAAACATAATAATGACCAATCACTTTTCACTTCAAAATGCCTTGCAATTCTTGAGATCTCATTTTGCCCACCTCATATTCAAGACAATCGACACCAGATTGAATCTGCAAGTTACAAGTGCTTTACTTTTTGCGCAGAATTCTACTTCCGAAACTACCATACAGAAAGGCCTCTTCTAAGTGCTTTGTTGTATCTTAAGCACTTCGAAACAGTTAACTTGAAGGAAAGGCTACAGTGGGTGGCAATGAAACCCAGTAATAACATATTAGGCGCTTCAGTACTGTGACAGGCAATACCTCTCACTGCTTAGCAACCAACTCCTTGTGGGGAGAGTCGGCGCCATAACATTTACCAAGGGAACCCCCGGTCACACTCGCCACAAGTTATGACTGTGTCCACTGCGCTGCAGCCGGTATCACACGGACCGTTTCGCATTTCTCTTGTTTTCTTGCTCTGTGTTTTTCTTTGTAGCAAACATAAATAAAAGAATCAATCAAAGGACTGCTTCTTATATCAAAGAATACACAAGCGCAAACACTGCTCGAGAATGTGCCAGGAATTGCAACAGGGAGCGCCGAAAAGCTCCACCAAGACAAATTTTAGATCAGCTGCAGAATTCTCGATTCTCCCAAGTTCCAACTTCTTTTTTTGAAAATGAATAAATATGCACTTGGTTCCGACCGAAACACACATCAAATTTAACGTGAGATCGTGATTTCAAGGTAATCTATTTATTTCCAAGATCAGCATTGAGCGTCACCAATGTTTTCATCAGAATTTAGTCACAACCTTCAATGAAATCAATGAAATTTCCAACAAAATTCTGTGTTGATGAAGTTGTAACCATGACTAGGAGGCAACCGTTTTGTATTTCATCGTACCAAAGTTACACCCTAGAGGAAAGTCACATAGAGGTCTAACCTTTGGTATAAATTTAAAAGTGAATTAACAGTCTCTCCTCATTACAGGACTTCAAACTGGATGTTCTCAGAGGGAAGTGGCCACAGAGCTTGAAACGTCATCTGCAAGTTCAAACTGAGATGCAGAGCGACTTAAAGACTCAAAGAGAGGTTTAGAAGTAGATGCCCCTATTTTCCGGACTATAAAACGTTTACTTTTTCCATGCTTTGATTCCTGCTGCTTTTAATGTGACAAGGTTGATTGATTTTTTTTTTTTTTTTTTATTGACAAGCTTCGAGCCAAAATAGATTCACCCAAAGTCACATCTCACAAATGAAACGACCAAACTCATCAGAGTGGACCAATTAATCGGTCGGGTATACTGGTGTTTAAAGTTTTTCAAATCCATCTGTGTGACCTCTTTCTTTGCTAATGTTCCATGTTATAACGTGGCCACCTGCAGCTATAAATACGGAGCGACCAATGTGTGTACAAATTTGCTTTTATGGCTCAATTTATCTGTTGCGGCTTTTAATCAGGTGTGTTTGTTTTGTAGTCAGTAAATAACAGTACTGGTCATTTCAGGGATCATCTGTTGTGAATGTTGCCATTCGGCTCCTTGTTAGCAAACAGAAAATTGTGCATGAAGTACGAAAGTTGGACGTGTGATTAAGAGAAATTAAGTGAAAGTCCAATTCAGTTCACCTTTAAAGGTTTAAGTGCATTTTAGTGTCATCTGGAAATTTCACCCAAAGGTTTTTGCGATTCATGTATTTCTTTGATATAAGATCCAGATCATGGTCAAATGTTAACCCACACCAAATTTAAACACATCAACCAAACTCAGTAAACTTGCTACGCAGCCTTGTCAAGTAACTCGGTCAAAAACAGTGAAAAAAAGTCTTCTGTCTTACCTTGAAGAGCCTCAGTATGTTGGCCACCATGATGGAGACGGAGCTGGATGATGCGCCGATGACGCCCACCACCCTCTCCGGTTTGGTGATGATAGGCGCTCCACCACCCAGACACTTGACGTCCGTCCCGTCCTTCTCGATCAGCGCCTGCACAAAGGTGAGCGACTGCTCTAAGGCATGCGTGTCCCGTGAGCAGGTGTCCAGGATCCGGGCGCCGAGCGTGATGTTCGGCAGCAGGTTGTTATCATTGTTGATGCGATCCAAGGCGAAGAGCATGGCCTCCAGCCGATGAATCCCCTTCTCCTTCTTCAGTTCCCCGCATGGCTTCCCCTCGTGGCCCCTGGCATGCACAGGGAAGAGCCCGCCTAAGGAGATGTCCCCGTCGATACGGATGGAGTTCAGGTGGGTGTGACCCGGGCCTTTGGGTTTGGCGGCCTGCGCCGCCTTGAGTGAGCTGTCGAGGAGCAGCAGGAGGAGAACCACGCCGTGTCGCTGGCAGCCGGTCCCGTCCGGTCTGCAAGGCGGTGGGGTAAACATCGCCGCAGTTTATACAGGCAAAGCAGCGCAATCAAGAAAAGAGAAGCCAGGTAGTCGCTCGCGCTGGCCAGAGGGTTAATTGCTCTCCAAGTAGCTGGCACAGCAAAGGCTTCCTCTCATGTTTTCTCTCACTCAGACCGTCACTTAATGTCCAATATGAGCCTGGCTCTTTGGCAGAGCTGTAATCCCGCTCTCCTCACGTCCACTCCACTCTCTCACTCCATCGTCCAAATAGACTTGTCTATGGAGATCCTGCACTCAGGGCATCGGGAAGAACAAAAGGTGGACGATGACCTCCTTCAACTCCCTCGTCTACTCTCTGGAATCTCTAAGGCGTCTGCTGCAATCGCTAGTTTTAATCTTCACTGTCCCCCTGGGCGGGGATCCGTTATGTGTCAAAGCCCGTGGGCCTGCTTGGGTCCGCAAGCTTCACGCTGAATTCCTAAAAGATGAAAAGAAAGAAGGCAGCAGTGAGGGCGTGCAGGGAAGAGAAAACAAGGCAATGGGATTTGTGTTGGCTTTTCAATACTTTATCTTCTTTTTTTTTTTTCAAATGTAACCTTGTATCTGCGGTATTACAGCCGATGACGCTTTTTGAATTCAGACTGAGCTGTCACGCTCTCTTTCAAGGTTGATGGTCACATCCCACGTGCTTGCTTTTCACCTGTCAGCCTTGTCAAAGGTGCGCACATTCTCCAGCAAAAAAACATTCACACATTTGCTGATTGTGTCGGCTTTGCTCAGTATGTCACACAACAACACTCACATTTCATAGGCAGTCCAAAGACTGGCAAAACCATAGCCTGTTAACCGCTACAATTTGGCCCGAGCCAAATAAAACCCAAATGAAGACAAGGTCTAAAGAAAACTGTCTTCTACTTTGCTTCTTATTGGCTATGGTACAAATTAACTTCCAGTTAGTATTAAATGAGTTGGCATGAGCAACAGTTCGTCGCTTTGTCATTGAGTCCTTGACACCCCTTTTTTGGGGTATATTTTCTCTTAACGCCTTTATTGATAACATGAACATTAGCATAGTAACTGCTGCTCTTTGTTGCATGGATCTACAGTAAAGGAAAACATTAAAACTATAAAAATGGCTCCAACGTTGCTGTCATCTCTCATCGTGCCAAATGGACCATTTTAACATTACCTTGGCGTGTCCGCGCACTACAAAATGGCAAAATCAATTATTACATTTATAATGGAAGTCACACGTAGGTCTCAGAAGCATGTACAGCATGCGTGGAGGCCTCGCGGGGAAAAGCAAACAGTCACAAATGGAAATGGCGCTATTAGCAATGAAGAGGGACTTTAATATTGAAAGGGAATTGTCCAATTTAATAGACTTGCGGCATTAAACAAGAAGACGCTTGGTTGTGAGCAATTATGAAAACAGCAGTGTGTTATTATATTGTTATTGTCTGTGAAAACCCTTTGGGCAGCTTTTCCGAACTGATACGCTTGAGTTCTCTCCTTTAAGCTTCAGAGATGTTCCGCAAGTAAAATACAATACATGATATATTAGTGACCTGTTTATCACTTGGGATATATTTCACTTGGGATATATTTCCGACCCACCTGCTGAAGGTGAAAATCTATGATATTAAGTAATTTTTTTCTTTAGTAGTCGCACGCCTTCGACATGCTTAAAGCAAATTTAAATTTATGAAAAGTTCAGTCAGATTTCAATCCAGACAGTAGAACCACTCGGGAACATCACATCACACACGAGGTTTGGTATTTATTGTTTCTCATTTGTGTTAGAATTTGTGATTTGCACGGTGATATGGATTGCTCAGGGTAAAAAATTAAATATGAAGTAACAAAGTATGAGCGTTTAAGAGGC
Organism: Idiotropiscis lumnitzeri; assembly: GCF_059441095.1. Classification (NCBI taxonomy): domain Eukaryota; kingdom Metazoa; phylum Chordata; class Actinopteri; order Syngnathiformes; family Syngnathidae; genus Idiotropiscis; species Idiotropiscis lumnitzeri. The sequence goes on along the minus strand of NC_142401.1, from coordinate 16,721,964 downwards.
AGGACCTGGTGGGAGACCTCAGCAAGTCTGTCTGTGAGTGTTTGGGAGTGAGCTGTAGCCAACAGCAGCTCCAACGTGAGTGTGCTCATTTGGTTTCAGAACCGATTTAAAAGGACCCCTTATTAAAGATAATGATGTTCTTGTTCACAATCTAGTGATCAGTGAAAACAAATTGTATCAAAACTTGAAGCAATAAAAAAAAAAGTGAAAATAGATGAAAATTAAATAGAAACATGGCACTGTCAGCGCAGTGTGTCAGCAGCAATACCTCATTTGTGTACAATTTCAAGAACACATCAAATAAATTCACACACGCACATTCTGCGTCATTGAATACAGGTACTTAACTATTCAACCAGAAGTCGTGTTGCAAGCGCTTATCAGCACTATGGCCGTAATGGCCTTGGAGGTAGCTATCTCCCTGCGCGGCGTCGATGCTCAGGCCCTTGTTTTACCATGGCGAATGGGTTAAAGGCTTGGATCAGCCAGAGGCTTAGATTCATTGAGAGCACATGAGAAGTGACAAGGTCCTGTGGATACACCCGGCTATCTCCCCGACGAGTGAGGACAAGTCATTTTTCACAGGTGATTCACTCCAGGTGCCCTTTCACTGCCGCCGGCCGGCTGTGAAGACAAGTGGATGAAGAAGAAGACTTTTCGATGGGAGGTGAAAAGTATACTACACATTTTACAGCCGCACACATACTGAGAATCGGGACAAATTTGAGCATTTTTCCTCCCTTTGGATCATAGTGAGCCAATGCCCTGTTCTCAGTTTATCTGAAAAATATGCGAATGATGCCAAATGGAAAAATATATAAATAAATAACTATTTAATGAAATATATATATTTATTTGCATTTATTTATTTACTTAACACATATTTATTTAGTTAGTTATATTACTTTGGATTGGAACAATTTGGTTCTTCTTTTTTTTAACTTGGTTTTCCACTTCAAATCGGTTTTTGTTACACTCCTGTTGTATGATTTTTTTCACATCAGACTTAGAATTTTTGAGTGAACCTTGAATCCTTCCTCAAACAATTCTCTAACTAAGGCCTTGTATCGGGAATATCTTGCTTCTCTGAATCTGCCAATGCTGCTTGGTTTTCATTCCTAGGTATTGCTGCCTACACTCTTAATCATAACTTTACTTCTGTTTACTTCTTTTTTGCATCATTGAAGAAAATGTAACATGCCTATTTTGACAAAGTAATGACTAGGAAGTGCAAATTATTACAGATATTTGTAAACAGAGATCTTTTGCTATTGAAATTTTTCAGTTTTTTTTTATTATTATTATTATTTTTTTTTTTTTAATGACTGTTGTATGAATGTACCGTCTGGCATGCGACCATCTGTAACATGAAGTCAAAGTGAGCAGCAAGGACTGTGTGAGGTCTTGCTGCCAAGAAAGTGTCGAAAAAGAAACTGTTCTGCAACGCTGCAAATTTCCCATGTCAACATGTTCATTGGCCTAAAAGGAGATTTAATACCTGAGAAGATCACACCTTAGTCTTTTATCGTTGTTGCCGATGCGGTTCCGACTTGGCTGGGACGTATTTTAATTCTGTGTAAAAAAATCTGAATAAATCACAGCAGTAACGTCCACCCATCTCAGCCATTTTAATCAAAGCACCTCACTGAAAGCTGTGTTTGCCAACACATTACTTCCATTAGCTACAGGATGTAAAACAAAAGCCAGTCCTGGCTACTGACTGATTTACATAGATAGTACATTTATTAATCTGTCGATTGAAAAAAATGGAACTAAAGAGAATTGAAGAACAACATTGAAAACTTGGACACTTCGAACATCTTTAAATGCCTTTAAGTTGGTGTTTTTTTTAAAATACTTTTAAATGTACTTTCAATCATGTAAATATAATTGAGTTATATTGTGTATGAATTGCCTTGTCTTACAAAATAAAAAAATCTGCAAAATAGCATGTCCATGAACCTGGACCTAGCAATAGATTTGCGTATAGGTAATAATTTTCAGGAATAAAACCTCTGCCTGGTTTTCCTTAAACACTTAGGCCTACCAAGATACTAGATTTTAGTGATGGGAAAGTGAAGCGTCAAGATGCTTCATGAACGACTAGTTGTGGTTTTAGGAAAAAAAATTATTTGGATTTTTTTGACTGATACTGCAATTTCAATTTGATTTGCGATTTTCTTCACAATGTACAGAGACATTTACAAACATGACGTATAATGCCATTATAACATTAAAAATAATAAAACTATAACTGTAATCATGCAAGGATGCTAAAGAAGTTTTTTGTGTGGGGCAGTTTGTTCTCAAGTTTTAAAAAACTACTTGCCGTCAAGTATAATTTTGTATTTATGCGCAATTGTTTAAAAGAAAATGCATTTTTTAAACAACAAAATGATTTAAATTTCAGACTAATGAACATAAATGTCAGATTATATGCCAATAAAATCAATGTCCCATACCAAAGCTAAATTGGAAATATATAATTTTGAGACCTATTGTTGTGTAGATCTCAAAAGTCAGTACTCTGTGGTGCAAATATGAGTTTATAAATACTTAATATACGTTTGACATTGAACCTCTTTCTCTAGGTTATGTCAGCCATTTACGTGTTCCGGTTTGAGAGCGTCTGCTAAATTGCTAATGCAAGTCGTCCTTTTACATACATACATATTGATTGAAATACAACATTTCTGTTGATTGCTGATTGGTCGCTACCCTAACGCCGTTCTAGCCAGACTTCTGTTAAAAGTTGACTGTACACCTGTGCACTTATTTTGGCTTTTTCACAACTCTGTATTCCACCTTAGCGATTAGCCGGCTTAGCGATTCCTCGTTCGCATACTCGTTTTAAACGCTACTTTTTAGTGGGACAGTTTATCAGTCACCGAGGAGGAGATGATCCACATCACACAGCTCGTTGCTGCTGCTGTGCACGGAATTGCACATAGTACAAATACGGTCCGTACTGCTGCTTCGCAAGATAGCTTGGCATCTGCAAAGTAAATTACTTCCGTGACTACTTGCGACAGCGCAACGCTCTTTTTTTGTTTGTTTTTAATCAGTACGGCACTGCTTAGTGTGACCTGGTTCGTGAACATGGGGCACAAGAGCCCTTTAATAAACTGCAGCTTTGACGATCTCGAAATCGCGTCGTCTGAGATTGCGATTTCGGTCCCAAAACAATAAATCGTTCAGCCCTAGTGCCTGTTATGCCAAATTTGAGAAGTTCCACATTAGGATGTCACATATCATCACCCGCATTGTTGCAAGGCCAGCGTGATGGCACATATGTCTCACGCTTCAGATTGCCCAAGTTTGTATACAGTACAACCACTGTGATAATGTGCTTTCGATGCATGACATATGCTTACTAGTTTGAAAATGTCAGCGCCCTTAAGATTGATACGAAGAGAAAAGCCTTCACATGGGTGTGAAAAGCTCATTTTAGCATTTTGCAGACACTCAAGAACTGAAAACTAAACCCTGACAGCTTGCAATACATCTAAAATACCCTCCATCCTCTGATATTTTCTCATGAAGAGCCATCTTTTCTTTTTTCTTTTTTTTTTTTGTACGTGTACACCGAGGCATGTGGCGCTTAAATCGTTTGCGTGTCACCCACATGCCTGTCACTGAGTCTTGTTTTTTTGATATAGAGATGACGTGGTGAGAGTTGACGCTTCAAGGAGGTCTGGAGAACGTTTGTGCTCCAGCAGGAGATAAATCACTGACTTGCGGGGGAGGGGTTGGGAATAAGACCAACACGTGCAACCTGCAAGGTCACTATTCAACGTCTTGAGTGGTCAAGTATAACTTTCTCAACTGGATTGTTTTTACATTGTTGTTCTTAACTAGTAACTTTTCAAATACATAGAAGCAAAGGGCCCTATTTTTGTTACCAACACCAATCTAGTGCAAAGCTCAGTCTTACTTGTGCACGTGGGCAGAATTTTATTTCTTTTGGTATTTTGCTACGCTTTGAACAGGCAGAACTGGGTCTAACGGTGCATTTGCGCCATTGTGGGATGGAACGAGACTTTTCCCGACCAATTTTGGCAGCATCCTTCATTTGCATTAAAATCAGAGCGTTCAGATTGCAGTTCGCCCAAGTAAGGCGTGCTTGACATTGCGGGAACGAAAATAGACTTGCTGGAGTCAATGCATGACATTGGCTGGTAAACTGCGAGATCCCCCCATTGCGGAGGATGTATTCAGCAGTGCATGTGACGTGGGCATTTGGACATCAGCTTGCACCTGCACGACAGTGTGTTCATGTGTGAATAATCGTGATGGGTTCACAAAATATTTTTACGATGATAATGGTTATAATTTATTCAATGAATTTATTTCTACAATGATTCAGTGGTGTCATATTTATGAATGTAATTCTGTGAAATGAACCACACAAATGTATCTGATTGATCAAATACACCATAATCACGTTTTGCTAGCAGTACTGCATAATATATTTCACTTTAGGCCGTCTAAAATGTAGTTGAAATTTTGTCACCAAATTGTGAGACGCGCTGCGGGGCAAAGTAACGCCCAAATTAACAATTACACTGAACTAGACCATTGCCTGAGCACGTTTTTACGCAGACTACTTTCTGTTACCAAATTGCTGGATGAGTCGGCTAAGCAAATCTATGCGCCGAACGCCCAGAGAAGTGCAACTCGGCTCCAAGCACACTTGACCAGTCGTGGTCATTTTTCCGTCCAGCGCACAGGTGCGTGTATACCAAGTAAGAGGAGCAGGAATAGTGGACCAGAACAGCTGTACCAAATAGGGACCAGAAGTCCCACAATCATGATGGCAGACACCTCCAAAGGTGGTTGAAAAGATTCAGGCCTAGATCTTGTGGGACTTCCAAATTCAAGCTGACAAACGGGTGATGGACAATCAGCCTGACATAGCGGTATGGAAATTCGGATAAATTCTTCTGGAAGTGAATTTCTGTGGTTGGCAGCTCTGTATATCTATCTTGTAGCCTCAATTATTACACCTGAACATTTGGGCTTCTGTACTTTTAAGTGTGTGAGGATGAACTATGAATCATTTTTAGATCACTCAAGATTTGGATCTCCCGCATGCAAGACATGAGCAGCTGTCGTGGGCAAACTTTTGTTGTTGGTGGGCTTTTTTTCTGCCCGACTTGCACTTCCACGACAGATGGGCAGGAGGGCCCTTCTAATTGACACTCGAGTATGTTGACACTGCACAGTAGATCAATAGGTGGGAGGAGGATGGCTGCCCGAGGAAAATGAATGGGGAGTGCACGCAAGCACATGAAGGATGAGAAGGGGTTTGCCGGGGGAGGCAGGCTGAGATGAAGCTGCCACCATGTTTGGGCTGCACGGACAGTTTGCGTGGATCACACTTGAAATATGTACACAGGCTGCAGCAACGATCACAACAATGCAATTTGTCATTGTTTTTTTTTGTTTGTTTTCACACAGTCAGACAAAGACCATTTACTGACAATGTTTCCAACAATGGTTCGGGCTTCAAAATTAGGGCTCCAGGCCAGAGGCAGGGTTTCAAATGAGTATGTCAAAGAATTAGGTTATTATGGTTTACAATGAAGGTTTCAATATACAGCTATTGTTGCAAATTTGGGTTTTGAGTCCGAGGTGGGGTTTTGAAAGGTGATTTGAAGTTCATCCAGATTTGAAGTTAGGATTAGGGTTTCAAAAGATGGCTTTCAAAGGGGACGGCACGGTGGATGACTGGTTAGCACGACGACCTCAGAGTGCAGAGGTTGTGGATTTGATTCCGGCTCCGGACTTCCTGTGTGGAGTTTGCATGTTCTCCCCGTGCCTGCGTGGGTTTCCTCCGGGTACTCCGGTTTCCTCCCACATTCCAAAACATGCATGGCAGGCCGATTGAACACTCTAAATTGCCCCTAGGTATGAGTGTGAGCGTGGATGATTGTTCGTCTCTGTGTGCCCTGCGATTGGCTGGCAACCAGTTCAGGGTGTCCCCCGCCTACTGCCCGAAGATAGCTGGGATAGGCTCCAGCACCCCCCGCGACCCTAGTGAGGAGAAGCTGTTTTACATCAGGGTGAATGTTTTAAATTTAGGATTTAAAACAGGGCAGAGGTAGCAAATTAGGCTTTCAAACCTTGGTTAGTGTTTCAAATTCGAGCTTGAAGCCAGGGTTATGACTTCAAAATTGAGATTTCCAAGGGTTGGGAGGTGAAGTTAGGGTTAGGGTTTTAAATAATGGGTTCTAAAGGGTTACGTTTTCAAAGTTTTCTTTTCAAGACAGGCGTAGTTTTTCTAATTAGGGTGTGAGGTCACGATTAAGGTTTCAAGCATAGGACTGAGATTTCAAGCAACGAATGAGGATTCAAGTTGGGGTTTGAAATTAATGTGCCACACACGGCAGACAAACAACAAGTGCAATTCTAAATTCCCTAACTGCACGTTTGCTTCTGTCGTATTTGCATAATTTAGATGAAGCTCGCCAGCGACCAGGCCTGCACAAAGTCATCATGACAGCCTCCATTGCCAGCTGTTCCGCGCGCCGTCTTCTCATTCTGCGTGATGCGAAAAGACAACAAACACTCAACTTGGGGCCTTTCGACGCGCCGGCACCGAACAATTTCTTAAAGCCGCGCTTGCCTCTGCCAAGCCTCGCAGCAGCTAAGTGGCGCATGTCCGCTCGCTCGCCCGCCTGCATGCATGCATGCATTCGGCCCTTTCCAGTACGCAGCAATGACAACACGCCACAGCTGTCACCGCAAAAACGGCTGCCGGAGAGGGAGCACACACATGCACGCTTTCATGACAATGATAAAAAACATCTTTCTCTATCATGGTAGATCAAATGCACTTCTTATTTGACTACAATGTCTCGTATTATGTTGGATGAATGAGTGGATGTGATTGAAGCAAAGGTTGAGGTTGTAAATTCAGGTTTCAAGCCAAGGTTGCGGTTTCAAATTAAGTTTTCATTCGGGTTGCAAAAGGGTTAGGGCTTCAAGGTTTCCCATTTTAGATTATGGTTTCAAGCCATGTTCAGGTTTCAAGGTAGGGTCTCATGCCAAACAAGGGTTTGGGTTTTAATTGTGTTTTTAAAATGAAGGTTAGAGTTACAAATTATGGTTTCAGGTTTGGGTTAAGGTTTGTTAACTAGGATTGGGGTGTTAAATAAACATTTAGAGCAAAGGATAGGGTATCAAATTAGGGTTTCATGCTAGGGTTAGGGTTTCAAATTAAAGTTTCAAAAGTTAGTTTCAAGTCAACATTGGTATTTTGGTTAAAATGTCACCAGTTTTTCAAGTCACTCTTTGAACTTTGAATAGAGTGTGGTTTTCAAGCCACTCCGGATTTCTATGTAGCGTTTTAAAGCCTGACTTGGCTTTATAAACAAGGGTTAGGCTTACAAAGCAGGATTTGAAATTAGACTTCCATCTCCCCCAAGGAAATACGGCTGCAATTCTTTGTTTTTTTTTTTTGTTTTTTTTTTGAGAAACATCAGCATGAGGAAAACCGTGGCGCAAAATCATTCCATTTCTGCATTGTCAACGCAAATCTACAGTGAAGCCACACACCAGCCACAATAATAGATCATGAAGTAAAAGAAGTATAAGAACAACAACACCAGCAAGTGTCAGAGTGGCATGTTGGGGTTTCATGACGGGGTTGGGTTTCAAACCAAGCTAACCCAACCCTAGCTGCGAGTATTGTGATATGTTCTGCACATACTCTATGTGTTGCTACTCCATGTGTCAGCACTAAAATTCAACCGCCTAAAAAAGTCAGTAGTGATTTAATACATTATTTATGACCACATTCAACAGATATGAATGAATCCATGAATTGTGAACTGTGTTTTTCCACACTTGAGCCTGACGACGTTATTGAAGGAAGGAGGCAAGCATTGTAAAATTGTTTCCTGGCTTTTTTCTTTTTTTTTGTAACATTCAGTTGTCACACCTAATGTCTGAAAACGGTGACTAGGCATCACTGAAATTCATATGTACAGCTATCGTAGTGTCCACGTTAACCTGTTAAAATTTACAAACAATTGGAAATGTTTTGGATTTTATTGACATTAAATGCAGCGACTCTGAGGAAAAGCCATTATAACCTCCACAAAATTGAAACTATTGGGCTGATCGATTTTACATTTTGACTGGTTGAATTGGACACAAGTAGTGATGGGCAGATGAATTTCGATGGCCTATGGTCGTACTGTCATCATTGCCATTTAGCGACACAAAAGTTTTTTTAGACTCCCTAGGGGTCCAGCCATCCCAAGACTGAACTCCTACAGCTAATTATCCGACACCAGTGCAGCTGTCAGGTCTGCAGTTAGCATTCGGCCGCCAATATTTGCGGGAAATTGAAATTGAATCCCTGGCTTACCAGCCGGAGATGGAACTTGGCATCACGGAAAGCAGTCAGCTGAATGCCGCTTATGTAGCCAAAGTTAGCGGTGCAAACGCTGGCTATATTGCTGACCAGAAACAACAAACAGAGAAAAGAAAACATGAACAACATTGAGAATGCAAGCTAATATAATTTTCCTGATCAAAGTTTTTGAGTGAAAAATAGGCCATGCTCACTAGACCGTTTCTTTACGCATCAAAAGCCACCAATTTTTATCCATGTCACGGGGCGGCCATTTTGCCTCGCACTGACACAAGCAACTGAAAATGATATCGCAGTGAATACGGGCTCAAGTAGCGACTGTTAGTTTTCTCTGTTAGATCATTGAAAAATCAATGAATCTGTGCAACAAAAAAAAAAGGAGGATTTTTTTTTGTCTAAAGGTGAAGAAGAAAGAAGAAGAAAGGTGCTGTGCCATCTAATTTTTGTTTTGTTTTGTTTCCTGGTATGGGTTGCTGTTCCATGCTGGTCTAATGGAAGTCTACGATTGCAGACCAGGGGATAAATGGAGTGAAATGTGAGAAGGAGTCGTGCTTCTCCTGGATGGAAGAGGCCTTGCAGGGAATCCATCAGGATAGATATTAAAAATTGCTTGACTTCCCGTTCATCGGATTCAAAACTCAGTGTCTTCCTATCTTGATGTGAAAAAGCCTCCCTCCGCACTAGACGACCCTTTATGCGGTGACTCCTTTTGGGAATAAAGCTAGCCTCTAGCAATAAAGTGTTAGCCTATTATCATCAAATGTGCACCTTGTGGAGGAACTAAGTGTGTGTGTGTGTGTGTGTCTGCATGTGGGGGTGTGTGGGGGTGTGTGGGTGTGTGTGTGTTGAATGTGTGACTGAGGAGGACTCCAAAGGCCATTTGATGGAATTTCCAGGTTAAAAATCCAATTCTGACCTCCAGGCTGCCGGAAAAACGAAAGCCTGAGTGAGGTTAACCTTCTACTTGCAACTGATGACAACAAGGAGTTGATCGGCCCATGGTTGGGTTTCAAACGTTGAGGAACAGGCCTGGGTTGGTCTTGAAATGAGAGTTTCAAACCTGGGGTTGGGTTTCAAAGGATTGTGAGGCTTTCAAATTTAGGTTTCAAGATATATTAGAGTTTCAAAACAGGGTCAAGGTTTGAAAGAAATGTCAATTAGGGTTTCAGTCCAGGGTTAGGGCTTGCAATTCTTGTTTCAAACCAGGTGTATGGCTTCAAGCCAGGGTTAAGGTTTCAAAGGGGTTAGGGTAGGAAAGTTTGAAGACAGGGTAAGGGTAACAAATGAGTTTGAACTCTGGGTTAGAGTTTTGAACAAAGGGTATGGTTTCAGATTAGGGCTAGGATGTCAAATAAGGGTTCCAAATCAGGTTTGATTAGGGTTTCAATTCAATGCACCAAAACAAGATTAGGGTTTCAAGTCATAGTAATATTTCAAACAGGGGTTAGGGTGTCATCTGAAAAGTGTGAGAGGCGGTTAGGGTTTCAACTTTGGGATTCCAGCCAAAGTTAGAGTTTTAAGCAAGGATTACTCTTTAAAATTAGTATTTGAAGTTTAGGTTCGGGATTCAAACCAAGATTACTGTTGCGAATCATGGTTTTTAAGACAGAGTTACATTTTCAAACAAGTTAGGGTTTGTAATTCAGTTTCGTATCCAGTTTTGATTTCATGCCGGGTTAGGGTTTCAACTGTTTACAGGGATTGGGCGATCAGGATTCGAGCGTTGATTATGTGCTCGTCTGTTATGATGTCCGCATGCAGAGAGCTGCAAGCCGCAAGCGAGGATGTTGTTGTGGGAGCTCGCCGGTCGATAGGAGAGGCCGCTACCTCTCAGACGCTCCCATTGATTTACTGTATCTGTTGAGCTCCACCTGCCTGCCTGCCGAGATTAAAGCATTCTTGTCCCGTCAAAGATGCCCCGCCCCTCGTAGTCCCCCCCCCCCCCCCCCCCCCCCCCCCGACCCTGGAGAGAAGTGCTTTCCGACAGAATGCCTCCAGGCTGCCGCGCATGGAAAAGTAGGCCACCTGGGCAAAATAAGGAGCTGCTTGCAAAGCGTCGAGATAGTCCGCGACCGCCTCAAGTGCCTGAGCGACACATCGAACCTGACGATTGGATTCACGTCAAGTGTGTGGCATTGCTATTAAAACCGAATTTATTCCGATAATAGGAGCAATTTTGCAAATATGATCAGCTGTGAAATGCATCTGAATAGTTAGTTTCAATTGAGGGTTTGAACATTGGAGTAGGGTTTCAAATTAGAGTTTCAAGTGTTGCTTTAGACAGGTTTTAAGATTTGAAAGGTAGGGAAAAGATTTAAAATGTCTGGGTTTTGTTTTACATAAGATTTAGGATTATAATGAAGGTTTCAAAGTAGGACTTGAAATTGGAGCCTGAAGACACGGTTACAGTTTGAAATTTAGATTTGAAGATAGGGTTAGGCTTGAGATTAGGGTTTTAAAAAAACTAAAGACATGGTTATGGTATGGAGCTGGGGTTTCAAGCCACAGCTAGGTTTTTTATAACAGGGTTTTCAAAATATACATGGAAGATGGTGCTAAGGTTTGGAATTTAGCCTGCATTCCACTGAGGGGGCGAACAATTGCGTTCAAAGTCGCAAATGGTGGAAAGGACTTTCACCAGAACCTTCGCCAACAGATTTTAATGGTCACGAACTGTTTTTCTCGTCACTATGGAATTTTGAACAAGCTTCAGGCCAGTGTTAGATTTTATCTTATAAATTCACATTTGCATTAGTTAACATTTTACATTAGGATTTCATAACTCTGTTTGTCGACTTTCCAGCCAGGATTAAGGTATTAAACAAGATTCAGATTTTCTCATTTTGGTGAGGTGTTTAAAGGTTTAAAGTCAAAAATTGTCTTCATAATACTATGTTCCATACGGTCCCACTTGTCAAAACACTCTATTGTGTTTAATGTTGTCTATATGGATTATGAATTAAGCAGCAAAATCCACCAGTTTTTATTCTTCGCTGGAGGCGGCCATTTTGCCACCTGCTGCCGATTGAAAAATTACATCACAAAGGGCTCACCTTGCAAATGTCACATGACCAAACCCAGAAAGCAGGTGTACTGTGAGAGGTGATTGGTCATTGATTGGTCGTTACTTGAGCCCTAGTAACTGTAATGCCATTTTAATTCGACAACAAATGACAAAATGGCCGCCCCCTAAAACGGGTACATTTTGCTGGAGGGACTGAGTAAAAGATTCAAGGCCTATGTTATCATATCAGAGATACAAAAATACAAAGTGGCAATGGGGGAAAGGCCAACACGCGTTGAAATGCTGAACATTTTCAACCTTGCCTTCTCATTTAAAGTCTACTTTATGTCAACAGGTGAGACAGGTCCACTCATCACCACAGAAAAGCAGCTTTCGTACTGCTCGACTACAATGCTTTACAAGTCAGAATTACATTTAAATAGAGAATACAAGGTGCACAGATATCTCCTGAAAACACACCTCCATTCAGCTGCTTCATTATGCAACAAAGTGTACAACTCAGCCCAACGTCGGTGCCATTTTGGCTTCCGGGCTGCAATTGTAATTGTAATTTCTCGCTTCCCGTCAGGCGGATCCAAGTGATCGGCAACTGCTGTCGGTTTGTACTGAATTCCAAAAAGAGGTCACATCTCTCCCATATCGGCGTCTCTGTAGAATCAAGAGCGGAACTTTTCAAACTTCGCTGAGCACCTGCAACTGCACAATCGTTACGTCGCGGGAGGACCGGCCTCAAAAAACCTCCCTTCATCCTGTGGGAGAACAACGATGGGAAATGGGATGTTTACTTCCAGAATGTTTGTTTGGGTGTGTCTCACATCTGTAAATGAAGGTTTCAAACTGGGTTTAGGTGTTCAAACAAGGGTTATGGTTCGACATTAGCATTTCAAGACAGGATTGGGGATGCAAAAACACTTTGGGGGTTTGGAGCCGTGTTTAGGCTTGTCTCAGATTAGAGTTTCAAGCCTGGGGTTAGTTTTCAATAAAGGGTTAGGGTTTCAAATAAAGGTTTCATGCCAGAGTCATGGCCTTATTCATTCATCCTGCTTGCCCAGTTCTTGTGTTTCTTTAACCTTCACAATGTCTTCCTGCCATTGTTGCAGGAGGCCAAGTTCCAAGCAAGTGATGTAAAATACAAGGCAGGCTGGATTCAAATTTTGCATTCTTACCGCCACACGAATGATAACAGTCAGCTAGAAATAAAAGCTCAAGGTGAGAGGTGCACTATAACCGACAGCTTTCTGGTTTGTTTACGCTTCAATATCAGTTGTGTGTACCTTGGTGACATTTCATTCTCATCACTTTCTGCCCTTAGGACTTGCCTCACTTTGGCACGACATAAAATTACACGAGAAAAAAAGTCACAGAGTTCAGGACGGTACAAGCCTCCTTTCAAAGATCTAAAAGTTAAACACACAATAGTTCAACATTGGGAATTTTCTCTTCCAGTCATGTTTGTCATCAACAAGTCATTTTCAACATTCTTTACTCGCAGTTACTTTAGTTAATTTGTTGGGCAGGCAGTTGGTTAGTTAATCATTTTAACCTGTCCCTATACGCTCACCGACTGCCCAATGGCCATAGATGTGTCCTTATATTACAATGACCGCCAAACGTCAAAATTCGATCACATTAAATGGTGATTAAAAGGATCAGAGCCAGTGGACTTTTTCTTCACCTGTGAGGTGTATTTCCTTAATTAGTTCGTCAGTCGGTTATTTAGTCAGTTGGTAAATTGATCAAATTCAGTCACTCATTCAGTTTAGTTACTCAGCCCGTTATTTACTTTGATAGTTAATCGATTAGTTAGTCAGTCAAATTAGTTGAAGAGTTTAGTTAGTTAGTTAGTAAATATGTCTGTCAGATAGTTTTCATATTAGCTAGCTACTCAGTCAAGTTAATTGCCCGATACATATTTGCTTGATATTTTGACAACGGTGATTAGGTGGGTTGCACGTCAGCCTTACAGTCAGGAGATGCAGGTTCAAATGTTAATTGGAACATGTGTAGAGTTTGCTTCAGTTTCCTCCCACATCTCAAAGCATGCTCCTTGTAATAATTGCCATGTAATTTACTTGCGCCCAGTCCAGGTCATAACCCGCCTCTCGCCCATAGTCAGCTGGGATAATTAACAGTTTCCCGTGACCCTCATGAGGATGCAAATGGATGGATGGACAGAATTGACATGCTGTCGGTGTGTCTTTCCCGCTGAAGGTATACAATATGCTACTGATCTAAATCAGGCATATTTGGCCTTGGTAGAGTTCTATTCTCGGTTTCCCATTTGACCAAAAAATGATGAAATTTCCACACTCACCATTGTGCCTCCTGTGATACATTTCTAATAAGTGCTCCTTTCACATTTTTGGGATGGAGCTCACTGACAACTCCCTACTGACCAATACCGAAGACTATTAGAGAAACTGTCTATAGACAAAACACTGCATTTTGTTCTTATCGCGCTGCAGGTCAAAGCTAAACAGCGACATTAATCTCAGAAAATCAGTTCATTCACAAACAATCAACCCTGCCTATTAAACTGAATGTCTTTAAGTTGATGCTGGAAGTTTTTCCTCAGTTCATTTCCTCTCTGCTGACTTATCTGATAAGATAATATCAGGGGCTCCTCTTGTTTTACTTCTGCAGTCACGGCGCTTCTAAAACAAGCCAGCAGAGGAACAAAGGAAGAGAGGTGCGGGGGGTTTAGAGAAAAATCAATGTAATTGAACACTGAGTTGGCCGCGGCCATAGAGAGTGTCGATACGAGTGTCTGACGCTAAAAAGAGAAAACGTGCGTCGTCATCTTGCACTGAGCTTAAAGCTGCCGGCTGCGAGGAAACAAGTCACAGAGTTGCAGAATCACTCCAAAGTTTCAAAGTCGCGACACATCAGCATACGGCAACTGGGAAAACATCGTTCGATGACGCTCATTAGGCAACTAATGACTTGCTGATGGATTTTAGGTGTTTGCGTGTTCATGCGGTTGTCCGAGCTCCTTTACTTGTCCCTAATGCCGTCATTTACGTCCTGCTAATGGAGCCAGCATGTCGCATCTACGCTCACCTTAATCAATGGAAATGATCTTGTGTTTTTTTTCATCTCCAACGTCTTTTGGTCACGTAAGGATGTAGGCAGACCGCTGTGTTATTTGCTCTTTTTCAAGACGGAAGATAACCACTAGAAAATATAACTCAGATTGAGAAAGCATACTCTTCCCAGTTAATTTCTCTTTGTTCACCACTCATTTTAGCCAGGCAGTCAATTACCGTCAGTCAAGTTAGTTGGGTCACAAAAATAATTAGTAATCTTCTTTCAGAATCAGAATAATTTTTATTGGCCAAGTATGTAAAAGACACACGAAATTTGTCTCCGGCAGAAAGACCTACACTCGTATAACAGTGAAAGGCAACTACGTGAAACAAAGACATGACATAAGTATAGAAAATCTTTCCATCATATGGATCACAAAAACTCAAAATCAATACAAGCATGACGTACATTTACAAGGTTGTCATTGGACATTGAAGATATACTTCTTCATGCGCAAAAATGTAGTTGTCGACGTGGTGAATAATCTTTGACTGTGGGGGGAATTTGGGCAGGGGGGCTACTGGCAACTATCATGGCCAGGACCAGCCTGAAAATACATGTGCCATTAAAAATTCACATATTTACCCGAAATTCCAGATGCCCACCATGCCACCTCTGATGTAACAATGTCAGGGATCGATCGCCGGTGGGCGAGGAGGAGGTGGACCCAGAATGCGAGGAAGCAGGGAAAAGGGTAAGCTAAAGGGAATTTATTAAATTAATCAAACGAGGACAAACAACCTGGCGTGGACAAACAAACGTGGCAGGGTGCGAAATGACAGAGACAAACTAAACGTGACCAAACAGAACAAAAATGACAAGTAACGAGGACCGTGACAAACACTGGGGATCGTGGGCGTGGGCGAGGGCGAGGGCGAGAATGAGAGCGAGAATGAGAGCGAGAATGAGAGCGAGAATGAGAGCGAGAATGAGAGCGAGAATGAGAGCGAGAATGAGAGCGAGAATGAGAGCGAGAATGAGAGCGAGAATGAGAGTGGCCGTGACAGTCCGTAAAGGGAGTAATGTTCCGACGCCGAGCTGTCGGGATGAGGTGTTCAAATAGTCCAGTCATTAAGTGAGCAGATGGGGATCAGGTGTGTGACGGTAACGGGGAACAGGTGCGTGGCTGGTGAGGAACGAGTGCTGAGGGGAAACGCCCCACTCAGCTGACAAAAACAAACACACATGGCGTGGGGGAAGGAACGTGACAAAAACAATAACAAAAACACCTGACATGACCGACACGGGTCATGACAAACAATACCCTTTGAGTTGCGAATATTAAAATGTCAAAATGTCTTCCGACTTTGCCATTTGGAACTACCAAAGCTGCCGAGCAAAGCTTTACAGCAGCGCTATGTTGTAAGTTGACCTTACATAAGCATCATCACAGTCGCACTGAGGCAACACTGGCACCTAATAATAAGAAAAAACATTGCTGCTGTTGTTGCCAAGGCAACTGATACATATGGACTCTATGATTGGGGCGAACCAGCCATGACACCTCTTGCTGTGTTATCACCTCTGTCGGGATTAATATCTACGTGTAAACTTTGATGAAATTTTTTGATGAGGCAATCTTATATCATTAATTAGTTAGATTGTTGGTTGCCTACTTAATGAGGCAGTCGCTCCGACAAACAGATAAGCAACTGGTAAGGCTGCTAGTTATATAGTGAAGTAGTAGAGTTAAAAAAAAAAAAAGGCCCAACTGTTGCTTACAGCTGCTTTGCACTGTGTATCCTCTCAAGTGCTGCAGCATCCGTATTGTTGACAGCATGCAACAACAATTGGAGTATCCGGGAGCGACGAGACCTTTGCCTTCGCTTCTGATTGTAGCTGTTGTAAATTATTCATCGGTGCACAGCGCTGACATATTTGGCTTCTCTCCTCGTTTGGACCTCAAGGGTTCCCCTCACTGTGACATTAAAACCGAGGACATCCGGCTCCTCTCTGTTTTTTTTTGTTTTTTTTAATGAAAGTTGTTCATCATCACATTGCCAGCAACAAGTTGACACCACTTTGTCTCCCCCAGGGAGAGCTGTCAGGTCCAATTCTCCATCCTGACATTTTACTTTGACGAAGGGACCAACCAGCGTCGGGACAGGCCCACCGCAGGGATGCCACGACAGGTTTTCGGGGCACGGAGCTCATTCGAAAACCAGCACAGTTTCCGACAACTATATTTTGAATAGGACTCTGAAAAGAATGCGCAAGACACTGAGAATGGTCCACTCATCCATAAATAAAAAGTGATGTCTCATTCTGTATGGTGGAGACTGTCCTAACACTTCTCACAAAGTATCGTTGGAAAACATTAACCATGGATACTACCGTGGTCATCTTTCTTCATACGAGAAACTTGGGTGGCATTTTAGCTAACCTTTTGGTTGGTTGGTTGCAGGCCTGCTTGCTTGCTTGATTGGTTGATGGCTTGTCGTTTTGGTTGGTTCAGTCATCAGTCAATCGGTCAGAAAGTTAGCCAGTCGGCCAGTGTCTGTTGTTTAACAAATCATTAATTGCATAATTTAACCACATTGTGCAAAAGCTCCCCTGAGGTCAGTCATCGCAGCAAAGGCTTTAAGTGTTTGTTGGTTTTGCCCCACTTCCCCTGCTTGGCTGGTTTCAGGCATAAAGCACAGTGTGTTTGTGTGGGGGGCTGTGGGGGTTACAGTAATTCATGCTGACATCCAGAGAAGCCGTGATTGGATTCAGGGCTTTTGTGGGCGAGCTCCATGTGGGCGGTGGCGGCAGAGGGATCATGTCGGTGTCTCCCACCGAACCTTTAACAGCCTTCTAAGAGCTGCAAGATGGTCCCCGGCCCGACGCCAGACGCCCAGGGGAGAGCTGACGCAGCCAAAAGAGGAAGAGTGGGCTCGCATTTCCTCGAATACTTTTCACAAACAGTCGGGCGATCCCCGGCCCCTCCGTGGTGCGGACGCACCTGGCCTTCTGTGACCCCGCAGTGCGTGCAGTCTGTGCGTAATCGCAAGTGTTTGTGTTGAATAATTCACAAACACCGGGACAACATCCAGCACTCATGCTCACTCATTCTGTTCGGCTTTCCACTGCAGTCTGCGTTGGTCAACAGGGCCGCCCAGATGGAAACACAGAAAACTCTTGGAGTTCAACTCAGTCCACATCAATTAACCGTCTGCCTTCAGCCAATCAGAATGGTACGAAAACAACAATAGTGACTTCAAGTTTCCACATGTACTGGCATTTGTTGAACTTTCTGTATTGTTGTTATTGTGTAGTTACCTGGACCAAGCGCAATGCAAGGGGCATTATTTCCATTGTGGGGAGGTTTCACATCCTACTCCATTTGATTTCAACCTAGACAATGCAATGCCTAATGTTCACAACATGTTGCTACGTCCGCCAAGATCGATAGAGGCAGATGTTTTTATATTAGCAGAATAACTCAACATCAAAAGTGTTTTCCACTAATGGCCAGAAATGGGTGCAGTTCAATATATTGGCTCACTATTCATCTGGAATTATAACTAGCCCACTAACTAGCATCGCTAACGCAAACCTTTGAGCTATAGTTGATTCCAATTGTCAATTCACTTACAAACATACTTAGTCAGGCGCAGTGTGAAAAAATAATATTGTCATTTTGTCATCTAGTATGTATAAAAAATGAAGTATTTAAATTTTATTGTATTTTTGGTCACTTTTGGATAAGTCATCAAATTAGGCACAAACAGTATTGAAATTGGGTATTTTCACATGCTTTTGCTGCATTACAGCATTGCTACAGGAAGAAATCTCAAAGGTGTTGATTTTTCTGGACTCTCCATGGATTTCTGGTATAAATTCAGATTCTTTTTTTGTGCGACAGTGACCATCTTCCATCCCCAAAAGAACATAGCAGTCCAGATCAGCACCATTAATGCTCATTTCACCAATAACTTCCTTACACTTCCAGTTGTGTGTCAGACTCCACAGCAGTGAGGGAGAATGAGTTTTTCGGACCATGAATGTGACAAATGCGTGAAGACTCAGCGGGCTAGAATGTGAAGAGGGGGTTGGGGTGGGGGCTGCTGATAATGATGGTGGTAGTGGTGTTGAGGGGGAATGTAGCCTTCCCACAGATGATCACAACGGCGGCGGTGAATGCATCACAACACAACGCCGTAGGCGACCGCAAGTCAACAGTGCCTAATGCGAGCCTTTGGCATGCGGGGCGTTAAATAGATTGTGAAAATGCTCTTTTCATGACTAAGATGGAGCTTTTCATTAATCCCACAGCTCAACCTGCCTCCGCATCACAGGCGCCCCTCAAGTCGGGAGAGTGGGGGACTTGAGGTGTGTGTGTGTGGGTGTGTTGGCAAGTGAAGGGGGGGGGGCAAAATTGCCCACGGCAGGTCGGTGGGGTCTCGCAAGAATTTGTGGTCCTTGCATACCCCCCACTCATCCCGTGCCTCCATTTGCGTTGTGCATGTTTGCAAATATGCACGTGCGTATAGCGGCCATGCAAATAGTGTACATGCAGTGTGCTATAGGCGTCTCGCTCCCTGAGCATGTGCCATTTTGTGAAGCCTTTCAACAAGCACGCACATATGCTTTTGTACGCTGCCTGTAGGTGGATGCGCTTGATACTGCGGATATTCGCTCAACTTAAATCGTGTTTTGCCTTTTATGCAGGGAAGATATTGCATTTATTGATAGATTTTATTTTGGGGAATGCCGCCGTTAGAGCATTAGAGGATTAGAGCAATAGAACATGCATGTGCATGAGTGTGGATCCTGATAATTGCTGCGGCGTGACATCACATCAATGTACATCACATTAACATTTTTTTTATTTATTTTTTTCTATATTTAGAAGCTATAAGCCAACTATTTTACAGCAGCAGAATTCCTGAAAAACACACAAACAGCTAAACGGTTGTGCTTTGTTACAGCTCCAGCTGCTGTGAAATGCACTATATTAATAAAGTTTTATTGAATTGTATTGTATAAAAAGGCCAGGGTCGTTTTTTTTTCTGTTGTCGAGACTGTCATAGCACCCTGTGGTGGTTAGCTTGTTAATCTAATTTAATTTTAGTTGGGCATGTTTTAGCCACCTTCTTCAAGACCCACGATAACTACCTGAAAAAAAGTCATCGTAACAGTTCAACTGTCCATTAAAAACACTTGTTCCCATAATTCCAATCTGCGCATACTTTTTAGTTTTAATGGTTTAGTTTTAATTTAGCTTTTGTTTTTTCCCCCAAAAATCTTTGTTTTAGTTTTGTTACAATTAGTTAATTTGGAGTATTTCTCGTATGCAAAATTGGAAAACTCATCGAGTAAGTACTGTGGAGTAAACAGTCAATAAAAATAAGTTTAAAACAAAAACAGTCCGCAGACTTAGAAGTCCAATAAATGCAGTTTACAATACTGCTTCTCAAGTAAGATGCATGACAAGTCTAACATCCTAACGCTAGAATGGTCTTGCTTCGAATCCCTTGTAAGCCAAGTTAGAAAAGGGATTTGTGGCTTGAATTCTCATTGAGAAGTGTTCCACACAGCGCAACAAGCCACTTGCTTTTATCCGTCAGTCTTCATCCATTTGAATGAGTAGGTGATGGACAGACAGGCAGACAAAAAGTGCTTGTTGTTTATATGGCTGAAACTTAAACCCGGTTTTGCTGTGTATTGTTTTTTTTTCACATATGAACCAAAAAAGGAGAGCAACACTAAAAGTTGATGTGTTAAAATAATTAAATAATTTCGACAAAGACAAAAACAAACTTTGATACTTTGTGTTAGTTTTGTAAATATAAAATACACTTTCAGTGAATTGTCTTTTTTTTAAAATAATTTTCAGTTTATACCCAATTTTTTTTTTCAATATCAGTTGCAATTATTTCGTTTAGTTTCCTCAACTAAACTAACATTTGTCTTCACCTGGTACATTAAAACTAATTAACTGCAATCGCTGGTTAATTGATGTTTTGATTTTTAGCAGCAGGCATCGGTCTGACTGAAAAAATTGTGAATTATAATGTGATCAACACAATTTTCATTAAAACAAAATAACTATCATTAGGGCAGACATTATACTTTAATGGCTAATACTGTGGAGCCACCCGCGTCGATCAGACTCCAAAATATACCTTTAATGTCAATCAACCTGCTTTCAAACATTCACTTTATTATCCAAGGATGCTTGCGCTTGGTTCATTAAAACAAAATAAATGTGACAGGTGCATATTTCATAGTTTAAGGGCTAATTTAGTCACCAAATTTTGACCTACAAGCGTCCATCAGACTCAATAACAAATTGTCATTCATGTTTTCTAAGAAAAATAAATTTAAAAAAATAACGGCGAGAAATTAATGTAGCGAATGTTAGTGCTTTGAAAACGCGGCTATTTGACGCCACAGCAACTTCAAGGTATTCGCTGCCCTGTGAGAAGCCGCAGGGAAAGACGTAAATTCCTTCCTTCAGCTTGACCTCGCCTTCTTCCAACTTCGTTGGCATCTTGCATTAATTATATATCCAGCGTGAATAAATGAACAGGTGCGCAAACAAATTGCAGCCGTAATTGCAATATCGGAGTTGCAGATGAGCTGGTGAGTACAGGTGAATTGAAGCGACGTGTCCGACTAGGTCGCTGGCATCGTAGCCGTCTGAGACAGATGTCTTTTTGTCACGCCAAATCGGATATATGCGTGTGTTGTTGATGAGGTATCGAATGTCTTCTGATGCGTGAGGGGATTGGTCGAGTAAGACACCGTGGCACAGGGTGTGTGTGAGTAGTTGTGTGTCCTAGCCACTTTTAGGTTTAATTCAAACTGCATCCATTTATTTGAACTCGAACCACAAGCTTGAAACCCTGATTTGAAAACTTAAACCTCTAATTGAAATAACCCTTTTTTTTAACCCTAAATTTAAACAACAACTCTTATTTGAAAACCAGCCTAAATTTGGAACCCTACCCATTGCTTGAAACCTACTTTGAAATGCAAAACTAGGCATAAGTCTTGAATCCCTAACCGTGATTTGGAACCTTAACACTTGTTTCACACTGAAATTGCTTAAAACCCAAATTTAAGAACCTCTTGAACTTGTAGACTTTAAAATCATCATCTCTGTTTGAAGATCAACCCCTAAATTAAGAATCAAATTTGAATTCCTCAACCTGTCTTGTAACCCTTCTTTGAAAGTAAAACATGGAAACTGTACTCCTGATGAGCCATATAATGAGATTGTGTTTTACTTCTGTTCGATGTAATGGGGGTGTCCAAAATTCGTTATCAAGCTAATCATTTGAATCAGGTGTGTTGGAGGAGGAGGACATCTAAAACACGCAGGACGGCGGCCCTCGAGGACCGGAGCTGGACATTCCCGATATCGAATATGTTTGCTGTGAAATGGAAGGTGTGTGCATGTGCCGTGCTCACTCATCTCTTTCCACTCATCCCACATTCAGAGGTGGAAAGAAGTGAACAAGTGTGATATTATTATCACTCCGTGTACCTCACTGGTGCCATGTGTCTACAGCCCAACGGCAGCTTTTATTTTTTTGTTCCCAACCGTGGATGGCTCCATCACACAGCCGCAAAAACATATTGCGGTAACGTCACAGCAGTGTCATTGTCGCACTATTACTGACATTCCAAATGCAGTTTTGCATTCATCACAGGGAGTACGCTGCCTGAAAACTGTAATTCATAAAATGCAGTGTAGTTGATTCGAAGAAGAAATATCATGATTGTGAAAGCCTCATTTGAAACCCAAATCCAGGCTTCAAACCCTAATCCTTTGAAACCCTCAGCCTGTCTTAAAACTCTCATTTAAAACCTTGATCCCGTCTTGAAATCCAAATTTGAAACCCGAATCATCATAAAATACTGTTGTAACCAGTGTAGTTCATGTAAAGAAAAATAACAATACTGAAAGCCTCATTTGAAACACCTATTTCAAAAGCCTACTTGATTTGCAACTTGAACTTTTGTTTGCAATCATAACACCGGCTTGTTGAAACCATACTTTTTGAAACCATACAAGGAATCCCAAACTCTGTCATCAAAGACCTGATTTAAAAAATCCAAGCGTGAATTACAGCGGTATATCAAAAATGTTACAATGCAATGAAACCGTAATACGTGCTTGAAACCCTACCTCAGAATTGCAACCTTAATTTGAAACCCTACACTTTGCTTCAAACCTTAAGTTGACATCCGAATCCATGATTGAAACAGTTCTTATATCACTCAGAGCTCTGCGGGTCTTAAAAGATCCGTTAAACACCTTGTAGTCTGGAGGACTCTGCTTTTAAAATGGAAGTGAATGAGTTAAAAACATCAGCGCCACCTAAAACCCAAAACCCTTTTTTAAGTACAGCAGCCTCCGCGGATTTTAAACCTGTTGACAACAGCATGTGCAATCCGTTGGAGTGAGCATGCAAGGTCGCGCCCGCTAGTCAGGATTTTAGAAAATCAGAGCCTGAATGGGTAAAAGTCTCATGTGAGGTGTGTGGCGGCACTCAGGTGTGTAACAAACTTGTGTAACAAATGGACTGAGGCATGTGGGGAACATTAAATGGACACGCGTGGAAACAAATGGAACTGGGAGGCAAATTCGCGGGCAAAGATGCTCTTGAACCCCGGTGTAAGATAATGTGCATAATCCACAGCAGGGATGTTAAGTGCACTCATTTCACACTCCATTTCACACAACGCTGCCCAAGGAAGAAGAATGTGTGTGTGGGTGTGCGAGTGCATGTGTGTGTGTTTCCACAATGACTCAGGCGACGCACAACATTACTCTTTTGGTGCTGCGCCGCTCCCCGCTGTTGTTTCCCCTCCTCTGTTAATAACCTGGAAACCTATAATAGTGACACAATATTTCGACATTAATGAAATGTCAGCTCCATAATAAGAGTCAGGTTACGCATGAAATTCATACCTGTTGAAGACGCTACTGTCGTATGCGGCTCACCAAGAGGATGTGAAGCAGTTACAATACCCGATTTCTACCTGTTGCTTCTGAATGTAAGCATAGGTACTTATTTTTTGTGCTTGTCCAACTGCAACACGCTGGGTGAGATGTTTCTAATATTTTCCCTTTTTGAGGTGATTTTGATAACTTTTTTTTTATTAGTCAACATGATGGATGGATGGATTCACCAACTCTGGTTTACTGATTGCAAAATGTAAAAGAAAAAAACGCTACATTGATATCAGAACAAACTAGAAACAGTACAAATATGTTCTCTTTTTATACACTAACTTACCATCAGTATAAGCTGTTTCATTTTATGAATTAAACATCAACGCAAACAAACCCTTTTGATAAAATAGCATAGTAATACAAGTAATATTTCTCAACAATATTCAACATTCTTTTTCGTGCAAAAAAAAAATCAAGTATTAAACTTGTATATCTTAACATCAAATTAACCTGCTGCTGTGATTGTTCTGTATAAAGAAGAGTAAATAAATATGCCAAAGGCTGAACTATTATTAAAAAAAAAAAAAATCAGCTGATGAACATGTCTGGCAAGAAGCTCTAATTTGTGCACTAAATGACACAAGAAATTCTTTGAGCTTGAGAAGATTTATTATTGAGTTTTAGAGTAAATAAGAGAGCAAGACTTTTTTGGTCTTTGCCACTCCCACTACCTTGCACGGTCCTATATCTTTAACTGATCATGGTCATACCTTGTTAGAGCGAAACAAAAAAGTGCATGTACATGTAACTTCCTCTAGCAAACCAGTCTAAACTTGGGTCCTCCCCAACATACACAGCGTGTCTCTCAACATTCTTCCTTGACACAAATTACTGTACTACTTTCCTATTTAGATATTGGAAAGAGCACTAACAAATGCAAATTGAAGAATTTTTTAGCAAATGGGTTCCACGGGTCAAAATTTTTACATTTTTAAAATCACAATAAAATACAATACAACTTTATCTATATGGCGCATTTCACAACAACCAGATTCGTAATAAACGTTGGAAACATTATAAGCCTTTACTGTTATATGAAACAATAACATCACATGCAGACAGCCTATAGAATACCCATAAGCTTATATTCTTTATCCTCTGTGGAAAACGACTGCTATTATTGCAGTTCTTCATCTGGCTCATCTTAAATCTATGTGGAATAGTATGCGTAATGTATAATACTGCCCCCTGGTGGCGTAGCACTTTGAATTACCAGTAAAGCATGAAATCATGATGCACCAACTGTTTCATTCTTTATTCTATTTAATAATGTTATTTTTGTATGTTTGTATGAAGTACAATACCGTGGCGTGTTGTTTTTCTTATCAAAAAGATGTGTGTCATGGGCTTGCCTTTCCATTCATTTCAGCGTGGAAAGATGACTTAAGGTACAAGTGTTTTCTGTTAAGTGCGTGGTGAAGTCAAGGCACCACTATAATTCTAATTCCATTGTTTCCAACCGGAGGAAAATGCGCTTTGAAATCCAGCATTGCTGAACTCAATGTGTACAGTGCTGTGTGTGAATGTGATTATGTTTTATTATTAATATTGTTATGACAGAGGCACTGTATAGGGGTGTGAAATAACTTAATAAGATTGTTGGATTTGTTTTGGTATGTGATGAATGGAGCTGTTCAGGGACGCCAACCACCAGAGCTGGCTGTTTGTAGTGCGTCCATGTGTCTGATTCACCTCTTTTTTTTTTTCGTACAGTGAAATTGTTTGGAAAAGCTCCCCGCTGAGCAGATGGTGTCTGGCGGCAGGAAAAGGAAACACACACACACACACACGATTCCTATTTTCAGTTTGAGTCTTTGTAAATAGAATAACCAAGGTCTAGTGGGATTTTCACCACAGATCTGTTTTGGTAATCTGGATTTTCTGTGCTGCTGTAGGTGCAAGAGATCTGGAGTGGAGGAGGCTGAAGAGCGTCTCTGTTTGGAAGCCTTTCAAGCACTTTGGTCAAGGCGTGATGTGATGTGTTAAGATATACGCAACACATTTGTTTGGGAATGTGGCCAAAGCGTTCTTCGTCCGCCAAAATTCTGTGATAGGCAAGATGGTTTTTCTTTATAAGAGACAAATCTGGCCTGCAAACATGATGCATCACCAGAAACATTGAGGTGGCATCATGCTTCAGGCTGTTTCTTATCCTTCTTCTTCTCCTTCTTCAGCCGCAGGCACTTTATCAACACTTGAGACTCAAACTGAATGAGCTGGCCAAAGCAGAAACCTAAATCTAGTTGAAAATCACAGTGATTGAAATACTAGTCTTAATTTGAAAAACACCTTTAAAAGCTTGACTAATTTGAAACTGCAACTTCCAACCCTACTTCGAAACATTAATTCTGGCTTAAAATACTGACTTTTAGCACTACTTTCAAACTAAAGTACTGGCTTCAAACTTCATTTAAAACCCTATCTTGAAACCCAACTTTGAAACCCAAGCCTTGTATTTGTGTGGAAGCAGCAGTGATTATGCAAATTAGCTCCACGCTTATGTCACAGTTGAACGGGAGTGCAGAACAGTTTGCTTACAGATATTTATTTTGTTAGAACTATGCAGTGATCAGGAAAATGATAACTCATATGTCAGCATAGTCAGTCCGCAACTGGATGTTGTACAATTTTTAAATTTCAAAATAAGAGAGCCTAGCTGTGCTGTGTGCTGTGACTAACACCTTGTTTAAACTCCAAAGTGCACGTTTAGAGTGTTTTTCACAATGTTAATCGGTGAAAGAGGACCATGTAGCAAATGCTCAGTTGACAAAATAATAAATAAAAATAACAAGTAGTAAAATCAAGTCCGTATGTCGAGAACCGGTGAGAGAACAGGACATGACAAGGCATTGTTGTCTATCCAACAGAACAAATTTTGTGTCCATGTGACCACCGCAATGTGATTTGGCCACTGTGCTGTTTCTGGGCCCCTTATAAAATCTCATTTAGGGCCACCAAAATCCACATCAGCACTCGCTTGGCTTGCTGCTCTAATATGCAAAATGTGTGGATAAATTGACCTCACTGTGACATGAGAACAACTTGGAAGTCAAACATAAAAAGATAAAGGAGGTTCCATTGTAGATTAACGAGTTTCTGCCGCCAGTGAACATCAGCGCTCGCATGGCCAGCTGCTTTAATATACTGTACAGACCGAGTGGATTAATTTCCATTGAGAGAAGAACATCTTGGAAGTGAACTTGATGTTGATCAATTGAGAGCTCCTGCTGAATGTTAACAGGGTTGCCATATTCAGTGCACATCAGTACTTGCTCGGCCATCTGATCAAATATCCAAAAAGCCTGGCTTCATTCACTTGACAGTGCAATTAGAATCATTTGGACGTACACCAGGCCAGATATTGGAGATTCTCGTGTATGTTACCAGCAAATAATTAGCCAGTATGCTTCTCGCTAGGCCAACTGTTTTCATACACAAAATGCCTATTTTTATGATCAATTCTGAGCCTTGTAGCTGCACCAGAGGAACTTTTCGCTGACATTGCACTGGAGCAGCAGATAAGGAAAAAGCACCAAAAAAAAGTCAGTGGAAGCCGCAGCAGACATTTCAAGCAGAATATCACTCGCTGGGAAGAACGCGAACAACCCAAGACATCATCCATATCTCCTTGCAGACCACGAGAGAGTGAATTAAAAGCCTCAGGGATTTTTTTTTTTTTGCAGAGTCAGAGCCTTGAGGTAATTACACTGCTAGTTGAGTCGGAATGCAGACAATGGCATATTTGCACCACCGCCACCGCCTTCCTTCACCTTGCATGCACCATCCAATTGAAGCTATGAGAATAACTCGGCACAAAGCTAATCTTGGGCCCCCGCGAAAAAAAGGCCGCTGGGAGTAAGCTCCAGAACCCGGGCGCGGAGGCCGATATTAACAACACGGTGTTGTCGTGGTGTTGTGTTGCTTACGGTGCAATGACCGCATAACCTAATGTGCACCACTATCCCCTCTACTACAACTAAATAATGCTGCTGCGTTAAGAGGCGTCCAAGCTTTAAGTGCCCTATTAAAGTTTGCTGGAGGAGGAAGATAGGAGGGGGAGGGGCCACCACCACCATCACCACCACTGTCAGGAGGCACACACTCACTTACACGCGCACATACTCACAAACACAGAGGGTGAAGGGAGCTCGTCTTTGCGTTTCCACTTGCATTCACAAACCAAAATGTGGCACAAAAATAGAAAGACATCATAACACAAATGTTACTATTGACCAACCAACCTTCCATTTAGGATGCTTCACTACATGACTCAACTTGTTTCAGGGCTGCTCAGATGAATATGCGTAATGTGAGGAGGGGGGGGGGGGGTCAGTTTGCACATTGATCCCGCTGATGTGCACCAGCTGTTGCTACCTTGATAGCTCCAGCTATAGGCTGATATTTACTGAGCGTGTTTTAATCGAATTTTGGGGAGAGAGTGCGTGAGTGCGTGTGTGTGTGTGTGTGTTCGTACTTGAGGCGCCTCCGCAGCGCGGGATGCTCGCATGCAGACAAGAAGATGCACCTTTCTTTAAGCCACAAACGCAACAAAAACAAGCACAATTGGGCGTCGTGTTACACGTATAGATGTAGTTTTGCATACAAGTCCCAAAAACACGTTTGTTGCGTCCATTCCCTGATAATTTCATTCACTTTAAACCCGAAAAGAAGCATTTGACGGTGTTTGTTTGGTTGTTTTGGTCATGGTGCGTTTTTGAAGCACTTACCGCAGGTTTTTCTTTTTCCTTCCTTGCAGAGCTTCCAGTGCTGTCCACCCCGCGAAGTGACCCACATCCGATGCGCTTATCTTCGGTAGAATGATCAGAGCCTCAGATTCGGAGTCACAGCATTCATCTTGCACGTAGTATCCGCGAGGAAATCCACAGAGGCGCTGTACACCGAGGAAAGTGGTGCTGAAAAGTCTGGAACTTGAATCGTGGGTGGTTGAGTGCGGACGGGGGACGCGATGCAAACGAGGCGAGGTTGCCTCTGTTTCTTTTCTTCCCCCTTGGTGGAGGTTTCGCGCGCGTGATTGATGCTCCGCGGGCTGTCGCACGGCGCTCTTATCTGTGCCGAACTGCACCCGGGGTACGGAAGAAGGCGAAGGTGTTGATAGCAGATTAGTGAATGTTCGGCGATAACGGCTCCAAGCCTTTATCCCTTATTTTGGTGAAAATGTCAACGCACCTTCGGCAGAGATAGTGCAGCAGCCGTAGCCCCCCCCCCTTTTTTTTGCTGCCAATTAAGATCAGTTAAAGTGTGGAATTGTTGCATCCATCCCGAAGACGCGCCTGCTGTTCGACAACCTCACACCGTGTGATGTGTGTGAGCGCGCGGTGGGTGATGCGCGTGGTGGGGTGCGCGGGGTGCGTAAAGCATGACGAAGATATCAAGTCCAATCAGTATGAGGAAAAAGTCTCATTTCGTGCAGCACCAACACAGACAAAACAAAAAAAAAGTGCTTTGGTGTTTTGATGTATGATTTGTTGCACCAGGCAGGCACTGTCAAATGTAGTTTGTCACATAAAGTTATTTATTCTTTTACAGCTGGGGTGTTAAACTCATATTTGTCTGAACCACATCGTACTTAAGGTTTCATTTGGGAGCCCTTCATGACAACTCAAATATATACATGACCGCCTCATATTATCATGCACAACCAATTGATGAAAGGTTTTAAAATCAGAGACCGCAAAAATAGTTTGGGAATTGGTAACAAAAAATACTGGCGATATCTCAACATGTTTAAAACTGAAGACAATATGCGTTTTTAGTATTTTAGCAAGAAACATGAAGTTGATTCACATACTTTAATTTGTTTTCAAGGGCCACATAAATTGATGTTGAGTGCCATATTTGGCCCCCGGGCCTTGAGTTTGACAGTATTGTTTTACTTATACTCCTGTGATGAACGGCAAGAATGCTTGCGCAAAATGAATCAAGAAAGAGTTTTCTGTGCGGTTTTGCACACAAACCGGCAGAAGGAAGGAAGGTAGAAAGGCAGAAAAATCAGCTTTAACAGACAGAAGCAGGAAGAAAAAAAATAAAGGTAGAATGCAGGTTTAAGCGAAGAATGGAATTATGCAAGGATGCGTAGGTAAAAGGAGGGGCAAGGAAGGTCTATGGAAAAAAATGTAGATAGACTGAATGTCAGAACGAACCAGAACGAAAGAAAGTGGGTGGTAGGAAGAAAAATGTCCAAGTGGAAAAGCTGCTGTGAGGGGAAAGGAAAACAGGGTCAGAAAGGAAGGTGGGAAGAATACGTAAGTAGGTTTCAGGGAAGGAAAGCAGGAAAAGAAGGAGGGAAGGAAGAAAGGGAGGGGAAATGCCAACAAACAAGCAGAGAACTGAGACCAAGGCTATCCGGAAAGTTTGGAGCTGAGATTCAAACCCAGAATGTCAGAAGTGTGAAGCAGATGTGTTAACCACTCGTCCAACCTGGTTTAATCATTCACATTAAACTTGACAGCTGCGTAGGGAACATTCCACAGGTGAGTCTTCACAATTTCTCCATCTGAGACACTGTTTACCACATATGTGAAGTTGCTGCTGTTTTGGTTATCAAAAAGAATAGACTCTTTAGCCAACTCTAAATTGTCACATGAACGACAACATCTGGGAACTGGCACTTACTCCTCAATTTGTGATTGATTGGGAAAAGGGAGACATGTATTTAAGGGAGGCATTTATTTGTCTCAAAAAGATGAGGCAGTGGCTCCGTTCTGCGTGTCGCACCTGTGGAGTGGGCAAAGTGGTGGGGGCGCTCCATGCATTGTGCTCGATGTTTCTCTCCATTGAGGCAGCAGAACTGCTGAATATTCATGAGTGACGAGCGCGTTCCGCAATGTCAGGGGGACGGCACGCGACGGAATCACAGCGCCAACTTGTTCCAGTTATGGAACTAATTGTTAGATGTGTCGTTATTGTCCCACAATGCACTGGCTCTGTGTGTTTAACTCCCAAAAAGAAAATTGCAATGGGATTTGCGGGAGTTTAATTTTAATCTGTGTAGATTTGAAGGAATTTACCGTAGCTTCCATCACGTTTATGAGATTTGAAAGAGGTGAGGTGCAGATTTGACAAGATTTGCCGTAGTCATATTTTATCACAAATACATTTTTCAGGATTTTCTGGTAGTCCTGTTTTAATTTGCGCCGATTATATGGGATTTACGGTAACCTTATTTTTAAGGGCCCCTTTAATTGTCTGAACATTGGCACTTTTTCTTTAGTTCTTTACTTCAAGTCAGCAGTATAAGAAACATCCCTGCACAATGGCACAGTGATGATTGACAGTGACAAATGATTTTGGCTTGTTTTTTTGTTTTTTTGACAGTATTCAGCAGGCTTAAAACCGCTACAATGGGAGCTGAATACTATTGTTTGCAAATTCATGTGTCATTTTCTTATGAAACTCAAAGAATTAAGCAAAACATTTTCACGCACACTTGGGCAACCTCCTGCAGACTTCTTTTAACTGAGGGAAACCTTATTAGAGTCATGTAGTTTTATTTTAACCGACAAAATGCTATGGTCTTATTTTAGAGTAGTATTTCACAGAATATGTTTGTTTGATTTGAATGCAGATTTTTGGGGAGTTGTGGTAGCTTTATTTATTTATATTTATAGTTTAAAGTAGTTTTAGATTAAAGCCACATTTTAAGTGATTAACAGTAGTCAAGTTTTAAGGGGGATTTAACGGTAGTCTTTTTGTAAGCCACAAACTTTTTCTGGGATTTCTCGTCATCTTTGTTTAACCTGCAAAACCTTTAGGGACTTAATGCCTGTATTTTACAAGCTTTGCTGTATTTTCACTCACACAGCTTTTAGGAGAATCTTTCATTGGCTTTACGTTAGTCTTATTTGAATTTGAATACCATTTTAAACTGAGCAGATTTTTACAGGCTTTACGGCCATCTTAGTTCAACCTGCATACATTTTATGCTATTTACTGCAGCTCTGCTTTAACCCATAAAAAAAATAATAAAAATTACTGTAGTCTACTTTTAATCTGCACAGTATTTAGGGGATTTATTGTAGGTTTATTTTAACCTGCACATCCTAAATGGGGTTTACAGTTGTCCTATTCTAACTTGCAAAGATATTTATTACACTTTCTTTTATTTGAGCTTTTACGGGATGTACCTTAGCTTCACTAAACGTCTCAGATTTTAGAGGAACCACACTACCTTACTGTAACAAACTCATCTCGTGCGGAAATTATGGCAGACTTCTTTTAACCTGCATATCTTTTACAGGATTCACGGTAGTCTTATTTTAACCTTCACAATGTTTATGAGATTTACAGCAGCCTCATTCTTGACCTGTGCAACTTTGACGGGATTTAGCACGGCCTTATTTTTTATAAGGTGCTATAAAAGTGTCGAAAGTACAAAAGCAGATCCTTTGAGGGTACCACCCCAGTGGCAGGACGGCAAGAGCCCCAGAATAAATATTCATGCTCTGTTTTCCCGTGGAGTGCCTGCACGGAATGCACCATTTTGACGCCTCCCAAGCCCGGCTGCACAGCTTCCTTGTTGCAATTAGCCACGGGGCGGAGAGAATGGAAAGCCACGTTAATTCCAGTCACTCACGGAAATCCCGGGCGGCGGAAGCAAGAGCAAACCCGCCGAGGCGTAATCACCCACCCCCAGACGCTGTTCATTTCATGGACACATAATGGGAATTACTCCGATTGTAATTCTCCAGTTCAAAAGGTTCTCTCATCTAGTCGTGTCATTTATTACGAGGGCCAAACGTTGAGCTGTCTGTGACAGCTCGAAATGTTCTTTTTTTTTCATCACTTGTCAATTCAACTCTAGGGGAGGAAAATCGAATGATTTTGTAATATTTTCAATCAAGTTAGCAAAAAAAAAGTATGCCACTGGAATGTAACATGACCTGAGTGTCCTTCAGCATCAACAAACCAATTTGATCGTGGCAAAGAAAAAAAAGATGTTTTTGCACCGCTCTTTATCATCTAATATCGAACTCACCTCATACTATCTCGCTCTCTCTGTCTCTCACAAACACACGCACACGCACGCAAACATTCCGCTGACATTTAAGTGTATAAAAGTGAGACTGTGACTCTCAGCATGTCACTGTGCTGTTTGGGAAGATGAAACAGAGCGAGCAGCCATATGCTGCGTCCACGTGTGACTGTGTACGCCATGCATGCACAACTGGCCATCCTCTAAAGCCAGGTAGAGTAAACCGGCGCTATTCCATGGTGATAGGGACCAATCCTTCACACAAATAGCGTAAAACCATGAGGATATGACTCTGCACCTAAAAATGTGCCTCTTTTAATAGTTTGAAATGCTAATATACCACAAACTGCATTCAAAACACACACACACACACATATATATATATATATATATATATATATTTTTTTTTTTTTTTTAATTATTTATACAGAATTTATATGTCTTTAATAAGTTGTTACGAACCCACCCACACGCACATTCCTCGAGTACATTTTACTCTAAGTAGACCCAGGTCCCAGTAAACACGGTAACATTTTCAGCAGAAAATGTACTCTTAAAATTTCCAGCTGAATATTTTATTCTACAATTTTACTTGTCAACTGGGATCCAGTATAGTTCTTTTCGAGTAAAATGTACTCTACGAGATTTACTGAGCACCTGCCTAAACACTTGAGCATGTACGCACACACGAACCCGACTGGTTATATTTCGGCTACATACGCTAAGGTCGTGTCAACTCTCAGGAAGCAGAAGGCAGAAGGCAGCTGGCAGCATGCAGCGAGGAGGCCCACTCCAGAGCCGAATGTGTCCGCGACATTGAGTGCTGTGCACGTAGCCCGCAGGTCGCCTTCAAAAGAATAAGACAGCGTGTTGTAGTTACGTCGCCTAGAATCGAAAAACTGGAGCCAATCCTCATCCAAATAAATGTGCACGTCTACTCATTTCCACTTCCAGTCTCAGTAAATATCCCGACTGGTGCTTTATGCCGCGGGTCCTCACATACGTCGGCTTCTTTGATGGAACTTTTTGTCCGCTGAACATGGATGCTTTCAAAGCGGCCCTGCATGACTAAAGACATATGCCACTCCCCGATGCGCTCCGTTCCAGAAGACAGCCCCGATGTCTCTCTTTAATCGACCCCCACTCACTCTCACGCCGAAGCTGGCGGCTGCAAGCCGTGTCGGGCAACGTATGCGAAGCCTGAAGCTAATATTTGCTATTTGTCATGCTGTTATCCTCCTGTTAGCCAGGGAGGGCAGGAGGGATAGATCCATGCTCGCCTGTTGGCTGCCTGCTGCCCACTACCAGCCGCCTTCTGCCTCCTGAGAGTTGACACAACTTTAGTGTAGCTAAATGTCCGAAATATAACCAGTCAAGTTTCGTGTGCACATTCATGCTCTTGTTTGCTTCAGCTTATGTTAGTGGAGAACAGATCCACACTGTATTTTTTATTTTTGTGGAGGTGATCGCATGAGCTCACATTTGACGTCTATAAATCCAAACTATTGTGCAGAACGCTTTTATACTTTCACAGGTTGAAGTGGACAATAATAGTCATGTGCCTGCAAAACAAGCATTTTTTTTTTGTTAATTGAGTTAACACCTCTAAATTGTCAATGCTGTAGGTGGGAATAGTTGTTTATGTATATCGCTAGCGTCAGGCCGAAACCTCGTAAATCACAATTTGTTATTTTCACAGATCATTGACCAATCTAAGTGTTAAAAATGGCTTGCTCTCTGTAAATATGCAATGGACATACGTGCTGTTTTGGGGATCTCCTGAAAAGTGACTATTTTTTTGTGGAGGTGCAGGGGTTTTGGCCCATTGCCAGCAATGTGTATTTTCCATTAGCTGGAGACCAGTCCAGGGTGTATTGACATTTTTTTTTTTTTTTTAACAGAGAATTACTTGACTGTCACTTGAATTTGTTCGTACCGTAATCCTAATTCAAGGCGATGACCTTCATTTTACGGGCAAACAGTAATGTCCGATGCAGATGCATTGACAACAACCATCTTTCGCATCTTACTGTAACATGATATCAAAACAGAGTCATTTTAAAAGCCATGGCCGAGCATCCTTCTGAGGGTGCGCCGGATTGTAAAAACAGGCAATTAAGTAGCAGCGTGTGGATGTTAAATGTGCTTGAACGTAAAATATATCCATCTTCAGTGGCTGGCTGCACACAGTCGAATCCAGTTTGGGCAGCAGGGACTTAATGTTTTCCTGGGAGGCTGCCAGAAGAAAAATGTCATTTGTTGTTGTGGGCAGATGGGCAGCTGTCACCAGCCAGGTGATGCGGTGTGGTGCTTCTATCATGCGATATTATATCACATCCTGCTGTCATTTGTATTGATTTTATCATTCATGGGAGCGTCTGAAGCTCATGTTTGTATATTGTTGGGGAGCATGAGGAATAAACAACATGGTGAGAGCAGCCCCTGCTGGGAAGAGAGAGCAATGCGTGCAGTCGGTGTAGACGAGAGTGGAGAAACTTTTGTGCTCAGGCCACCACAGGGCGGGGTACACCCTGAACTGGTTGCCAACCAATCGCAGGACACACATAGACAAACAACCATCCGCACTCACACTCATACCAAGGGACAATTTAGAGTGTCCAATCAACCTGCCGTACCTGTTCTTGGAATGTGGGAGGAAAACCGGAGTACCGGGAGAAATCCACTCAGGCATGGGGAGAACATGCAAACTCCACACCGGAAGGCCCGAGCCGGAACCGAACCCTGCTGGGATAGGCTCGAGAAGCGGAACTGGTAATGGATGGATAGTCTTCAGTGATCCATGTGTGCAATCACATTAAAATGCTGACACTGATGATGTTGATGTGACAAAAGCAGATTTGCTCATTTAGAACAGCTCGCTGGCAGGCAGAAATGGGCAGACAAAAGATTCAGTTGTCAGATGGGAGGACAAGCGCTCCACATGCCCAACAATGCGTATACAAGCCATTAAAAAGTCATTTTTAAAGAATATGTCTGCTTAAAATGTGAGATGTGTAAGCAGTTTTTGAGGCTTATACATTGAAATACTTTACGATATGATGACGCAGTTAAGGCATTACATCTCTTTTCGTCTTTTACTTGACACCACTGGCAAATCATCAAATCCGATTTGAACGGAAATAATGATTTTTCATGCTGATAGTTTTTAGCAAACGATAGCGTCCATCAAGAGGCGGTGCCATTCGCAGCGAAGGCTCAGACAATCACAACACGCCGGCAAATTGCTTCTCTTGAGGGGTCGAAACCAAGCTGGCAATCTCCTCTCTGGCCTCGGGCGCAGCAACAACAACAACAATCTCCTGCTCGTTTCCCAGGTCGTTAATGTGCATATTTAAAGAAAAACGTTCGCTAACGTCTTTCCAGGCTTCGATAAAAGAAAGAAAGAAAGAAATATATTCTCTGGTCATTAACAACGAGCACAAAATCAAACACTACGACTACACACGTCACACAGTGTGATTCTATGCTGAACCTGAATGGGCATTTAATAGATTGACATTTAATAGAGCTCCTCTGATAATTCCATTTAAATGTGCGTGTCACTTTGTCTTCACATTACGTTAATGCTGCCAAGTCACTTATTTATTTCACGGAAGCTCTTTTCCCATTAGCCAAGCATCGATTACTGACAGAAAAGCCACGTTGGGCAATGATGTCCTCCACCAAGGAGTCTTTTTGCCGTTATTATACAAGACTACTTAACAGCTTTTCCCTTTTGTTGATGCGAGAGAGATGTGTGTGTTTGCATTTTTCTTAATTCCTCTGTGAATAATACATGAATCTTAAAGGGAAAGTCAAGTCAAATAAATCTTTACAAAAAAATGTTCTCTGCTCCCCACTAGTCTAAACGTGGCATTCTGATTAGGTTTGCATTTGCGGAATATGATTTAATCAGCAAAATACACCCGTTTTTATCCATCACAGAGGCCAAAGGTTTGCCACTTGCTATTGACTGAAAATGTCATCATTGTGTCTGAGGGCTCACGTAACTGCCATGGCTCAAATGTTTTCTGGGTTTGGTCATGTGACACAAGCTGAGCCCTTAGGCACTGTGATGGAGTGTTGTACCGATATTAAATTTTTGAATTTGATACTCTATTGGCATGAAATACTTTGCTACTAAAACAATACCATGGCAAAAACATAAAACATCTGTAAAAAGCAATGAAATAATAGATGACACCTCAACAACTTAAAAATTGTTTTAGTTCGGATAATGTCAAAAAAAATACTGTAAATATAGTAACTACAACACATTTTATTACATTAGAAAAAACATCTTTAAACACAAATGAATACATAATGTTTAACATTCTTTTACACACGGGTGATAATTTCAGTGCTGTATAAAAGTATTTGGACACTAACAGATTTGTCGTTTATTAATTCAGCATATGAGCAGTATATATTTAACGTTTCCAAACCACTTATATTGGGATCCTACAGGCAGATGGACCACTGATTGGAATTAAGCAAAATAGCAAAGTGATGTCAACCCCATCATTCTTCTTATATCGATTGATAGAAAGCCCATATTGGTGAGATAATTGTGGTTTATAAAATTTAATACATCGGTGGAGTTTTTGTGCATGTGTGGGCGTGTGTGTGTGCGTGTGTGTGTGTGTGAAGATGAAATATCATATTTTGTTTGAATGTGGCTCATATTATGTGCCAACCACAAAGGTCGTGTTATCTTTATTCCGAATATGTAAATGATGGATACCACATTCACAAACCAAAAAAAAAACAGAATAAAACAAAAACAAACTAATAAAGAAAAAAAAACAATACAGAGAGAAACAGAACAGCAATTTCAAGTGTACATGTACACGTCCGAAAACGTAAATTAGAAATAATACAATATTCAATTACAGCAATCAAACTGTTACATGGCATGAGTGATACAAGTAATCCACTCACTTTGAATTTCTAACTAGAACCCTGTAAATGTGAAATGTCGAATGTGCAATTGGAAATGAATGAATTAATTCATCTTTGACACATGAATAGTGTGAATGAAGTGAAAAATGTGAAAGGAGATACAGGAATGTGAAATGGACTGACCTAAATGTTTTGAATTTCTAACCGGAACCATGTAAATTAGAAATGGTGAATGTGCCATTGGGAATGAATGAATGGATGAATGAATGAATGAATCAATGAATCAATGAATCAATGAATCAATGAATCAATGAATCAATGAATCAATGAATCAATGAATCAATGAATCAATGAATCAATCAGTCAATCAATCAATCAATCAATCAATCAGTCAGTCAATCAATCAATCAATCAATTAATCAATCAATCAATCAATCTTTGAAACAATAGAGTGAATGAGGTGGAAAATGTGAAAGGAGATAAACAGGAATGTGAATGTGGCCTCAGCATTCACACAATAATAAAATTAAAGATTAGGAATAACATATGTGTGAAGGTCTCAGCCACACACATTTCTTATTCTGTGCTTTAGGTAATGGATGGATTATTAGTAGTAGCATTATTATGTTATAGCTGCACAGTATAATATGTGTGCTTGCTATTATGTTCGCAGTGTTTGCCAAATTTTCTTATTATGGCTATTATCATCATCACCATGGTTGTTGTTGGTAGGAGTAGTAGTTGTAGTGGAGTACAACGTGTGCGCATGACTTTAATTGTGACTCTTTTGAATGAGATGAGCGCCCCCCTCTGGACAAATTTACTAAGACACCGACTGCATCCTGTGCATCCAGTTTGTCTCCGGCGTGTGAATGGCTCAGGCAGCAGCGAGATGAGGTTGCCGTAGCAACTGAGCATCGAAAAAGTGGAAGCAGCTCCGCAGCCCCTTGAGTATGACCCCATTATGTACAAATATTTTTATTTCAACCCTATCAAGCCTCCGCTCGCCTTCTTCCAGGGAAAACAAAAAAGACAGAATAACATCTGTGCACATATGCACAGTCAATGATTATGAAGATACATTTTTATTATGAGTGATGAAGATTGGATTAATCACTGCTCTGTGGGCAAATACGGTTTACTGTTTTAAAATAATAATTTATTTTCACCAGGATGTGTGCAAGCGAGCTGTACACATCTGTGAACTGCAAAAACACAATCGTAAACATACAGTGTAACTGTTTTTTAATGTTGGAATCCTTTGATTCTAAAGCATTTTTTCGAGCACAAAATTCAAATGATTTGAGGGAAAAAGTTATATTTTTTAAGAAGTCATATTATTCCAAGAAAAATCTTTTTTGTGCTTTGCACCTAAATTAATTTTAAAGATGATTTATTTTCTATACAAGTAAAAGACTTTCGGGGGAGGGCAATATATTTCGAGGAAAATGAGACAAAAGTACAAGTTGTAGTCACATGTTTTTAAAATACAAATGTAGTATTCTTATAAAAATAAATATTTTGATGGGGAGTAGGCATAATAGAGAAAATATCCTACTGATAAGTAATTTTTTTTATATTAGTTTTTTTTCTCAAAAAATGTTGACAGATTAAAGTCATGATTTTTCGTGTAAAAAAATATTTATTCAAGACAACATATTTTGTTTTTGGTGCAAGAGGAAAAAATCTGCATTTTTCATCAATAAATCATACTTTATTGAAGAAAAAGTCATAAAAATGTTGTACTTCTTTCAGAAATGAAAATTGTCATTTTTTAAGTGAAAAGGTAATACTCTTACAAAAGATTGTATGTATTTTCATAAAAACAGTCATAAACATAAGGAATTAAATATATCTACTTTATTTTTAAACCTGTACTCTATATATAGCCTACCTTTCAAATTAGTCTGTTTTTGAAAACCTGGTTCTATTTTTTTTTTAATTAAGTCATATTTTTTTCTTCTCTAAATAGAAGACGTTAGCACAACAAAATTAGCTTTTTATCACCGGCAACTTGGTGAGGGGATGCCTGGCTGTTGCCACTCATGCAACTTCGTGTCCACCACCGCTCTCAGACAATTCATGAAGTTGTCAGAGTCAAGGGAAGAGCAAAAAACTCTTAACTTGTTGACAAGTTCAGCTATCACTTCAGCCTAAGCTTCTCCGGCCCAATCAGATGCTTTTTAAACACGACAGTGCGACAGCTCTAATGAAGGCTAAAGTGACAGATGAAACTGTCAGCAAGGTAAGAGTTTTTTAATCTTCGCTAAAAAACGTTTTTGTCTGGAATAAAAAGAAAACTCAAAATCGATTTTAAAGAAGAGAATTTTTCAAACAAATACACTCATGTGAGTTTTGCCTATCTTTGGGCAGCGTTACGACCCTGATTCCATCTTGAAAACCAAGAGGAAAATGATGCTGAAGAAAATTGTCTTGACTCTAACCAATGAGTTTCAATCATTATGTAAGAGCATGGCTTCAATTTCAAAACGAAGTGAAGTGACACCCTATTTTAACTACATATCAGTGTTACATCCTTAACAAAGGCTATTTTATTACTGAATGGCGCTAATTTAACGCCAGCATTCTGTTTTTAACACTGACCCCAAAATTTTAACACCAGCTTATTTACAGTGCACATTAGATTGTGTACCTAATGTTGTGGCCACTGACTTTCCACTGTTTTTTTAAAGTGGTTCACAGCATTAACTGCGCATACAAAATAAGAGCAAGTGAAACCTTTGACTTTGCTCCTGTGGCGCTCTGTTTTAGAAGCATTACCACTGCAGTTTAATTATGTTTGCATATTCACTGCTGCACCCGCCCAGGGGCAACACTTGGCTTTAATTACATTTTTCATTCTCCGCACTCTGTAATGTTTCTCAACAGCAGTCGTCTCGATAACTCATTCGTACACACCCAGGCACACACACACACACACGCACAATGTTCTAGACCCAAAGCTTTTAGAGCAGCACACTGTTTGAAATGTTGTCTGCATATTTAGACACATGCACACAATAAATTCACAGTCCATATACAGTTGGCATAAGTCTACACCCCCCTTCAAATTACCGGATTTTGTGAAATCTTTTGTGAAATTTAAAAAAATAGCTGTAAAAAAATTGTCTGTCTTCGGGTATTAGGGAAGGTACATGAGA
This sequence comes from Idiotropiscis lumnitzeri, assembly GCF_059441095.1. NCBI lineage: Eukaryota > Metazoa > Chordata > Actinopteri > Syngnathiformes > Syngnathidae > Idiotropiscis > Idiotropiscis lumnitzeri. The sequence goes on along the minus strand of NC_142401.1, from coordinate 16,681,461 downwards.
ACTGGTTGCCAGCCAATAGCAGGGTAAACAAAGACAAACAACAATCCACGTTCACACCTGGGGAGGATTTAATGTTTTAAATCAACCTACAACCTACTGTATGTTATTGGAATGTGGGAGGAAACCCGAGTACCTGGAGAAAACCCACCTAGGTAGAGAACATAACTCCACTCAGGAAGGCCGCAGCCCGGGATCAAACCCCACACCTATGAATTGCGAGACAGACAGGCTAACCAGTCGTCCATCGTGCAGCCAAGTGAATAACCACCACAATAATATTAAATTAATAGAATAAAGTATTCCCTCAGCCATATCTTTGCTAAAAATGAAGTCCTTACATAAACGCTGCTCATGTTTTCCTTTTTAATGTTATTGTAAGTCTTGATGCCAGTACAGCGATGTGTGTGAAGTTTGGCTAATTTGCATAAAAGACCAAATGATTCAGTAGCATCCATGGCAAGGTGTCAGATGTGGACTTAATTGATGAAGAGTTTTCAACATGGCGATAAATCACTGCTTTTGCAATGTATAAAGTCTTCAGCAATGTTCAGTGTGATTTGTTCTCGGATTACCATGTCACTGTTTGGGAAATAATTGCTGGAGGGGTTGGAAAGGTCTGCAAGTAGTCGCTATAGACAATTTTCCTGCCCCACTTTTCAAGGCATTAAGTTGGCATCAGTCAATCTATTTTAGTAAACTAGCTCAAATTTGTTTTCTTATTTCTTTTATCCACAAGAAGAAAAAAAATCAACCATAAACAGCCATTTTGTATTGAGAGGTCACGTTATTAATCACGTCACTCATCATTTATGGATGTTTAAAGTGGCGCTGTCCATTACCTGCGGTGCTGAAACGGCAGAATCAACATGGACATCCAATGACACCTTTATTTTAAAATAATAAGTACATAATATGGCATTTATTGTGTTCAAAATCAGGTTTAGGTTAAAGCCAGGAGCAAACAAGTGGTCGCTGCAAGGCACTGGGAAACAAAAGTGTCCCTTTCCTCCACCGGCTCACTCTCGGCACGCGGTGTTGCGTTTCCCGAGCTATCCGCCGCCCTTATTCCCGAACGCCACCTACGGGACTTCCGTACGCTCGCGGAGCTATTAAAGGTTAAAATACGTCGTGGGCGTAGTGGCTCCTTGTAATGGCGACCGTGCCGTAGATGCGCCGAGATGTGTAAAAATGAAGCGGAGAAGAAGTTATTTATATTAAAGTGAAAACGCCAAGGTTCCTCTCGAGGAGGACTTTGCATCGACAAGGGTCGACTTCGAACGTGGTCAACCTCGCCGTGCTTTTCGAACGCCTCTGCAGCCCCTCCGCGATGATGAAGCTCAAGTCAAACCAGACGCGGACGTACGACGGGGACGGCTACAAGAAGCGCGCCGCCTGCCTGTGCTTCAGGAGCGAATCGGAAGAGGAGGTGAGTCCGGGATGTGGCTAGTTTGTTGGGCCGCGCTAACCTTAGCATTAGCAGCATTCGCCTCAGCACTAACTGTAAATGAATATTTTCATCAATGGAGCTGTGGTTGTTTGTACAAGTGGTGCTCTCCGCTTACTTGTGCGTTAGGTAGTCTCGCTGTTGTTATGTTATAGTAATGAAAAATGATATTTTCCCTTTGTGTTATGTAAGCCTCTTCTATATCATTTTTTTCACACCCGAGTAATTAGCCACCGTTAGCTAGCTGGTGCTAATGTGCTTCCGCCGGCCGGCTCTCGTCCAGCAACCGAAGCCGGCAGCCCAGGTTGTTCTGAGTTGTAGTCGCTGTCATTCTAGCGGTCGTCGAAATTTAATTAACATTTTGAATCGTCTAATAAAACGGAGCTCCCCGTCTATTAAACCGAGGTAACTGCAAGTGGTGCTAACGTGACTGGTACCCAAGTGTTACTTGTGCTAACCTTAGCAGATAGGCAACACAGGAGGTAATGATGCACGCTTAGGCTGACATAATGGTGCATTTGTCATTGGGCGCCAAGCAAAAATGTTGATCATCGTTCATGTGACATGTCCTCACGCCCTTATTTGTTTTCATGGTGTTTGGTTACCTATTTGCTGCCGTATGTACCACTGCGTACGAAAGGCGTGAATGAGCTGAGATCAGAGGCGAGTCTGGAAGCTGATGTCCAGTCGACAACTAAGGTGGCAGAAGTACTTAAACTTTGTACTTGGTTAGAACTGCAGATACTTTTCTTGCAGTGGCGGAAAGACTCCACTTGAAGTCCTGATTCAACTTCATTACTCAAGTAAAACAAGTATAGACTCTAAACGAGTTGCTCCATGACCATGCAGAGCTGGCAAATTTAATCCAGAGTTTTCAGTCCTTGGACGAGCTTCAATCAAGTCACCATAAGCTATCCATACACAAGTGATTTGAAACATTGATTAGTTGCTGCACTTCATGTCTCATATGTTCAACTCCCCCTAAAATGCCTGCACATCAATCCTGGCATAGCGTGCACAAGACCATCAAGCCCGCCATTGTCTGTTTCCGATGCTTTTCCAGGTGCTGCTGGTGAGTAGCAGTCGACATCCCGATAAGTGGATCGTTCCTGGAGGGGGCATGGAACCCGAGGAGGAGCCCAACGTCGCTGCCACTCGGGAAGTGTGCGAGGAGGTAGGTTTTCACTTCGGAGGTTGTCATTTTTTTTTTGTCTGTACTGTCGACTGGAAAAGGTGCACGCGCGTGAATCTTACCCCATTCAAACTTTGATTTGGTCAACATTCAAAACTTGGTTTTTACTATTATCTGACATTATGTTACAGAATTAGTAGTGTTAAAAGTATCTTGAGGTAAAACAAATTGTCTGAGTAACCAATAATGAGCAACCACTTTTTTGATGTGAAAAAACTTTGTTTCAAAAAATAAATTTTAAACAAAACATTTTTTTTCAACCTCCCAAATTTTGTCTTGTTTCACGAGAAGAAAGTCATTTTTTTCAGGCAAAGATGGATTATTTTATGGATGGAAGTCTGTTCACAAAAAGGCAATGTTTTCAAGAAAATTATTGTTTTCTTTGTTCGGGGGGAATCAGCACACATTTATTTCCTCTACACTGAAGAGTGGAAAGGGAAACGATATACAGGTGAACGTCACTCCAGTCAACCTTTGATTTCTTTCAAAAACCAATTTTCTTGTTGAGATGAATCGGAATTGGATTAATGCATTTCAGACTCCACGCTGTCTGTATCCTCATTTTTTAGCAGTATAATTTGTGTTGACTTAGTATTCATATTATTAAAAGAAAATAACACTCAAGAAGAAGTTGTGTATATTTTTAGAGAAACAAATTGTTTTATTCTACTCTAGTAGTTGTTTTATCAGGTAATTTGGAAAAAATCCAAACCGTCAAAGTCAAGATTTTTTTTTTTTTTAACAGAAGTCATACTTTTTGAAGGGATGGTAGTATCTGCACGGCATTTTTGGTGGTAGGAAAAAGGAAGGAAAAGGGCACAGTGAATGAAACTTTCCGCCAGTTAATCCTCGATTTACTTGACTTTGCAAATATAGTTTTCTATTGAGATCAACCATATTTGGACTGATTATTCCAAACTCCGCACTTGTCGTTATCATAAAAGCTTTACTGTGTTAAAATGTGGCAGATGACCACTCTGCAGCAAGCATGAGAGGCTCACATGGCAACCTACATCGCCACAATGTGATTCCAAGAAGTATTTATTCACCAAAAGCTGTTCAATACTTTTCTTCATCTGAGCGGTCCGATCGTGCCCACAGGAATTAGGAACCTTCCCAAATAACCCCTGCAAGAACCAGTACTTGGACACTGATTTACTTCACGTAAGCAGAAAAGGTCGACTTTGGAGGTTGATCTGTCAATGGCTTCTACACGGGGCCAAATACCTTTGAGATAAACCCTGTTTTAACTGCTGTGTTTACTTGCTCAGGCAGAGCCTAGCAACATGTCGCCAATGCCATCGTGGTCATCGTGTTACACAGCGGTGTTTGGGTGTCAAATAAGGTCAGCGGGATTCAGCTCAAGCCCCCTACAAATGTTAGAAAGTGGTCAGCTTTCATTCTTTGAGACGGCTCTATTTTTAGAGTGACTCTTTTGTGATGTTCTAAAAGTAACCAAGTAACCTTAAACTTGACACAATCAGTTGCTGGGAAGCTTGCTTTGGTTTCAAAACTATTGCAATGAGAGAACCCTGGCAATATTTACTATTTAAATCCGAAATTAACTGATATGAACTTGTTAGCAGAAATTAAATCCGTTTTTTTTGAATGAATTAAAATCAAATAATTAAAATATCAAATTTAAGAAGGTACCACGTATTGTCGCAGGGGTCATTTTTCCACATAGACTGAAGTTACTTCAGTAACACACATTACTCCGTGTAGGAGTTGGCACGATGTCAGCGGTCCAGAATGAGAAAAAGATCATGTGTAATGTTTACCACAATAGCATTTCTAGATGGCCACCACAATGAATCAGTGTTCGCTAATTCAATATCGCCTACCTTCGTTAGTCAGAGCGTAGAGTCATGCCCCCACAGGTGGTCAAGGACAGACACAGCCGCTTGAACACTTTCAATTACTTTATTGGACAAACAGCAAGAAAACAAACCCGCGATAAGCACATTCAATTTTACATGAGCTGCCAATGACCACAATTTACGCCAAGTTAATCAACACGCAGACTGGCTATCGGGTTCACCAGTTAATAGCCGGCCAACTCTCCCGTCATTCATCAACACCCACGTTATACACCAGGCCGGGCCTGCATTTGAAAGCCGCACACAGTCAGTCACAGATACTACAGAAGAATGTTAGGATGGAAACCCCAAGTGGTCGAATATAATACCTGGGCCTTACGTGCACGCTGTTGTATTTCTAATGCAAAATACATTTTTATCCGGATACTCAATCGATAGGATTTAAGATAAAACACTCATTTCTACCAATATTCAGTAGCTTTAGTTCTAGAAGTTTCATAAGATGTTAACGTAAAAATGAAATCACAGACACATTTGACAGCAAGCGGCAAATGTTAAATTTGCTCGATATCCAGATTTTAGTCGTAAATCTTTGCTATGCAACTTTCGAACGCACTGGAGTCTCACGACACTCTGTGCCCTGATTGTGATTTTCTTCACTTTTTGTCGAGGTTGTGTTGTGGGCGGGGGACTCAAAGAACAAGCGAAGCATACATATTCAATGCAGACTGAATCACGGCAGTTTGGGGGTGTTCGACTTTGAAGGGTTCGCCATATTGGCTCTTTTTGTCCATCACCGTGGTGCGAGAAGGGCAGCAATTAGTAAACAGTTGGGAGTCTCCCCTTGAAATCGATATTGGGCCTTTGGGACCCCTTTCATCTGTCACTTAATGGAGTATTTCTGGAGGGTACATGCTGTTCACACCGTTGGCATTTTGATCGGAGCGAAGACACTGAATCCTCTCGGCCGGCTGTCCGCCGTTTGGCACCATAAAAAAAAGTCCATTCTCTGTGCGAGGTCCAGCACAATGACGGATGCTGATATCATCTCTCATCCTGGCTCCTCCTTGTGTGTGGGTCTGTGGTGGCTTTGTTTAGTTGCAGGATGCTGCCAGCGTGCCAGCACAATACCCCCGCCATCTAAAAGCTTGTGGTTGTCAGCTTTTATACAAATACCGTACCTGTCTCGACTATCATTTTCAAATGACTTTTTCTGATCGACTGGCTCGAGATCGGTCGATATTTTGCATTTTATGCAAAATTGTTGATCGACTATGATGTCATTTGTGCGATCTTTCAGTGAGATTATTGATTGGCTACACGAAATAAGACGGAGCAAAAACAACCTCTTTTACTCCGGGGTCGTTCTGTGCTGAGCCCGAAAGCAAATCTATTTTTATTCTTTTCGCATGTCACACGAGGAGAACGCCTTTACGCTGAGAAGCGAAAATACTGCATCCGCGCCATCGACCATTCAATCACTTATTTATTTAATATACATATTTCTTTTGTTCAAAATAGTTACGTCAACATTTGGCCAATCACATTCCGCCAATCTCATAATCGACCAGCAGGCAAGCGTTTGTTTTTTTTTTTGTTTTTGTTTTTTTGAAGATTGACAGTATACTTTTGGGGTAAAATACCATCAAATTAGCATTGAGTTTTTGGACAAATAAAGAGCCGTACTTGCTGACCCCATCAAAGTAGACACTGGACGCCGTGACGTAATTTAAAATGTCGCCTCGTGGTCGGGTGGTCTTATGAAACGAAGCTAAGCAATCGTTATCCTTGTGACCAGGTTGGGTGCCTAACTTCATTCCTCCCATAGGCTGTTTTTTTTTTTCTCGCCCCTCTTAACACATGATCTTTCTTGACGCCCTCAGGGTGCAACACTCTCACCAGTTATTTATAGACTGTTACTGGAAGACAAAGTAGCAGCAAAAAGACGGACCTGCTGTTCACCTCCCGTCAGAGCCGCTGTCTACTCAGCTGATAGGTTTGAGCTTAAAGGAAGAAGAGGTCATCGCTTCTCTCGCTGAGGCTGGCTTAGTTTTACCGGTTTGTTTGTGTTGTTTTTGAGTCGGACTTAACACTTGGACTGTAAATGAGTCAGCATGAATACATTTGTTCCTTTTCACTGAAGGTTCCACTGTCTTTTTAATGGACAGAAAAAAAAAGCTTTCATTTGTTGCACTCCTCAAATGGTTGCTTACTTCGACAATTATTATTTGCACGTACAAAGACACCGCCAGGGAGATTGTGGGAACTGTTTCTGGTAACGTGTGAATTATTAAATACTAAGAGCTGTCTGACCGTACACGTGGGATCCACCGTGTAGCCTGTTTCAGATTATTGGAGTCTTAATGTCGGTCTGCTGCAGCAGCATCATCATTAGTTTTGCTCTAATCATACCTGGGAGGTCTTCACTTGTTTTTATGTTTTCATTCGGCAGGCGGGCGTGAAGGGGACGTTGGGTCGCTTAGTCGGCGTGTTCGAGGTGAGCCGCTGTGTATTCGCCTTTGATGTTTGGTTCATTAACTGTGGTGTTGTGTAACCTCATGGTTTCCTCTGACCTCCTCTCTGACACAGAACCAGGAGAGGAAACACCGAACTTTTGTCTACGTTCTGATCGTGACGGAGGTTCTGGAGGACTGGGAGGACTCGCTCAACATTGGTAAACGGCACTGTTGTTCACAAGCGGTCATGTGGCATTCGACGAACCCTTGTTTCCCCCCCCCCAGTCCTTTTTCGCCATTTGAAGCGGGCAACACACATGCCCATTTTTAACATGACTGATTGACACTTCTAAAATTAACACATTTGCTCAAATTAACTGATAAAATTAACAATTTCTCCCCAAAATAATTTACCAAGATAGAAAACAGATAAACTCCAATATGCATCTATGAATCTCTGCAAATGTTTCCATTTGAATATAATCACTTCTACAACATTCCTGGGAAAATCACAACGTCCATTTAAAGAGGGGAAAAAAATCTTTGGAAATCAGCTGTATTTGCTCTCAAAATATTTTCCACATGCAATTTGTGATCGAAAATATTGAACAGTTTTAATATTTATGATTTTAGACCTTGACTGTTTCCTGAGCGTAATAAAGAGAAAGATCACTCTTAGCGTACCACAGGATAATCATTCAAGATGATTTTGAAAGAAACTTCCAATAATTGCTTCGTTGCAGACTTTGTTCCTAAGGGAGGGAGAATTGGCCACATTTTGCCCGATTATTGTTGTGCGTAGCCTGCTTTACACTGCCCGGTTCGTCCCTCGCCTTTTTCTTGACGTGCATCTCCACCGCTGTGTCTTTGTCGCCAACAGGGAGGAAAAGGGAATGGTTTAAAATAGACGATGCCATACAGTTGTTGCGGTGTCACAAGCCCGTGCAGGCCACCTACTTTGAGGCTCTCCAGGAGAGCTGCCTGACCAGCAACGGGACCCCCTTGGCGGCCACGATAGGCGGGGAACTCTCCTCCACCTATAGCATCAACCAGAGCTCCGTCTCGGATATCAGATAACTAACAACCCAAACTGAACACCACCCCAAACGCCAACCGCAGCGCCCCCTACACCCTCCTTGTCAGGAGCTTTTGGCCACCACTTGCGCTCTTACTCTTCTTCTTCTATTCTGTCTGCTTTGCCTTGCCAACTCCTCGGCGCAGACTGGAGGACGAGCGTTGGCGCAAACACGTTGTACATTTTTGATCTCTTTTCTTTTTATTTGTTTTCTTTTTACTGAACCTTGTTGCATGAAAACGAAAAAAAAAAAATCTCCCCTCGCGATGCACCCTTAGCGTGTTAACTGAATGAAAAAGAACTACCTTTTACTGTCGTCATGTAAAAGTGTGTATCTCTCTCGTGCTAATAACAGGAAATCTTTCGGTGGGCCTTTGTTAACCACGTCCCGTCTTTTTTCTGTGCCCCCCGCCTTCCCTTGTTTCTTTGGATTTCCGCCTTTTATTGTGCTCGTCAGGCCCTACTTGATCCTCAGTAGGACTGGTCTCACTCTTGCATGGTGCACGTTCACTCCAAAAAGAGAGTGGAAAGAATGTCAACATGGCTTCACCTTGAGCATCCTTTTTTCTTTTTTTTTTTTTTTTTTTTTTTTTTAAACATGCACTCTCTTGTGATCGACTGAAATGTCTTTTGCCGCACGCCGAGGCTCAAAGTACAAACATTTCAAAAACCATGCAACACATATCCTGTTTTCCCTCTTCACGTTCAGTTTGCTTCAATTGTTTACATTACACGTGACTTTAGTGGGCATGTTTCCTTTTTCTGTTTTTTTGATAAAGTTTCCTCCTGTATTGACACAGATGCCAACCCAGGAGGCAGAAATCAGTACTGCTCCCGATGTTTTTTTTTTTCTAATCTAACATTGTGCCCTGTTTGACCTTGCTTGGGTCTGTGTGTGTTCTTTTACACTGCACGCACGATGCACACATGTCGCGGCAAATGATCTATTTGGTGTCCGTGACATCTGGAGTGCTACAGATTTCTGCTTTCTGGGGGCATTGTGTAAAAATGGGGCGCGTTTATGGATTTAATCTGCTCCCCACCCAGTTTGACATTGAAAGTAAGAGAATCTGCAATGCTGTGTTTGGCAGGATGCAGCGCAAACAAGCCTTGTACAGTGTGAGACTGTTTTTAACATGTAAAGTGATTTTTGGATACTAGTTTGTTTCCATTTCTTTCTCTCTAAACGTCTGGCGAGAGTCTCTTTAGCCGCGTCACGAAAGCCGCCGGCTCCATACTGTGAAACTGGAGGCGCTGTTGTAGATAAGCACGGAAGAAGTTTTTATTGTAAATTGTTTATTTCTGTATAGATCAACGGTGAGCATACAAAGATGTCATTTCAACCGAGAATAGGGATCGAAAAGTGCCAGTCAGCCGTCAATGTGACGTTGTTGAACGAGCGATGAGGCTGAGATTGAGGATAGAATACCCGCCAAATCCTGCATTCTGACCAGTGAAGAGGCTGAGTGGTGGAAAATTCATAGTTATTGCAACCCTTAAGTTCATTGTGGTTTCCCATGAGAGGGTTTCTGTCACACATCCTGCACCCTGGGTTTTTGTGGGGGGGTTTTTCTTTAAAATCCACTGAATCGTTAGGTTTTGATTGATGCTTGACAAGCTCTCGGCCAACTATTTGCAATTTAATCATTCATTCAGGCTTCAGTTGGCTGATACCCTATTCCGCGGCTTTTTCCCGTGTGGAAGTTGCCAACACAGGATGTTGGAGTCGATCCGCGCATTTTTCAACCTCTGAGGTAGTATCAAGTGCATGACGATGCAGCTGTAATAAAAGGGGATGAAAGTTGTTGTGTGAAAGTTTGTGTCCCAGAATGAGGCATCAAAGTCAACTTGGTGATTTCAGTTTTGTGGTTCAAGTGAGACGGAAGAAAGACGCTGTTCGCTGTCGGATGGGTTGCTGAAGTCAACTCGCAAATGTTCTGGTTTATGATGTAGAATTGTAGCTGTGAAAAAGGTGGTAGCAGAATGAACTGTGACTGTTGTGTGTGAAAGGTGCCAATGTGGAATGTGGTGGCGCAAGTCCACTGTGTTTCCTGGCTCCAGAGATACAATTTAAGCTGAGTTCAAATCGAATGTGAAATATGTAATAAAATGCTATCCTGGTTCACAGTTCAACAACTGATGAGCCAACTTCCTCACTCAGCATTCTCCACACCTACTCCTTTTTGTTTCAGCCCCGGTATTGGAAGCTGTGTTTTTGTAACTTCTACTTTACTGTGTATATTTTAATGTCGTGAGAAACGCTAAACTCGCGTTTGGTCTGACCCCAGCTTTAGAGCCAAGGATAGTAAAAATGTGCATCACTGTTCTTTGTGGACAACACATGAGGGAAATTGGATAAAAGTGACAACTCACCAAGTTTTCTCTTAAAATCAGAGGCATTATGTCAGGTGCGGAAGTAAAAAGATGTCACTGTTCTTTGTAATAAGACAATGCACCAATTTTCCGGCTTGTGAAGTAGAGTCGGAGGCAGAACGGTGGCTGTATGAAAGGGAATAGCAGAAAACTGGGACCAGGGTGTAAAATATGTTTTAAAGGCTGTTGATGGAAGCCCGTCATTTGAAACCACACAATAACCTGAAACCCAACTCGCGTAGCTGGCTTCCGGCAGGCCTGTGTGACTGAATTTAATAGACTTCCTCCACTGGCAGACGAGGTTAGAGGACTCTATTTATTGCCGCTTAATCAGAAAAGGCGCGGTGGCCAAAGTCTTAAGTTTACGACGCCTCTCTCAAGCCAGTCCTAAGGTTTCGGCGCTTCATATGAATGTGCAATTAAGTCGCTGAGGGCAATTATCTCGGGTACACCCCGACGGAAGGTTAGTTGTGGATTTTGCGGTTGGATGCTGACTGTTGTCGCAAGGCTACTTGATCCTTCATATCCACTGATCCATGTTGTTCTTAAATCAGTCGTGTTGTTGACATGCTAATATTTTGTACATTGCTAACATAACATTTGATCAACAAGGATTTGTCTGCTTTTTAATGAAAGTTACTCCTTTAGTCAAAATTAACAGTTTGTTTTTAAGTGGCACCAAATGGTCTTTCTATCCACGTATGACTTCCATCTGAAATGAATTATTACTTTATTTAAGGTGTCAGATTACCAAAGGTGATAGTGCAGTTGCGTAGTAAATGGCGCCATCTACTGGCCAAATGTGTTCAACATCACAGTAGAGGATTGTAAGATGATTTGGAATTTGGTTCCCCATTCCGCAAATCCTCACAAAATAAGCCAACATCGGCACTTCTTTTCAGACGACAACCATCAGCCTAGAAGTTACATCCTCCCACTTTTGTTCAACGTGTCACTGGAGTTTTTTTTTTTTCTTCCTCTCGTTTGGGACTGTAGATTGAAACCAGTGCAAGAAGACTGAAGATTGTAATATAAATGTGCCAACAATAAAAACAGTATTTCACATTCAGCCTCATGTCTGTCTGTCCAATGTCAACTTTCCTCAACTTCTTGATTTAAGGCTTTAGATCGGTGGTGGCCCGGCCCCTGGGAGCATATTTTTATTTAATCTTTTTAACTTAGAGAACACATTACAGTAGACCCCTGCATACCTGCGGGTTTCAATGTTTTTGTTCCCCCATATACAGATATCAGGATCACTTTAACTGCAGTTGCACTAAAGCTTGTTGCTCATCTTGTCCACAAGAGGTCGCACTGACACTCCATTTAATTACTGTGAAAATTCTACTATTATTCAAGAAGCGGGTTTGGTGGAACCGTTTTGTTTATGCACTGCCACAACTTATTACATACATTTACGAGGGGAGGTTGTGAAGGTTTCCGGATTAATGTGTTGATGTAATTTCAAATTATTTCTAGATCTTGAGTCCTCTTGTTGGTAAACGGCAAAACTGAATCATTTTGTTGAAGTTGCTCTTTTAAAAAATTCAGATTGCACTCTTGATTCGCAAAAAGGGAACTTATATGAATATCCTCAGGATGTACCAATTTTTCATCTGGCCCACTTGAGATGAAAATGGAATCAATCTGCCCCCAAAACCGGGCAGCACGATGGCCTCACAGTGAGAGACAGCATCGGTCGTGGATTCATGTGTGGAGTTTGCATGTTCTCCCCGTGTCTGCGTGGGTTTCCTCCCACATTCCAAAAACATGCATGGCAGGTTGATTGGACACTCTAAATTGCCCCTAGGTATGAGTGTGAGTGTGGATGGTTGGTAGTGCCCTGCGATTGCTACCAATTCAGGGTGTCCCCCGCCTACTGCCCGAAGATAGCTGGGATATGCTCCAGCACCACCGGCGACCCTAGTGAGGAGAAGCGGTGTAGATAATGGATGGCCCCAAAACCGAAATGACTTTGGCACCCCTGCTTCGGATACAGAATTTATTTTAAGATTGTGATTTCAAACAACACTGAAGGCTCGACTTGTGTGAAATTTTCTTTTATTGTACTGAAAGTAAAAATTTACTGAGGCTGCTGTCCTCTGCCACGCCCAAAGCCGCCCCTCTGAAAAGCAGACAAGTAAAAGATGCTCATTAAAACAGTTTACTTTTATCAACAGGTCTTAGCAGTATTCTTATAGAAACATGCATCTGTACTTACAAAGTGGAACTCTGTTGCAGCGCCGGCACCAGCCTCTGCTTTCTTGTCAGAGCCGGCTGAAAGATTATAAATTAATTAATAAGCATGGAAATCCTTGAGCCATGTGAATTGCAACTTCAAAACCATGAATGCATCTGTGCGAGCTGTACAATACATACGCGGTGCAGCAGATCGCCTGTACGCATCTCTGTCAGACTCTCCACGGTTAAGGCGGGCAGGCCTGTCCCCTTCTGCTCCTGCAACAGATTTACAATGTTAAGCTTCGCAAAAAAAAAAAAAGTGATCCGTCACAAATGGCCGATCTTGATCTCCACGTGAGGCTAACGTCCAAGCGCAAAGGTTCATGTTCTCTCCACAAACGGGTGAGTATTTTAAACTAAAATGTGATTTCATAACCATGACTGCATTTTAACAACTGAGTGCCATGTTAAGTGGTGCATAAAATTCACAATGAAAACATGTTTACATATGCTCTTTCTTTCGCATGATTAGTTTTTTGGACCGTTATTATTTGCATGAGTATTTTTTGGTAGATCTTAAGAAGGCCTTGTCATATTGTATTGCACCGCAGACGGATCGGCTATTTTTTCTTCTGTTTGTGCTTATTTAGTGACTCTTTAATAGACCACCTAAGTTCCCTTTGATAAAGATGAGAATCACCAATGAATTTAAGAATGGTGCCCCCTTCCAAACAATTACCTCTCCTCTCATTTGCCATTAAGTGTTAAATAACTCAAGTTAATTTTTTACTACATTTTTTAATCATAGAGGCAATTTAAGTTTTCTAGATTTTTTTTTATGTTGATTTCCTAATTTGCTGAAATTGATTTTCTAGCGCACAAACGAATACATTTAAGAGTTCATTTTACAGATTCTTTTGTTTTTAACTCTTTCAATGGTCTCGTCCCACCTTACATCTCGGAGCTCCTCCACCGCTACAAAACTGCCCGGAGCCTCAGAGGATTGATCTTTTTTGTTGCCACCTATGCCTTATGACTTAGAGTCTGAGACTCCACATCATTTTCGTGATTTAAGGTGTATACAGTTATTGTTTTAACCAGCCTTGTTTCTATGTCTAATCGTTACATAAAGTACAGCACTTTGCATTAGCTGCGGTTGTTCTTTATAAACATGAGTTATGACAAAACAATACTCATCCATCCACCCGCTATCTAAGCGGGTGTGCTGGAGCCTATTCCAGCTGTCTTCGGGCAGTAGGTGGGGTACACCCTGAACAGGTTGCCAGCCAATCGCAGGGCACACAAAGACAAACAACCATCCACACTCACAACAAGGGACAATTTGGAGTGTTCAATCAACCTACAATGTATGTTCTTGGAATGCGGGAGGAAACCGGAGAAAGTCCACACAAACAGAGGGAGAAGATGCAAACTCCACTCAGGAAGGCCGCATCCAGAATCGGAACCTGCACCGCCAAACTGTGAAGCGGACATGCTAACCAGTCGTCCACCGTGCCGCATAATACAATATCAATATGTAAAATGGTAATCTTTGTGAATAGTTAGGTTTAGCAACAGGTATGTTTAACAGAAACGTTATATGTATAAATTCTAACACACCATATAACCGTATTGTGCCAGTTTTAGTAGGTCAAACTTAAAATTCCAAATAAAATGAAAATCTTTCAAAACCAAAAGATTGCGGCTGTGGCGGTCTTAAGGTTCCACTCAGCTAAGTTACTTAATAATATGTGCCATTTGATACAATAATTTGCAGTGAACCACTGCCTATTTGAGGTTTACCTTTTTTGAGTGGAGCTTATCCTATAGTCGCTGAAAATGTCACTGAAGTGCCTGTTTTCTGTGCTCAACACCATACGCTAAACGTTAAGTAGTGATTGTGTCAAGAAAATATGTTGCCATGGTACATTTCAACTGAGAATAACATCTTGGTGCATCATGGAAGAGTGAAGTTTAGTCTATGTTGCTGGGGAGCCTTTGCTGCATATGTTCAAACTCAGATTTTTAATTAAACCATTTATTGCAAGGCCAAAGGTAATTAATCTTAGTTTTAAATGAACTGTTAGGAGATAAAAAGTTTATAGTATATGTGCAGTTTGAGCTAATGCTATATACAAAGAAACTAGTTTGTTTTCTTTTAAGTGGGGGTCAAATTCTTCATCAGTCACCTCCAATGCTTTGCACTTCTCGCAGCTTTACCACAGCCCAGGCTATGCAAGCAAGCACATTGATATTTAAGGATTAAATTAAATAAATCTGTCTCACCCTTGGGTCTGGGCCTGGCAGTCTCTGGGCGGGTTTGGCGACGCAGTGTGGCGGGCACGATCTCGGAGGGCAGGTGAAGGAAGTCCCGCAGGTACTGGATGCCCTCATTGGTGAGGTACCAGTAGAAGTGGCGCCAAGCAAATTGCTCCTTGACGTAGCCGCACGACTTCAGGGACTACAAGTGCATAAATCATTTATCTTAAGTCCAATGCTTTAAGGACGAAGGGGGAGCTAAAAAGCTACATGCAAATAGTCGCGTCACACACTCACCTGCATCGCTTTCATCACATGAAGGTTGGGCACGTTCTTGTCGGCCAGCTCGGGATGCTTGGGCAAGTGGACGTCCTTTTTGGCCACCATGACTCCCTCCTTAAAGAGGAGCTCGTAGATAGCAATGCGATTCTTCTTGGGCATCAGCATCTGCTCACATCGAAGAGAAAAAGCGCCGTTAGCATGCTAACTCGCTAGCCAATCCGGTTATGTGGCATGTATAGCGTGTGTGTGCTTCGCGAAAGCCAAAACAATTAGCCGCAACGTATCAACAGAGACTGTCATTTATTTTTCCACATTCTGCTCACGGTGGGCACATTGACAAAACGACAGGTTGTTTGCTTCAGCTAAGAAAATGGCAGCCATCGGTGAGCATCGCTGACGTGATCTCAGCCCCATTTTCTCGTGTTAATATCAGCTTGTTGATAATAATCACGTTCAAAATACACCAATTTCTTCCACCCAAAGGAGTAGAACACTTGGATGTTCGTCGTGGATTTTTATTGACACTCGCGATGTTCCAGATAGTTTTAGATTAGGATACCGGTACCCACTTTACCTTTCCACTTGATAGTAGACCGGAGCCGGAAGGACCGGGCGTCGTTGGTGGGGAAGTTTTATTCTTTCGCTCTGAGCCTCTCTCTATATGTCGCCCCCTTTGCGGTGGAGGAAAACTGCAGCAGAACTTGCCGGCACGGATGTTTGATTTGGATTCTATGCTACGATCAATACTGTATATCATGAAGCTAAACTCATCAGATTGTCTTGAATTTCGTGTGGTTAATATTTGTGATTTAAAGTTTTTATTAATTCTAATAAATTACATTATCGTTAGCCAACATTGTACATGATAACCGACTTGTTTTGTTAATTACTATATATTTATAAACGTTTAAATCCTAAATGTAAAAGCTTACATGTATTTCAGAATGGCCCAATCATAAATAGCAATACATGTAAAAATGAGATTTTCCCATTGATTCATTAATCATATAAATTGCCAATATTTCACTAATTGAATTTGAATTGCAAACAAAATTGATATTTAATATTAATATAAAGGTGGGTTTATATCTAAACAGCTTGTTTTGAATTCATGAAAACGTGCTTGGGTCACGAATCTATTTTGAAATGGCCGTATTCACGGCGCTTTTTATTTTGAAGCCGACAAAGAGCTTCCGGAAAATGCGCTTTGTCATCTCTAGCTTTACGTCATCCCTCTCGACCACCAGACCGTCCCCCGTCGTCTGTCTCTGACGATGCTGTCCGTCTTGCAGGTCTGAAGCGAGCAAGTGGATCGCTCTCGTCGGTATGTCATCTTTTCAAATCATTCATGTTATTATCCATTAACCGCTAGCCCACTATCATTTTACGTGCGCTGTAATTGCGATTAAAACGCAATTTAATTTCAATTATTTTCGTTCCACGACAGCGTCGTCAAGAATGGAAGAGAAAGGGCGTAGTATATGATGTTATTTAAAAAAAAAAAAGAAAAAAAGAGCGATTGTTCATATAACAGTTTTTTTAGACATTCTGAACTAGAGTGGGTTTAAGTGGGTGTCATTTGAGCCACCGATATTCTGCTCCTGCTCCTGTGTCACTGGTTTCATTTCCCATTGATAAACGAATTCATTGCATATTCATGTAAGACAATTAATGGTAAAGCATGCATACAAGTGTGCTATTGCCTCTGACCTCCATGTTGTGCTTTCCTGATGGGCTCTGTCCGCGGTTCTGAAGTGTCTCAACTCAGGCCTGCTGCACGCAATGTGTTGATCAAGCAGCTTGTGTTTACACTGAACCTTTTGAAACTGCCCAGGCGATGTTTGAGGTGACATTTCACGTTTGTACGCATACAAAAATGAGTTAGACACTGTGTAAGTAAATGTAATCATCTGGCGAAGGCCCCTGTTCTTCATCTCGCGACAAATTCTGTGATATTACATCAGTGGTGACAAAAACTACAAAAAAAAAAAAAAAACTGAATACATTTGTTGAGCATTGTGTATGCATTCATTTAATATTTTTATTAAGTTGTTTTGTTATTTGTTATTATTATAATAACATTGTATGTATATATATATATATATATATATATATATATATAATATACAAGTCAATTAATCTTCAAAATAATTCATTTTTTGATGTTATTTTCAAAGATGAATCTGTTTGAAATTTTAACATTTTTTAATTTTAATTTAATTTTTAATTTCTTTTATTTTAACCTTATTCATGAACGTTACCTAACAAAATCTAAATTTATTAGTGTACCTGTTACAAAATAGTTGGCATTTTAATTAGTTTTTCCTCTTTGTATTTTTTTTTTCAGATTTTATTTATTTTTTGATTTGAACATAGCAAACAAATTCAATGTTGGTCAATTTTTGTTCTTTTTATTTCTTTCATTATATTGTGTATCAACTTCCGTCAATTCAGTCGTATTTGCTGATTGGAGTAATCACACGTTTTTTTCTACTTTATTGTGAGGCCTGTTGCATCTATTTTGACTTACTAAATTTGTTTTCTTACAAATAAATAAAAAGTTACATGGTTACTTTATTTATAAACTGTTGTTTGAAGGAGTGCAGGAAAAACAATGGTTTTCCTCATACTATTGTATTTGCTGTACTTGCCTGATAAAACATGTATCTCATTGGATAACTTGTCACATTATTCATTTGCATGACCAGACAGTCGTGACATCACCAGCTATTAATGTAATTCATGCGATTCAACCCTAAATTGTCTTTTTTGACCTTCCCGTTATTCCCGAGGGACACGATCATTCCATTCTGTGTCTACCGAGGTCAGAGTGTCAACATCTGGCACTCACTTCTCCACCTGCCCCCTCTGAAGTGTCTACAGACTGGTGGGTAGGTTAAGGTTGAAGTTGTACATTAGCGTAGTAGGCCTAAGTTTCCCAAAAATAGAGAGAAAGAGTTTTTATTCCCTAAAAAGAACACTCAATATTATTTTAAGATGCTGTAACATTCTGCACTTGGAATATTAACACTGTTCTTAAATGTAAGAACATTTTAAAATGTACACCTAAATAATGAGTCAATTAAATTGTACAAATGTATTGTAAAGTTTTAAAGCAAACCAATCTTAAAGATTAAATGCAAATGAACTGTACTTCAAAATTAATAAATACAGCAGAACTGTCCCATAGTTAGGCAGTAAATTATTTTAGCGGGGAAAATCACACATCTCTTCAAGTTTTATTCAGTGGTCCATATTTGAAACACATATAAAACATGACAAAACTGTTTCATTTCAGTAGTACAACTAAGGCAGATAATTTAATCATTAATAAAATCATAAAGGCCATTATTTGCTTTTCATTTAAAGTAGTATACTGTATTGTTCCTTTTTGTGTGTTTTGTTTATTCTTTTGTGAATGATTTTAAACATTTGCAAGATGCCTTAAAAATGTGACTTCTTTTGTCAAAATGCCCAAAGAACCAATAATTAGGGCAAACTTTGAATTTTCACTGATGGAGGCAGCACTTCATACACTACACAGATTGTATGTGGCTTATACAACAAGCCCCCAATCCACCCAGACTAGCTAAGTTTTTAGCTAATGCTAATCGGAGCGTCCCCAAAAACTCAGCGCAGCTCTCCTTACCTTTTGACTTTGACACGATAGGATGGATGGATTTATTATTAATAAAATATGACTTGGCCTTAGTGTGGGCCATTAACAGCACATGTCATCATTGTGCTTAAAGTGATGTTCTCAGACGCTATTGACTATATTATAATGGGAGGCTTCAGCCCTCCTTGCGTACACTTACAATCTAACTTCCCTTCAATGATTCATAAGCGCCATTGATTTTATGCCAGCTGCTGTTTGGGCTGAAGTGTTGCTTCCGTGCTCTTTTATGAACCTAGTTGTTGTTCACATTGAAATACTTCCTGTTTTTTTTTTTTCAAATTGGAATAATTTAACCGTGGGAAAGGTAACCTTGGTGTTGCCATGGTTACAGTGCATGCACGTAATTGATTCTCGTTGGCGTGGAATGTTTGCTTGTGTTTGGGCCGCTGTCATGTGATGATTCCAATGTTTGATATGGATCTTGCAATCACTGTAATTGGCTGAAATAGCCTCGCAAATGGCAAATCATCTTATGTTGAAGTCCATTTGGTTTTGTTTTGTTCATCATTTTGTGTTTTTAATATCAAATTTTATTTGGTGTTATGTGTTTTTAAATGATTAAAACGTGAATATTATGCAAAAAATGATCATTTATAATATTTTAGATTTTTCTTTTTTATTTATGTTTTTAATATGTATTTTTATTTTGAAGTCAAATTGTATTTTAAATAATATTTTTTAACTGTATTTTAAAAAGGCTTTTATTTTTTTGCTAATTTGTATTTTTAGTGAGAATTGTAGTATATTTTCCTTCATTCAATCATTTTACAAATCCTTTATCCTCGTTGGGGTCATGGGCCAAACGTTGATCCTTTCCACACTTCCATGGCCATCCTTGCCACAGGTGTCAAATTCCAGTCCAGAAAGTAAAACACTGCCACAGTTTTGGATTTAGCCACAGGTCCTTCAACTCAACCGACAGGATAACAAGCTCTTGTTTACATGTCGTCTATTCGTCATATTAGATTATTATTATTATAATTATGAAAACCCGATGTGTTGATTAAATTATTCAGTAAAGTTTACTTGCATCTGCGATGAAACAAAAATATGTTGACCAGTGTTATCATTATGTCTGTACCCCACTTAAAATATGTAGACGGTCTTTAAACTGACAGCCCTCAACTAGGATGTGCCGTCCAGACCTGCGGCCATCAGCTCATTCCACACCAACAAGAGAAAGCCAGAGTCCACTTTAGAATTGCCTCACAATATCCAAGAGCTAACCTTAGACTTCGAGCCAATCTCTCCTCTAATTTGAGATGTCATAAATTTGTTCGCACAATGGTGGGATGGAACACAAAGGTCAGATGGAGTGAGCCCACCCACCACGTGGAAGAAATCTGATTAGATGACACGCAGATGGTCAGAACAGCTGTCTGTGAGTGTGTGTGTGTCATCTGTATCAGCCATTACACTTAGACACTCAATCAATGAATGAATCCATCAATGGTTAGGTTCTGACAATTGCGTATATCGAGCTTCGTGGGAAGAGTTTAAGGATTCTGCCCACAAAGATCTGTTCGGTGTGGAACAAGTTATTCATTTCAAAAGCAGAAAGTCTTTCCAGTAGAATCTTAATATTTCATCAATCCATCCAACGTAGTGCTGGGCAATATGGAAAAAAAAATATATCATGATATCAGCCATTTTATATCATGATAATGAAAACGTTAACTACTAGTTTTTGTAGTTTTTTATTAGACATTGGCGAAAAGTTAGCATAGAGTCCCAGGAGGTGACGTAAGCACATTGCGGCAAGCGCGTCCAGCCCTGCGAAGCTCTTTGGACCAGCTCTGTTGTTAGTTATCGGAAAAATCTGTGATTCTCAGTTCTGCCATTCATTGTCTTTGGATGTAGCACAAAATGCAATTTTAGACTTGCAACCTGCTAAGTGAAGCCGCTCATTCCTAGCCTTGATTAGTTTGAAAGAGTCAGTATACCTAGTGGTTTTTTTGTAAAAAGCTGTTATGGGGTTTGTTGTTGTTAGGTAATTTTCTCTCAAAATGGTAGCAATAGTATTCATATTCCCATTAGGGTTGCAGGTGCGCTGGAGTTTATCCCAGCTGACTTTTGCCAAGACAAGTGGGGTACAACTTGAACTGGTCGCCACCTATGGTAAATTTAAAGCCTTTAGTAAACCCAACATGCGGAATCTTAATAATAATAATGATAATATAAATAAATGTCACCTATAAAGTGCTTTCCAGGACACACATGGGCACTCCTGCACACTTTCTTTCAGAAAAGGCCAAGTCATTACTACTTTGTATTCTTACACATGTCCCTGCCCGTTTTGATCGGGAGCCGACCCGATGGTGACTCAGTGCCGCGTCACCCTTGCCAGCCCTTGTCTCTCCTCCGTGTTCTTCCTCCCTTTCCTTCTTATCCTCCTTTGCTAATTATTGATGGCCTGATGTGTCTTTGCAAGGAAATAGCAAAGTTCACCCTTGCAGTGTGCGTGCGTTTGTGTGTGTGCCAAAGGCGTGCTGCACAGTGGCACGGTGAAGGTGAGCAGCTGCGGCGTCAGGAATACTTCAGGTTCTGTATCTGTTCTCACCCGTTGCGTTTCGGTAAATGCCATATTGTGACGAGAGGTTAGCACGTCTGCCTCACATTTGTGTCTTGGGTCAGACTTTTTCGTACATGCTATTATGATAGGCGTGCCTACACATGTTTGTGTCTCTACGCAAAACTTGAGATTTTTTTTGTGGGGGGGTGGGGGGGACTTTTCAGTGGGCATTCAGGGGTGTTTTTTTTCTCTGAGGTCAATCTTTGGACACCTATTATACTTACTAGAGTACACAGTCTTGCAAAAATGAGTGGGTTATTTGGTATGTTGTGTTGTTGTGATTCCCAAGAGGGTCTTTTCACTGCTTGGTGCTAATGAAATATTTAATGCCAATAAATTAGTCCAATGGCTAAAAACTGTCGTTAGAAATTTTAAATAGTAGTAGAAATACTATAATACTGGTGAATATATGGCAGCATTCCTAGCAATCCTGAAATGGCAAAATCCAAATTTGATCTTTTTTATTCTGGGTTTTAATCCCTTGAGAAGTTGTCCTACTGTCGGCACACAATCAATTTTTGACCCCAAATATCATTAGTGTGACGGCTTGACTTTCTCCCCCTTTTACGACCACCGTATATCTCTCTGCATTCCTTGTATCTCTGCGAAGATCGCCTCCGCCTTTTTATGTAATCAGCTTTTCTAACACTCGAGCTTCAAATGACCTCCGTCATGGTTTTTCATGCTGTTCGCACACTCTAAAGAATACGTTATTTTGCTATGTATCGTCCTGGTAGGTGTTGGTTTATTATAAGGCCTTGTGGATAAGTGCCCAATTCTGGTGAAATGCTACATCTGCCTGTGCCTTCATACATGTTAACCTGCTTGTTTTTTGTCATGTGATGTGTTTGTAAAAAAGTAAGCCCACAAGCTAATAGAAATCAGTAATAATGTCTTTAGAGAGTATCTTCAGAAATGGGAAAAGGCCAAATATGACAAATGAAAAACCCGCAACTTTCAAGAAAAAGAAAGTTGCATTTAAGAGAGAATATCAACAGTCTTACTTAAAAATTCAGGTTTACCGCGACAGTTAATTCCTGCGCAGTAATACAAGTGCGCTAAATATGTGGCAACAGACTTGCCAATGAGGCAATAAACTGCCTACCATGCTTCCTTTTCCAACATTCTATTCGATTTTTGGCAACCAAAACAAAATTACAGAGTATGGACATGCGTATTTGACTCCTGGATGGGAAGATGGGACCAAAAAGAAACTAGTACAAGGCTTCACTAATTCCAACAACACTTTTAGTGAAACAATGAGGTGTATTTGCAAGGATTGTTTTTATTTGTTTCTATGCCGGTCCATCAAAATATTGTTTTAAGTGCACTAAAGGTTGGGGACCGCTGATTTAAGATGTCCAGTATAAATCCATCCTTAGGGAGCAAGTCCTGTGAACCAAAACAAAACCCGAGGACCTGAGAGGCGTAACCAGCATTACGCCTGAGCAGCAACACACCCACCAACTACCAACCAACCACCCCCAACCGACCGCCTCATTTCTCCTCCTGTGTCCCCTTCGGCTCAACGCTCTGTCAGAACCACTCGAGCTAAACACCACGGGATTATCGCTCTCTTGCTGAGATACACAAACACACATTATCCTCGCTGAATCTGTCGATGCTCTCTTGTTGCTCCGAAGTGGAGGAAATTGTTGCCCGAGACCACGTGTCTTCTTTCTCTCCTGGCTGCAGCCTGGGCCGCCGCTCATGGAGGACTGGGGGTAAGCTTTTGTTCAGGCAGGGGGCTGTGCCGGTCTTTGTCTTGTGGAGTTGATGCCTCGAGCTCATCATATCAGTAGTTGTAGTTTTTTCAATGAAGTCGGTGTACTTGGCTTAGGGTCGAGCATTATACCCTCGGTTGATTGTGTGTTACCAGCTCGGTAACGATGGTTTCAAAGTGGAAGTAGCTGGTGGCGTTGCACCAAACAAAAGCCTCTTCGTGGTGTGAGATCGCATAAGCGTGATAAATGCTGTGTCTCATCACCCACAACCACCGACTGGATTTAGACCACAAATTCTCAATGAAGTGGATTTTAAATTTTGGGGAAAATCTCTCTCTCTCTCTCTCTCTCTCTTGCTCTCTCACTCCAGTGACATCTCTCTCTTGCCCCCTTCATTGTCAAAAGTGTCATGATGGTTGACCCAAATACCCACGCTGCTGCCGCCCCACCCCCGTCCGTCTCCAACCTACTGATCTCCTATCAAAACACAACATTCTCTTTCCATTGTTTCCCAAATGGCGCATTTTCCTCGAAATGTTCCA
This sequence comes from Idiotropiscis lumnitzeri, assembly GCF_059441095.1. NCBI lineage: Eukaryota > Metazoa > Chordata > Actinopteri > Syngnathiformes > Syngnathidae > Idiotropiscis > Idiotropiscis lumnitzeri. The sequence continues at coordinate 16,657,862 of NC_142401.1, read as the reverse complement.
CATCTACAATATTTTGTGCTATCAATTAGGGATAAGCAATATATTATTTTTTAGGGCCAATATCTACACCAACTAGCAGTATTCAAGGAGGTAGATAACCAATATTGGGAGGCGATATTCGTTTGCAGTAAAAAGGAAATATTCAAGTCAAAATTTAGAAGAATGCAAACGGCAGGCAACACTTCACCTCATTTAAGTGGATTTAAACATGTTTATTCCACAGCTTTTCATATTTTCAACATGACAAATTGTTATTTCTTTTTATCTTGGATAATAGACATCTTTGTTTAAGAATTTTACCAAAAAGTGCAGGCACAGCAGCATGTCTTGGAAAGTTCAAAGGAAACAAATAAATAGCTCCCCAATTTTTTCTTCATTAAATTTCCCATATTTTCCTAAGAATCTGAAACGTTGTTCTACTTTAGATTTGTTCAAGTTCAAATAAAAACAAAAAGTGAAAGGAGTCCCCGTCTCAGCAGAATCTCTTGACAAGTCTACTGAAAATTTCAGTAAATAAATAATTCCCAGAGGTTTACTCAATTTTAAGATGATCTGTTATCTTCCAGTAGATTTTTAACAATGGCAAAGGCCAATATGTGTCAAAATGTGGCGCTGATGATCAAGCAGACCGATTATTGGTCTATCCCTACTATAAATTCAGAAAAAAGGATCAAGATCTAAACACAAACTAATAGAACCAATTGTACTTTGACTTTACCAGGAGACCAAACTTCACCTTGTCCCTCAAAGGCTCCAGAATTGACTTTGTACCTTGGGAAAAAAATGAGACTGGTCATGTCCCTTGGACTTGAAACTCCAACTTCAGTACGCTTACATGCAGACCATTTGACTCTCAGTCTTCTAATTAATTTGCAACAACAGACTTGCGTTTTGTTGGCAACATGGTGACTGTGCAAGTTTAGGCTCCTCTTGTCCCCCAGGAAATGTCACCGGGTCGATTCCAGTGAAGATTAATAGCTGGTCTTTCCATACATTGATCTCAGCCCAAGGGGTGTAGAAATTATTAAATATTCGAGGGTTAAGAATCTGTTTGTTTTCTTCATCGTCTTTCAGTTTTAGATTGAGACTTTGTACTGTTATCATCTTGTGCATGATTGACTGCGCCTAGTTTCAGGATGAGACCAAATACTCCTGCAAAGTATAGCAAAATAATGCTGATATTTTCTGAACGTTTTAAAAGCAGCTTTACCTGTGCAGGAAATATGTGCATGATTGCGTAACTATCTAATATTACTAAGTGCACTATCCTAGGGATTAAAATATCCAATGCGGCCTTTGAATCTTCTTATGATGCAGGAGTTTTCATATGCGTTCTCGTCTTGCTCTCACAGTGCCTAAGAGGAGTTAACGGAGACACCATTGCCCCGCCCCGACTGCCACCATGTCTGGCACCTTCGAAGAGTCGGCCAGCCTGGAGGAGAACAACGACAGTTTCTGGGAGGTGAGGCTGACGGAAAATAAAAGCCTTTGGTGATTAGACGTCGGCGCATCGAATGAACTCTTGGTGAACCGGCATTAGCTGGGAGCTCAGTGCAGATGGATTGAAATATTTATTTATCATCATGTGTACGACATATCCCAAACGGCTTATGCATTTGTCGTTTGCACATGTCCTAAAAGTAAAAAATAGTATTACTTTAGGAGTCAACGTGTGTCTCTAAAGTCTCCTGTACATTAATGTACTGCATGCATCCATTATCTATAGTATTTATCCCGATTACGATTGTGGGTGAGCAGAAACTTGTCCGGTCTGACTTTGGGCGAGAGGTGTTGTATACTGTGGACTGGTCCCCAGCCAATCAATCACAGGAGGCAAACGAGGAAACAAGGCATCCTAGCTTTATTTAATTCGGGTGCATAAATGCATGCATCTAACTTTCAAAGCGGTATCATGCATTGTACTATAATTCCAGTTTGTGGACTGTTAAAATGTATAATAAAAATAAATGTATAATAAATAAAAACAAATAGTAAAACTAAATAAAACAAAACTAAAACTATAAAAAAACTAATAAAAACTAACAAAGCTGCCTTGAAAACTAGTTAAAGCTAATTCCAATAAAAAAAAAAAACTCAAAACGAAACAAAAACTAACTATAATTAAAATTCCAAAACTATAATAACCCTGATTGAATAAAGTTCTTTCTGTCAATTATTTATACGTGAATTCGTTGGTTCTTTCATCTCAGAAAGACTTTTGCAAAAACATGTCAGGTAAATGACAACCTCATGTCTGCGATAAATCAACCGTTTCATATATAATAACCCTGGTCTCCACCCTAAAACAGGTATCTGTTGTATTACCAACACTGACCTGTGAGAGGTAGCATGATGCCACAAGACATCCAGACCGACAATAAAAGGATAAAAAGGATTTTCACCCATAAATGTTGAACAGGTTCTACATGTATTGTAGGTTGAAAGGGCTTCAACATTTATGATTGTCAGCCCTGCCCCCTTTCCCAGTGGGTCAGAGAGAACAAAAAATTGCTCTTATCGCACCCTACAGTACAGGATGGTTGGTCAGAGTCATCTTTCAGAGCTATGTGATAACGTGGCCTTGGCTGGCTTTAATTGCAAATGGTGAATAATGTTCACATTTGACCCAATTTGTGACTTTTCCAGATTAAAAAAAATTGCATAGAAATTCTCTTGCTGTAGAAGTCATGGACACAAAAGCTTGGCCATGCCCGGCATCATGTTAGTGTAGCCCAAAAGGTTCAAGGTGTGTGTGTTCACGATGACATGGCATCACCAACTAAGGTTTCCAAGCACAAGCAACCCGTGAGTAACTGGAGTTCCCAGTGGTCATTCATTATATATGAGAGCTGAACACTGTTGAGCAACAAGGAGGCAATATGGCAGTTTAGTGGTTTTGCTGCATTCCTGCAAACTGGGATGGCAGAAATCTCCTATATCTGACAAGAAGCAGATTAGGAACCCCCACAGGATAATTGCTCAGGATAAGCTTTCCAGTACGTACAGTACGGTTTGGTACGTACCTTAGATTTATTCTCACAGTTCACACCACTTTCTGTCCAGTCAGGTAACAAAAGGCAAAACAAACTGTTTATGCAAAATCTAAGCAGTTTGAGTCTTTTCTCTTGAGCAAAATGCAACATCGTTTGTCTTCTTTTTAGGAATTGAACACTGCACACACAGCAGTAATAGTCTGAATAATATGCAATAAAATTGTGAAAAAAAAATATTTTCTAATGCTTCAAATCCAACTGAGAGAGCCCAAGAAAGGCAGTGGAGGGCTGGATCCAGCACTCGGCATTTAGTTTGACACCAGTGTTGGAAATTGAGGAGAAACTGCGTGTGCCGTCCTGCTCTGCAGTGTTCTATCATCAACATCATTCAGTCGCACGTTTAGCTGGAGCAGCAAAGGTGTCGTCTTCCAGCCTGCCGTCACTACATCACCATGGGCCACTGCATCGCAGTGCTGCAGTGCTGCTGACTCAGCTGCTCTGTCATGCCGACGATACATCTGCGGGTGTAATGCAAGCACTTGTCGAGTTCATTTCAAGCAGGGGTGTGGCGACATCCAAACACCAGGAGATGTCAACATTTCATGAGCTCTGAAGTTCATTTATGTCAGCAAAATAACTAAAGTGACAGTCTTCTGCCTAGCATAGAAGCACCTAAGTAAATCCTGCAGTTCATCGCTGTCTTTTGAACTGTAAAGTTATTTTGTCTGGATGCTAAACTCTGACTTTAGCGCCATTAGTTCCAATTAAGTACCTTGACACTTCCAAAGGCCAAACCAATTCAGTTAATTCTTACGGAGCACCGAAAAACTGAATTGTATTTAGGATACACCTTTTGGTCAATACAAAAAGAAAAATTGTAATCCTTGCTTCCCATTCTTTGTCATCTTTTGCCATTTTTAGGCAATTTTATGCTACCCACTGTGAGAAAGGTTCTGGGGAAGACCTTATTGAGTATGGTTAAGAGTTAGTTGTTAGGTGATTCGGTTAGGTTTTAGTGAGCCAGAGTTATGGTTTGGGCTTAGGTTCTAGTTTATAGGTTGTGTTTAGAGTCATAGATAGTTTTATGGTTAATGTTTAGTGCAGGCGTGGGCAAACTACGGCCCGGGGGCCACATGCGGCCCGTTAAACGTTTTAATCCGGCCCGCCAAACTTGAAAAAAATTAAATGAATAAACCTTGTTAATGTTTTATTTTCAAAATACTCTGGTGTGTCAAACACAGATATTTTGTTGTAATGCTTTTGTTCATTTTCATTTAAAATTAAATGTATTTTTTTTCTCCGATGAGGTGAGGTTACAAAACACTCCATCCATCTGCTCCTGGTCCGGCCCCTCTGTCAAAGTTTAGAACTCATTGTGGCCCACCAATCAAAATGTTTGCCCACCCCTTGTTTAGCGGGTATGTTGGGAGCTTTGAATTATTTTAGGGTATAGGGTCATGTTGAGGGGAAAAGGGTGAGTGATTGCTGTTAGACGGTATGTTTAGGTTTTTGTTTGGTTGTAAGGTTATGGTTTGGCGTTGCCGTTGAATTCACAGGTTACATTTAGAGTTATGATTACGTGGTATGCTTCCCAGAAGCTGTTAAAGCTAAAAAAAGGGGTCCATCCACAAACATTCGCCTGTTTTCACTTCCTGTAGGTGGACGTGTGTTACAATAATGTTCAGGATGCTGATGTCCAAATCGTCATGTCTGAGTCCGAATATTTTATTCTATTGGAAAGGTGGGGAACTACAAGCGTACAGTGAAGCGAATTGACGACGGTCATAGGCTCTGCAATGACCTCATGAATTGCATCCAGGAGCGAGCTAAGATTGAGAAAGCCTACTCCCAGCAGCTGACTGAGTGGTCAAAGAGATGGAGACAGCTGGTTGACAAAGGTCAGAGGTCTCTCAAGCTCACAGGTCTTTGAAATTGAGGTCTGCAATGACGGTAACACTTGCCATCCCCTTTCACCAGGTCCTCAGTACGGCACGGTAGAACGCGCTTGGATGTCGCTGATGACTGAGGCAGAGAAAGTGAGTGATCTTCATCATGAAGTAAAGAACAACCTGATGAGCGAGGACTTTGAGAAGGTGAAGAACTGGCAGAAAGACTTGTACCACAAACAGATGATGGGAGGTTTTAAGGAAACCAAAGAGGCGGATGAGGGATTCAAGAAGGCGCAGAAGCCCTGGGCTAAAAAGTTGAAGGAGGTAAGTTGATCTGAGGGGAACTTTCCTTAATCAGAATATCACCTGTGTATAAAAGGCAACTAGACTTTAATTGGTTTTTAAATATAACAACTTCTTGGGTACTTTTTCTTCGACAACCAGGAAATCCAGTTCCTTCAGATTTGACTGTTTGGGGGTTCCCATTACTTGGTTGACAAACATGTCTTTTGTCATCTTTCCTGTCAGCTTGAGGCCGCCAAAAAGTCGTACCACATGGCCTGCAAAGAGGAGAAGCTGGCTTCTACCAGGGAATCCAACGGCAAGAGCGAAACGTCAGTGACTGCCGATCAGCTAAAAAAACTCCACGAGAAAGTGGAAAAGTGCAAACTTGATTCACAGAAGGTGAGAACGTTCACAAGATTCTGTGTTCTAATGAAACACAAAAATACATTTTCTCAAGCGCAGAAGCACAGCAATGGTTGTTATCAACATTGTTAATGTGTGACTAAATACTGCTCCCTCACCCCCTTGCTCGCTCTCCAAGTTGTTGTCACAACTCCAACTTCAGCAGATCTATGCTGTCCTTTGACCACCGCACCTTTAGCAAATGTTTCATATATTGTATTTTTTTATCTTTAGGCCAAGGAAAAGTATGAAAAAGCTCTGGATGAGCTCAACAAGTGCACCCCTCAGTATATGGAGAACATGGAGCAGGTCTTTGACCAGAGTCAGCAGTTTGAAGAGAAGAGGCTGAGCTTCCTCAGGGAGGTGTTGCTGGACATCAAACGCCACCTCAACCTCACAGAGAACCAAAGGTTTGATTCACGTGATGACTGAGTCCGATATGGCGACTGTGATTCAGAACTATACTCAGAACCCTGGCTGTCTTTGCACAGTTACACATCCGTGTACCAGGAACTTGAACACACCATCACATCGGCCAGTGCTCAAGAAGATCTACAATGGTTCAACAACAACCATGGCCCCGGCATGCACATGAACTGGCCACAGTTTGAGGTAGTCTCATTGTGTCAGCGTCAGCGCGCCATCCGATGACGGCGAGCCAATCATTTACACTTGTTTATTTTGCAGGAGTACAACCCAGAACTTACCCACAGCATCACGAAGAAGGAAAAGTCAAAGAAAAACAGTGATTCCATCATGCTGACCAATGTTACGACAACAGTTGACCGGGCCCAAGCTGGGGACCAGGGCAGGTGAGCAAGTCTTGTTCTGGGGGTCATCAGTGCATGGCAGACTTCCGTTGCTGTAGCGGCGATGAAACATTATTTGAAAAAACTTTGAGTTTGAATGTGCCTTTACTTACCACCAATTCATGATCATGGTAAGCTGTGTGAAATACTTTAAATAAAAACAGTAAGAACAGCATTAACGTAGCGTGCCTTTTTGTAATATATGACAAAGCATTGAAAACTCGTTAATGTCGCACCTGACGTAACCTTGAAGCATTGTATGGTACATTGGGACTATTGTGAACTGCTGATTCACGGTAAATGTCTGATCATTGGGGTTCTTTGTCAATGGAGATTTACAATAGATGGGTTGGTTGGCAGGTCTGTTTTATAGATAGATACATATAACCTTGCCTGCAAGCTGAATTCTCACTTTCACCCTCTAGTGGCAACACAGTAGCAGTGACCTTTGTGATTGCCTGCCAACTGCAATTTAATTTGATACAGTGTAGTTAGGTGTATCAAAGAATTGATAGCTATAGTTGTCACAACAAGGACAAAATAGATTAAGATTGACCATTCCTAAGTGCTCACTGCTAGGTAAAAACGTGGCTTCTGTTGTTGTATTCAGAGCTTTTTTCTTCTTTGGGCTTTGTTTCTTTTAGCGTGAGCAGTTACGAGAAGAACCAGGCGCACAGGGGCTCCAACGAGTGGTCAGACGAGGATCAAACGGCGCCAAACTCAGCCAGCGACACCAACGGCGGCGCCAACCCTTTTGACGAAGACTCGACCGGTGGTGTTAGAGTGCGGGCGCTGTACGACTATGAGGGCCAGGAGCAGGATGAGCTCAGCTTCCGAGCAGGTACGTGTCACATGATAACCCAGTGTGGTTCAGAACAGAGCGCTATTGCTATTGTGGTGACATCACCCAAATTTTTACAAGTCGGAACATGCCATATGAACTGAATGCTCTGTAGCAGTCTGTAATTTTTTTACATTCTCAACAAAGGTGACGAACTGACAAAGTTGGAGGAGGAGGACGAGCAAGGCTGGTGCAAAGGTCGCCTGGACAGCGGTCAGCTGGGTCTCTACCCCGCCAACTATGTGGAGCCGATCTAACACTCTCACCGCCATTGACGCCGGGACAAACAATTAATGGACTCAATCATCCAGGCGTGGATGCGCACTGACCACCTCCGCCTTTTTCAAGCACCCGAACTTGGTTTCTCCATTCAGGATCATGTGACTTCTAATTTTGCATTTTTTATGATACGGTCTTCAAAGCGGTGCCTGGATTACCAAGAACGAGCTATGCATTGAGCATTTCATGTATATATTTACTTTATTTTTTTTTTTAAACATCGGGATGCTTGTAGAGTGTTCACGCCTCATTTGTTTTCTGTCATTGTGAGTTCTTGACATATTTAGCCTTAAAGGAATAGTCCAGTTTGAGATCATGCTACAGACACACACTCACATTCACACCAATGCACAATTTTGAGTCTTTAATGAACACTTGTGTTTTTAGACGAAACTAGGGACAAGATTTGAATCCAGAACCATACAAATGTGACGCAGACCTGCCAAGCACTTGTTGACCTTGCTGTCAATCACTCAACTTCTACCCAGAAAAGAATGAAAATGCTAGACTTTTTACTCTTCCGTGTACTGAACACAATGAGGGCATTTTGCAAATTTAGGGAATTTTACAGTTTTTCTGCCAAACCAGGTATGAGAGAAGCTTTTATTTTGTGTTTTTGTTTTTTTTTAACAGCAAACATGGTGAAATTCGTCAGACCGTGAAATGTTTGTAAACTATGTGATTTTCATTATGAAGGTTGAATGGCAAGGACAAGAGAAACAATACTTGCTAGCAGTTAGCCCGCATTTTCTATTTTTGTGCCGAGGTAAATTAACCGGCATACATTGCCACTATGCTTATCCAATGGTTCATCTTTGGCCTCCACTCACTCCTTTTGGGTTTGTACCCTTCCAACATCTAAGCAGATGTGTTAATCTTTGGTAGACCTAAAATGTTTGTCAAATAGCTGACTTGTAACTCTTAACAACTAGCCACCTAACATTACTACCTACAGAAGTTGTCGCTTCAGTACCACAATAACGATTTAATAGTAAAAACACAGAGAAACAAGACTTGTTGGCAGGTTGCTCATGTTTTCAATCTTTGCGCTAAGCTAAGCTAAACTAACTAGGATATAGACGCCATGCCCTTATAGCTGAGTTGTGAGGAAGTATTACAACTGTAACAGTACAAACATTTTTTACTTTTACGAACATCTCATGCCAGATGTGTTAAACCTCTCTGGATTCTTTTTTTAAATATGTGAAGTTTATAATGCTAATATGTAGCCACCAAACATGGTGTTGAAAGGGTAAGTCTAGTAAATCACTGGCTAGACAGTCACATTCAGCAAGTGTTAAAAGGTTTACACACTATGTTTGCAAAGGGTTTAAATAGTGTGTCTTCTCACAAATCCGAGACTATTCCTTTAGGCTTTTCCTGACATTTTATCCTGACTCTTCGCATGCATTTGGGAGTGGCAAAAGAGATGATCTGTTTGTGCTTCTCTTTGGAATTAAATTAAGCAAACAGTGAAACAGATGACTTTCCCGAATAGCACATCTTTCATCTTTCATTGCAACCAGGTTTTCCCAAACTGTGGCCTTGGGTCGCCTCTCAAAATGGCTCATTTCTCAATTTTGGGGTCTTTTTAAAGGGCTTTTTGGGGCGTGCATTCTGTGTCGAACATAAGTTTGTGTACAGCTGTATATGAATTAATAGAAAGAAGATTTCAAGGTGGCTTGTCAGGGGGATGTTTATATGTTAACTTTTTAATTTCATTTGTTGTTTATCTATGTTTTATTCTACCTTTTCCAGATTTTTATCTTTAGTTTTTTTCCCCTAAATTCGGTTTTTACATTTTGTCGGGTGGTATGTTTATATTTAGTTTTGATTCTGTTTTATTGAAATCAGTTTTCATTTTATTTTTAATTTAATTTTGTTTGATTTGTTTTTATTTAATGTGGCCTATTGATCGTTTTATTTTGTTCGTATTTTATGCGATTTTCATTTTGTTCTATTTATTTCATTTCATCAAATTGTTATCTGATGCAGGTTTTTTTGTTTTTTATTTCTGTGCTTTCTTTATTTTGTTTTTATTATGGTTTGATTTTATCTGAGTCTATTTGAATTTTTTTTTTAATTTAAAATCATAATATTTGGATTCCATCATTATTTCACGTTTTTATTTTGTTCTTTTTTAAACTTTTGATTAATGTTTAATTCCAGTTGAATCTATAGAATCTTTTAAATCTTTTTATTTCGTTCCCCTTTTTCCCCTCAAGTTTTATTCTTGTACTTTCAGATTTGATAAGGTTTGACCCTCCCTCAGCCTTTTACGCATCCATAATGCGCACCACAAAGCTGCCTCCACTTGTCGAGTGCGCCTTTTTACTTACTTGAAGATCCCTTTTTCTTGTTTACAAACAGTTCTGTCAGCTAACCAACCTGATGCACTTCATGGCCTCAACTTGGTTGCCTCCACTTATGTCCACACGTGAGAGCAGCCGAGCTCACTGAGCCACATTTTGAGCATGTTGCAGCAAGAAGACAGACACACGAACAGTGTACAGTTTGTGTGCGTGTGCGTGTGCGTACGTGCACGCGTGTGCGTGTGTTTCACGAGCCTGCTCGGGAGTCTACAGGTGTCAACAGTGAATACTACACCCTGCGCGGTGTTGTCTTACTTTGCGAGCTGCAGGGAAAGCTGCAGAGGAAGCACTAAAACTCTGAAATATTGATGAGGGTTTCTGACGCCAGAAACGAGCTTTTTGCAAACAAAATGCCTTTTTTCGCGAAGACTGCTTGCAGGTGGAATCCACCACTCCAAACACCTTGCTTGCTTTGACATTGCAACTCAGTTTACTTTTACCCACCAAAAAGAACTAAAAAAACAAAACAAAAAAAAAATGTTTTTTGGGGGGGGGCTTTCTCTTTTGGGTGGCTGCGTCCACCATGAAAGGAAGGAAATGGAATGGAAAAAAACGTGTCTCAAATAAAAGATGTCGACAGAAGGTAACGCCTCCTGCTTTCAGGGTGCATTATTTTCGCTATTATTACTGACTATTGACTATTATGTTTGGCCTCTAGAGGTCACCTTTTGCCTATTTTATATACATATTTTATCTATCTATCTATCTCCCTCTCTCTCTCTCTCTGTATATATATATATCTATATATATATCTATAAATATATATAGATATATATATATATATATATATATTATAAAAATAGAAATCCGACAAGTAGCTTCTACATTTTTTTATTAACAGTATAGCCTCAATAATCACCTGCTACATTAGTCCAGAGATGACTTTGCATGTGTCTTTTTACAGATATTTACACAATTTCAACACTTATATAAAATGTTTCTTTCAGTGAAGTCACCCCATTTTGTGCTTCATTGTAAGATCATCGGAATTTTGAGATTATGAGATGATTTTTTTTTTGAGTACTTGGACTCCAATGCTAAGCTCCCATAACCAGCCAAGCAACATTGAAAGTATTGAATATATACAACCATTTACGCTCAGGTTCACAACCTCTGGACCATTCGGAGTCTGCAGTGAACCTTACATGCATGTTTGGTTATGTGAAGAAAAGTCACGCAAGCACACGGGTAACATACAAAATCCACACAGCACGGCTTTAGCCCAGATTTGAATCCAGAACCTCTGTGAACTGCGAGGAAGAGGTGCAAATCGCTATCCAATGTGCTTCAAGGCTCAAAATCACTCAATAAAAAAAAAGGCAAAAATAAACAGGCAGTTTGTGCTTAAGACAATATCGACTCCCCAGTTGTTGTATTAGGCAGTCCTTATTGTTTGGTCCATGTTGTCTTGCCTGAGTGGAAGACCATTAGCACACACCCAGAGGTCATAGGATGGATGGATGGTTTTGCGGTTCTTGCATCACACAGGATGCACAAACTGGTACACGAGCCTCTGAGAAACGTCTGGCTTGCGGATGATGCCCTTCTTGTAGTATTGTCGGATGGAACGGCTCAATTTGTCGTAATTCATGGCCGGCCGGTTCTTCCTCAGGCCCCACAGACGCGCCACGTGGGCAGAATCCTCGATCTTAAAGATACCTTGCGCCACATGGATAGAGACATATTAGAATATTATAATATAGCTTTATTTAAAAAAAAAAAATCCACACCTCGGTAGATCTATATGATGTTACAGTATATTTGAAACCATGTAATGAGCCCTTGGTCTTTATGCTTACTTTGTGAAAAATTCCAATAATAGATGCTAAATTTCTTGTTTTGGAATTAATTAATAATGATTTCCAAGTGATCAAAATAAACGTAATATTTGTCAATGTAATTTTTGTGTTGAATGATGCAAGAATTGTTTGTGTGTTTATCTGGGGTTTTGTTGGGATTTAAATTTCTCTTTAGGAATTAGTCAAAGCACAATTTTAATTGCAATTTTTTTCAAAAACGAAAATGTATTTATTGATTTGTTCAATTTAAAACTTTAGATTCAACATTTTCAGCTCCACTTTGTGTTTTTTTTTTTTTGTTATGTTAGGCAAGCCCCCTCTCTGTCCAATTTTAAAACCCGTTTGAAGACACTTTTATTTTTTAGCTTTTGACTCAACATGAGACGTTTCACTGTTCTGCTGTTCTTCTAGTATCCAGTGTAAATATGTTTGTGTGTTAATTTGTGTTCTTATTACCTGCTAATTTATCTTACACCATATGGAAAGTGCTTTGTTAAAGCTCCATTGTATTTTTTATATTTGAGTGTGTGAACAATATTCATGTAATTAAAAAATTTTGTAATTATTTTTGGGTTGTAACTATAGCGGTTTAATTCATAAATGTCAATACACAATTGTAATTCATGTTGGTTTGTTTATTTGAAAACATAATATTCATATATTCTGTTTAATTGTATTCATTGTTTAATAGTATTTTCCTCATGTTCCTGCAAACATTTGCCTTTTTTTTAAACAAATAATGCAGGTACTGTACCTTTGTCTTTGTTGAGCCAGCGGATGCAGCGTCCGTAGTTGTGAGGTTTGAGCAGAAGTTCTCGAAGGAATTGCCACAAGTGGATCGGTTGACCCGAACAAGAAGAATCGGCCTCGGACCAAAGCTCCTCAGCACCTGCACGTGTAAAAAAATAATTAATTTCAATAAACACACGGAATACACAGATTTATTGATGTGTGATGCGTTTCTGAATATGAGTTTTGTGAACTATAACATTACCCACACCCTTTATTTTGTTCTTCATGTTACAATACAATACACCTTTATTTATATAGCGCTTGCTGATAACACCGACCTGTACTTTTGTTGTCTCCAACTGTGCACCTTTCTTTCATCCAGGCAGCTGAAGTGAGAAGACGCGAGTTTAGATGCTATACATATGACAGTGCTGTTGTGTCGACTTATGACTCACTCGACTTCCATATGTCCAAGTGCGCGTGCAGTGTGTCTCCGCACTGCGGCGAGCGCTGGCGGAAGTCCTCCTCGCTCATGGCGCAAAGATCCTTCCCGGTCAGCTCCTGGAAGGTCCTCCCCGCGTGAGGAAGCCGGTACAGGTGCTCCGTCCACAGCAGCCACTTCTGAACGTTGCCCACGTTCCACTCCATCGGGTCTAACCCAACGAATACAACAACTACATCAACACTTAACAATCGTTGAAAGAGAATTGTGTTTTATTGATTGACTTGTTATAAACATGTACTGAGTGAGTTGGTCAGTTCGTCAGTCAGTTAGTTAGGGTGTCAGTCAGATAGGGCATTTAATAATAATAATAATAATAATATTCCCTTTATTAGTCCCACAACGGGGAAATTCGAGATTCGAACCGAGGCCTCCTGGGGAGACTGGGTCCTGAACGCGGCGCCTTAGACCACTCGGCCATCCTGGCAGCCATTTGGTGGTCAGTTAGTCGGATAGTTAGTGAGTCAGCCATCTAGTTCGTTTTTCGTAACTTGCACTGTCACCAATCACTCAGTCAGTAGTGAATCGGTTAGTTAGTTTGTATAATAAGCCATTTATTTAGTTAAGTAGTCAGCCAGTTTGTTATTTAGTGAGTGAGCCAGTGGGTTAGTAAGCTCATTATCCTGCATATTGGTTTGTTAGTGTGACTCAAAGTTGGTCAGTCATACATCTTCAGACTTGAGGTGAGAGAGTGAGTGAGGCAGCGAGTGAGTGGGCGAGCAAGTGAGTTAGTTAGTTAGTAATCCATCCATCCATCCATCCATCATCTGTACCGCTTCTCCTCACTAGGGCCGCGGGGGGTGCTGGAGCCTATCCCAGCTATCTTTGGGCAGTAGGCGGGTGACACCCTGAACTGGTTGCCAGCCAATTGCAGGGCACGCAGAGACGAACAACCATCCACGCTCACACTCATACCTAGGGGCCAGTTAGAGTGTTCAATCGGCCTGCCATGCATGTTTTTGGAATGTGGGGGGAAACCGGAGTACCCGGAGGAAACCCACACGAGCACGGGCAGAACATGCAAACTCCACACAGGAAGGCCGGAGCCGGGATTGAACCCACGCCCGCTGCTGTCTCTCACTGTGAGGCCATCGCGCTAACCAGTCGGCCACCGTGCCGCCTAGTCAGTTATCCACATTTGTATATATATTTGGACCTTAATTCATCGACTTCAGGAATGAGTCACATTAAAATAGGTTGTTTTATTTCTTTGTAATCCGACTACTAACTAACTAATTGTGAAACAACAGCTCACCAATATAGGGACGATGAGAATGCGACAGCTGAAATAACCAAGTTGGTCAGTAAAACTCCATCTTTTCTGACAATTCCCCTCTCCTTTTTCTGCACATGATAGCTGCAAAGTCAACACACGTTTTATGATGACGCTTTTATGGCAGCGTACACAAGCGTCCAAGTGCGCCCGCTGGTGTTTGAGGAGGCCTCGCCCACACTGGGCTTGTGTACATGGCTAACGCGGCCGTCACGACCCGACAGAAGCGATGCAAAGGTCAGGATTAAACACATCCTGGTGCGGGCAAACATGGCTTTACACCACTCGGGATATGATGGAGAAGATCTGTCATTCCGGATGAGCTGTGTTGGTTTTATGACTAAATTCCAGTAGTTTAAATATCACAGAATAAATATGCCCTTTACAGTCAAGAACCGCTAAACCGCAATACTCTTTGTTATGTTACTAATGTCGGTTAAGAGAGGGGAGGTGCGCTTCCTTTCTGTTGGTGTATCGTGTGCCTGAAGTGGGGGTGGTCCCATGTGAGGGATTTGAGGGAGGGGTGGATGGACCTCCAGTGGGGGTGAACTCCCACAGGGGGTGCACCTTTAGAGAGGTTGTTTTTGGGGACTGATCCTGTAGGTGGAGAGTGTGTTTTGGGGTGGATGCATTTCCAGTCGAGCCAATCCCGAATTGAATGTTATCCCACGGGTGAGAGGGTGGACTTGAATGAGGGCGATCCCTTGCAAGTGAAGGCTGAGGCTCCAGTGGGAACATGGATCTACCTGGTGTGATGTTGAGCAGCTTGCAGGCCGTCTCGATGTCCTTCAGCACCTCGCCCACCACCATGCTCTGAACTTGCTCCAGAGAGCGCTCCTCCTCAGGGCCGTCCATCCCCGGGGAGAGTCCCTGCCCCTGGCTGTCAATGACAGGGCATTGCTCCGGCTCCTCTCGGTGCACCTCCATGCGAGCCACGCTGGGTGATGCCTCAGACACTTTGACCAGCCACGCGGCGTCCTCCATGGCCAGCATGTCAAAGCAGGGCAGGTAGAGGCCCGGCATGCTGCTTGTCTTGGCCTCCACCAGGTCCCACTCATCCCCGGAATCTCTGTTTCGCTCCAAGATGGTTAGGGAGTCCTCCGGCATACCAATCCGGGATCCATAAACTGTGATTTCTGCTAAACTTCCAATGGAATTTGACATAACGGACACCTGTGAATAGAACAAATAGACAGCAGTGAAGCCATGATACAATTTTGGCTCTATTTTTGTTCAAGTCTAAAGTTCATATCCAACTGAGCGTTGAAGTGAACAATTGGAGACTGCCTTCCACCCCCCCATCTTGTATAATAATGATTACAGTAATAATTCAATTTCTTTAATTTTTTCTAAAAATATGTTGTATATCTGAATTCATACAAATCGAGTAACTGAAAGTTTATTCTTATTTATATTTTACAGTTTGTATTATATCTAACTGTAAGTAATGATTAAAAACATATTTTAGAGTACTTTAATACTATATTTTTACAGCTATTTTATCAACATTTAAAATAAACATAATTATTTATAATAAATTGTTGTTATATTTAATTTTTTTATATTTATATATTCTTAAAAAGGATACACGGTGAAGTTATGTCTTAAATATGTATTTAATTTTTTTCTCACCGTACATCGCAGTCTCTCAGTATTCGCAATATTTGTTACTTTTCTTGTCACATGGTGAAATAGCGCCACTAGTATTTAGTATTTATTTCGGAGATCATCTGTATAGATCCATAAAAACTTACAAAAAGATCCTGAAGTAAGTTTTTAAATAAGATCCATAATGGTTTGCTTTGGCAAAACCGCAGTCCGGCCGCTATATCATCCAAGCAGGTCGTCCATCGAGGAACTCCATTCACAACATCAGACAAGAGCCAGAATGATGAGCTGCTTTAAAAACCCTGATGAAGAAGAGGTGCTCTTGGGGTGGGTGGTGAACGACTGACCCTGCAGAGGGTTAAAGCCCACACGGGGATAAAGGCAGGCATGGGGCAAGCTGGATTGGGCTAAATTTGTGGGTCAGTGGTACAGAATGGTCGCTGTCTTGGGGGTAGCTGACCCGCTTGAGCCCCTTCAGCTCCTTCACTTTCAAGGTGCCATCACCACCGCCGCCTTGTGGCTCTGCTGTCAGCTGGAGATTTTTTAATCAAACCCGGCTCACGTTATGTGCTGGAACGCTTTTGCTTGACAATGCGAAAAAACAAACCAAGGTGGACCTGTTTTTTTTTTCCTTTTATGACAGCTGCACAGCCGTCGTAAGTGTTCTTTTATGAACCTCAGCTGTAGCACAAGTGTTGTAATCTCAGGGCGATGGCCATCGCGATGTGTACCCGACACAGGTGGCATATGAGAAGGCGCTCGCCCAGCAGCTTATCAGCAATAAAGAGTTGGTCCGCAGAGCACATGCGCTCTGTTTGTCCACATCCTGAAGGAATTAAAGCCCCAATTAAATATTCGGGAATTATTAGGACCACCCATTTAGGTCCAAAAGACGTCAGGAAGTGTAAGATAACCAACTGTGGTTTAACATATTTATTCAATTTTATCAAACCCCAAAGACAATTTATAAAATCCATACAGTCCATTTGCATGGCCCATTGTTGCTAGGCCAAATTCAGAGGGTGCAATTCTGGGGTGGCTCCATTGGCCAATCAAATAATTGTCATGCAGGTAAAGGAAGTCAGACCTGCATTGTAGGCTTGATCTTCAAACTCACGTGGGAATGGTTCGTATGTTAGCTACTCATTGGGTTACTTTGTTTTCAGTCAATTAGTTAGTCGATCTGTCATGCAATTCCAATCAGTCGATTAATTGGTTTGTCATTTAGTTAGAGTCCGGCAGTCCATTTTTGATTTTCAGTCAATAACTAAGCAAGTCTGTGGGTCAGTAAGTAAGCCAATATGCTATACTCACAGCAGCTCATGATGTAAAGATTCTGAAGCTTACTACAAAGGAGAACTATTGCAACAACGAAGGTAGCCTGTCCATCTTTCTCCGTGTTTCTCCTTGCATGGCTCACCGGTGAGACACAAAGCTACGCACTTTCTCACTCCCTCTCTCTCACTAGAGGCGATGAAGTTGGCCGCTACGTGAATAACAAGTTTGTTCAAGCATTAACATTGCATTGTGAAGGAGAGCAAGCCATTTTCAACACTTTGGGTTGATAATGCCTAAAAGTAACACCTATGCGTTTGGATTGACCAATAATATAGTTTTTGAGAAAAAATGTGAAATTCATCAAAAAGTGACAAATGGGGCAGCAATATGCTTGTCATCATTATTTTATTATTGGTTGCCTCTGCACCATAGAACGTAATAACAAAAGCTGTCTATTCTATTTGATGGTTGTTTTTGTGCACAATAAAGAATTTAGAGTTGAACGCCCCAAAATAAGCATCTGTTCGCACTGACGTGCATGTACTGTGACATGGCAAATGGCTTATAGATGAGATACGGTGCTTTAATCACATCGCTGACACTTGGATAACTGGAGCAATTAATTAGGTAACACGACTACTACGATAACTTGAGGCCATTTCAGCACACATACTATATTTTAAAGAGTTTGTTGTTAAAGTTATTCAGTTTGTTTGTCAGTTGGTCTGTTGATAGTTTGCCACTTACTCAATAGGTGTTTTAATAAATTTGACAGATCGTTAGGTTGGAGTCACATAGTTAGATACTGCGGATAGTCAATCAGTCAGTAAGTAGGTTAGTCAGTCAGTTATTTACCAAACGAGCAAGTCAGTCAGCTTGTTAGTTTTCAGTGAGTCAAACAGTTAGTCATTCTATAAGGAAGTTAGTTAGCCGGCGTTTGGACAGTCACTCAAGTCACTTCATTACCTTGACAGTTGGGAGTCAGTCGTTTAGTTACTCTGGTTGGTCAGTCAGTCATTCTGTGAATCGGTTAGTTAGTCAGTTATGTAGCTAGATGAGTAGTTTGTTAGTAAGGTCGATAATCAGTTGATTAGCTTTCGGTTTGTTAGCCAGTCGGTAAGTCAATCAGTTAGTTAGTCAGGCAGTCACTAAATAAGTTAGTCGGTCAGTTCTTTGGTTGCTCGGCCAGTCTCTCAAGTCAGTTCATTTATTGGACCGTTAGTTCGGGGCATATCATTTAGTTACTCTGGTTATTCTGGTCACTCACTCAGTCATTTAGTTAGATGGTTAAAAGTAAGTTAGTTAGCTAGGCAGTCAGTCGATTAGTTTTTAGTGACTCGTCAGTCAGTCAGTCGGGTGGTCGTTCACTTAGTCTGTCTAATCTTTTTTTCTTATAAGTGATGCTTGCACTTCTTTTTCATGCTTGTCCCCCCCAAAATTGAATTAACTTATCGCTGTAAGCAGCACAATAAAAAAAAAAAAAAAAGATTGCCCGAACCTTGTGTGATTCAATGATTTGGAGCCCCCCCCCACCCCCCCACAGTAAAGTCGCCTCCTCATCTTCCTTTTATCTTTTTTTGTTTCCTCTAAGCCACATTTTCGGCTCTTTCTGCAATCCGCTGCTGCGTGTCAACTCTGCCCTGCGACAGCTTGAGCTAAGCCCATTAGCAAAGCAAATTTAGCCATATTAACTTCTTCCAAATGGAAGAAGGGGCACTGGGAAAAGGTGGCGGTGGGGCAGTGGGGCTTAAGTCCCTGACTGATCTCTAAATGAGTTTGGTCAAGAAGCTGATATTCATTTCAGGCGCATTATACTCCATTTGCTCAGCAAAGTCAGACTCCCCACCATGGGAACCGCATCGCTTCCGCATACGTGCTCCCATTGAGTGTGAAGACGGCTACGGCGTGAGGCCAGCTTTTTGTCGCTGTGCAGGATTAGATTTCTCCTTACAGCGTTTACCTGCTTGATTCAAAATTTATTTGAAGAAAAAAAATGCCCGTGTATGTCCCTGGAAGTGAGAGAGACCGCAGTAGGATAGGCAATCAATGACCAAGCAATGTCACTGCTTTAGAGAATCCTCAGAGGCCTCTTACTGTTGCTGACTCGGAGGGGGCCTCGAGGAACATCTGATATTGTTCATGAGACACAATTAGAACCATAGACGTTGCAATGACATGGGAACATGGGACGGGAATCTCGCCCTAACACCAGGCTTGTGAGTATCCCAGCTAAATTGTCAAGCAGCGAGTTAGCCGGTTCATTCAGTGAATATGGCCAAGGCAGCCTCGCAAAATATCAACCCTAGCTCTCCTTTATTCTTGCCCACTACCTCTCCACTTCTTTCTTAACCATCACGCGATGCTTTTATGTTTTCATAAAAGTGATATAGTAGCATATACCTTAAGTGGAGCCTAGAAACTCAATACAGGGTTGCAGTTTTCCGTCGCAGAGTTTCGGTAGATGCAGTGTGCAGGTGTGAATTGCCAACTGTCATTTTTTTTTTTCTTTTTGCGACGGTCCATTCAAGTCGAGTAAAACTTTGTGAATAAATAGAGAGAGTAAAAGTCAACCGTGATTGTGATCGTGATTATTCACATCTATGGCCTTATTTTAAATAATTGTTTGAGGTGGCATTTAAAAAACTGAGCAGAAAAAAAACATATAGGACATGCAAAGGTATTTTTACAGCTGTTGCGAACGTATTCTGGTAGTGGAGCGGTAGATACTGCCAAGATTTATGCAGACAGCACGGGCTTAATGGCTGGTTAGTACAAAAATACTCATCCATTGCTGGTCCCATATGCCTGAATTTGAAAAAATGGTGGGTTGCATCACGAAGCGTTAAATGTTTGCCAGACAAATCATGCATCAGTGGTGAGCCATGACCGGACAAGTCGGAGGTCGCAGCAACAACATTCAACATCATTAGCTGAGTTAGCTTCTTTTTTTAATAATAATAATATTCCCTTTATTCGTCCCACAATGGGGAAATTCAAGACTCGAACCCAGGCCTCCTGGGGAGACTGGGTGCTGAACGCGGCACCTTAGACCACTCGGCCATCCTGGCAGCCTTTTGTAGTCACCTCACAAATTTAGTGAAGCTATGTAACACGCGTATATAACAGAGAGAAACCACTCTGGGTGTGAGACTTTGTTTTTGCTTTTGCAACTGATCAAAAGGGGCACTGTGTGTTCTTTTACACAAGTATCTGTACATATACTGAAGCCGAGTGTGAGGTTTTTTTTTTGCCACCCTTGGTCACCAGAGGGGGGCCGTGCTGTCGAGAGACTCAATTCATCGAGCTTAAAATTAACCCATTTGGTCATCGTTCATCATCACCGCAAGAGTGCGACAGCCCAGTGTTTAGATGCGAGTTAATGAGTAGGAAATGGCCAAAGAGGAAAGAGGGGACATCTTCCCCAAAGTGACCCAAAAGGCCAACAAACAGTATGTGTGTGTGGACAGCCAGGCGTGGGTGTTTGCTATGTGTGTGTCTTTTTGTCCTGGCATGGAAAGCCATTGACATATGGGTGGTGCTATTGTATTTGGGGCTCACTACATTTGGGCTCAATTGCTTGTAGATGAAATTCGTAGAACCAACTAATCAATTGTTATCATATTTGAAAATATTTTTAATCTCTGAAAGTTAAACATTATGAAGTTGAAAATGCCATTTTAATCATATTTTTATTCATAAAAATACATATCAAATAAAGAAAACAAATATCACTTCATCCAATGAAATTTGAATCTCTGAAAATGGTGCTTACAAAATGTCATATTGTTTAATAGCATCTGATAAAATGTGAAAATATAATCTAAAGATTAGAAAGTGTTGTCCATTCTTCCATTTTCTGAATCACTTATTTTTGTTAATTTTGCATGTTTATGTGATTTGCATTCTAATGACAATAATTAAAAATAAAACAAAATACATTTTTATTAAAATAATACACCATAAAATTAAAAATATATATATTTTTAGTTGCCTCAAAATCGAGTTGTTTTCTCAGGCCACATTGCAGTTATTGGAGCGCTATTATGACGATGAACCTAAATGTATGATCGGCAAATTGAATGATAACTCATTTTTAAATCAAAAGTCCTTAAAAAATGGTTAGTTCTACTATTTTTCAATTTATTTTAAAAGGGGGTTGGTAACAAAAATGCATGCAGATTTATCTCAATGTTATTAAAATTTAAGATATATTTTTTCTTTTTATTTTTTATTATAGCAAGAAAAATTAAGTTGATCGTTTAAAGCGGGCCACATAAAATTATGTGGCAGGCCGGATTTGGCCCCTAGGCCTTGAGTTTGACACTCGTGTTATAAATTAGTCATGGAACAATAAATAAGTTGAAGTGCAATTCATTCTCGCAAATAGTTTTGAACAGCTAATTATTTTAAGGTTAGAAAATATTTTTTGTAAAACATCCTAAAATGAATTAGAAACTATAAATGAAATTAAATTAGTTTTTCTCATTTTGTCCAAATAGTTTTGAATGCATAAATATTAAGGTCATTTTTATTTATTTTTTGGTGTGACATGAAAAAAAAAAAAAAAAAAGGATTTTCATATTAGAAAACAAGTATTACACCAGGGATGATTCACAAAATGCTCAGATTACGATATCATGCAAATTACGTAACTAAACCAAATATTGCTATAATTTTTTGGCCCAAATATTTAACAATCAACGTGAGCGGGGTACCGCTTACCTTGGTTGGGATTCTCCAGCCGATTCCGGTGATAGTCGCAAGGTGAAGTGATGCTCTTGATGGCTTTAAGATGGAATCAAGTGGAAGCACCTGAGGGGATGGCCGGACGCTGCTTTGGGACCGGGGGGCATTGGGAAAATCAAAAAGGGGCGTGGGGGCAATTGCGGCGGCTTCAAGGTATAAATATGATTATATTAATGATGTGGGTTAAGTTGGGAGTGCCAACCTGAAGGCCGACTGCACGCTGGCCTGGAGTCAAAGCACCTGCTTGGGGCCGACACACTGACAAAGCAAAGGAATTCCACCTCCATTGACAGCTATTTGAATTTATAGGGCCGCCTTGTTTACCTATGCACACAAGCTGTCGTGCGTGTATGCATGTGAGTGTGTGTGCGTGTGTGTATGCGTGAGTGTGTGCAGATCAGATCAAGCCTCATCAAACAGTTAGTTGACCCTACTGGATGAAAGTGAAATGAGAGCATCATCAGTTATATTGCAGCATTGTTATAGTACATACAAACAAAAAATGTACAAAAATAAATTGCATACTATGCAAAGCCAAATTCAAGTGCTGTACCATATTAGCTGTACATCTTTATTACATCATCTCAGAACAATAAACCCTCAAGTTACTACTGGAAAATACAAACCAACACTGCTGGAGTGTGATTATTGTGGGCAGAAGTAAATATGTTTTAAGAATTGTTTTTAAAAAAATGGCTGTAAATATGACTGATCTTTAGAACATATTCAAGGATCAGATAACTATTTGAACAATCATTAAATGAAATATTATATTATAGTGTATTAAATATATTTTTCACATTTGGTGACTTTACATAAATTCCAAGATATTAAGTAAACAGCTGTTACAAGCTTCAGAAAAAAATGGTACTTGAAAATGTGATGAATTTCAATAAATTGCGGAATATTTTTCTGAGTAGTTTAAAAATGTAATCGCTTGACAGCACGAATGCACGTGATGCACGTCATCTCGAGTTGGAGCCAAGGTGATTTTTAAGACGAAGCACTGCGTTTGTTTCTGTGGAAATGCTGGATTTTGCAAGAAAGGAGATTGTCCTTCCAATACAGTTGCTGTGTGTATACTTTGCAAATGCTGTGTGAAATATAATGGGATTATCTCAACCGTCGCCATGGCATCACAAACAGCAGCAAACCTGCCATGAATCAACAGCGGCAGCAGCTGTTCATGGTAGTGGCCCAAACCAAAAAGTTGGGCCTGCCTAACTCACTAGAGAATTACCAATTATTGCAGAGTACGCAGACAAGTGTCTTGTTGCCAGACCATGGAGACCAGCTGATATTTTGTAAAAAGTATAATCAAGCCTTTGACAAAATTGCTAACTGTTCCAAAAAGAGCTTTTTCTGATATCAATGTTGTGTTTTTACATTGTGGAATCAGTAAAGCTGAGTTGCTTTTATAATCAAATCCAAAGAAATATAATTCTATTGTGTTTAATTGGACTTCTTTAATTGACATATATATACTGCTCCTTGAATGCTCGGCCTAAGATAGCTTGGGCCACAGCAACATGGACTTTATTTGTATTGTATCCAAGTACATGCGTAGCAGCAGCGATGAGCTTTGTGACGGGATCCTCTCCTCCTTGGTGAAAAATAAACGACCCCTCCAAGAAGTAGTGTTTACACAGAGGAGGCGAACGAGGAGTCGCTAAGTGTGCTAATCGCTAAAATGAAATACAGTGTCAGGAAAGGCCCAAAAAAAGTGCTTCAATTGACTTGACTTTTGACAGACCTTTGACTGGAATCGTGTTTGGGCAAAGAGCCAACAGCTATGAACACAAATGTATTACAATCGATACATATCTTGACATAAAATAGTCATTAATAAATAACATTTGCAGCTTATCAGGGGCTCTAAGACCGGAACACGTAAACGGCTGATGTCAACCATGACGAAGAGCTCCATGTTAAAACGTGTATTAAATATTTATAATCTCATCAATGTCATTTGCAATATTTTGCACAACAAAGTTCTGAGTTTTCAGATCTATATCATAATATGTCTCAAAACTCATTTTTTAATCAATTTAGCTTTGCTAAAGCACAGTTTTTTTATTGACAGCTAAGTTTAATGCGCAAAGAAAATATACACTACCACAAAATGTAAAACATTTTTGGGTTTAAAAAATGTTCATATACACAATTATATGTAAATGTCACTTGAGAAGAAATTCACAAATAAAATCACAATCGCAATACCTGCAAGAAAAATCGCAATACAATTTGCTCCTAAAATCTTTCAACCCCAGGGGACCCATGCATGTGTAAATGTAAACATGAATGCAGGTTGGCCCTCTGTGTAGGGAATTCAAATGAAAAAAGATTGAACAATAAATAGGCAGGTTGTGATTTGCAATCATGGCGAGAAGGAATTCCAGTTCCACCGCATCTATTCAAGTTTAAATTACTATCGCAACGCAAAGCATGCATTTGTTGGATAAATGTTTGTATAAAATATGGCATATTTTGAAGAGAGTTCCAATTGCAATTCATTATGATTAATTAATTTTTAAGATGTGATTAACTCAATTGAAAATTTTATTCTTTTGACAGGCCTTTTTTTTCCATTTTAAATATTATTTTTTATTTTTTTTTTACTTTGTAATTTTTAATAATCTTCAATGAATACTTCCATCTATTAACGATTTCTGATGACAAATTGTGCAAAGTGTGAAATACCGTTGGTCTAATAGCATAGTTTGAATGTTTTGGAAAATAGGAAAAAGAGGAAAAAACAGACTTTTACCAATTATATTTCTACTTTTTACTGACTTGGTAACCGTAAGTTAAAAGTCACGCACCTAGTTATGCTATTAGGCTAACAATGTTTGTTATTCAAGCATGCAGAAAAAAATTAACCATCAAATGCATAATTTTTCCCATTAAACAATAGGTATGAAAGGAAACTGCCACTCATTTGTATTTTTTTAATTCTGCAATTTGTGATGCGTCCAGTAAAAAAAATTAATAATTTTTTTTAAAAAGTTGATTGTTAAGAAATTACATTGAATTGAAATTATGTTTACCGTGTTGTACATTGCTGCGCTTATTTTTCTAAATTGCCGTTTAGGCGCATCTGATTTACAAATTCTGCCTAAAACAGGTAGCTGTGCAGCAACAGATGAGAATTCTGTCTAGAAACAAACACAATTATTATAGCAGGTCTTACATACTAGCTAAAATACCAAAATATATTTCCATGTCGATGTCACCATATTGTGTCACAAAATCGTGGACTTGAATCAAGACGCCAAACTGAGTAAAAAGGCCACGGGATTGGCAAGATAACATATTAGCTTTTGGCTGTAGTCATTTGCATGGCAGTTTCTTCGAGTGGCATGTGAACTTTCCTTTGGACGAGGAACAACATCGTCACGCTTGAGCACCGGTGAGCTAATAGAAGCTAACAGACACGCATGAGTCATGAGCATGAGCAGGTGTACCCTGTGTCAACAAGGGGACGTGACCTCCCGCAAACCCCCCAGCCCAGGGCCGCCCCATCGTAGTCAACAAACAACTCTTTGGCTGGCTGCAATGGTTATTTTGTGAGAGGTCAAAGGTGACGTGATGCTACATTCCACAGCGTTTTTGTTTCCCAATCACAACATCACGGTATCACATGCAGCACCTTACAGGATCACCGTGTGAACATCTTTTGTAAATATGTTGAATATTTGCTAGAAACAAAATAATCAGATTTTATTGAGTATAGATGGAGTTTATTGAGTGGGGGAAAGCAAGGAGAAAGTGGAATATCAGTATTTTAGAAAAAAGAGATGTTTGTTTTTGTAAATTCAAAAAATATTTTTTAGGTAAATACATGAAAAAAGTCATATATTTTCGGGAGAAAATGTCGTGGGTTAAATGTAAAAAGATGTACACTTTCAAGAAAAGCCCCGATCCCTTGCATATTCCGGGGTTCCACAGTATAATTTTTATCACAAAAATATAAAGAACTCTAAAATAAGCCAAACGTTTCCCTCTTTAATTAATGTAAAAATCTGGGTATAATTGATGCCCACTGAAACCCATCAGGAGAAGAAAAAAACTTTTATTAAACAATTTTCCATGAAGAAAATGCAGGCCATGTGCTGTATCGAGGACCCAAAAAAATCAAATGTGAAAAATATTTTAAAAAAGCCCTATATGGTCTATCTTCAATAAAAAGTTGCAGATTTTAAAGAAACAAGCTGTAGAATTTCAAAACAGTTATTTACCTATTTAAAAAAACATTTACGCTAAGCCAAGCAAAAAAAACATGATTTCCATGTTTTCAATTTTAAAAGGTTTACCTTTTTTTTAAGTGAAAGGTCTAATAATATTATGCCAAATGTCATGCTTTTATGACAAAAAGTTATGTTTATTTTTTTTAAATGGAACAAGAGATACAGTAAGTCTCATAATAAGTCTGAGCAGCATTTATTGCTCTCATATTAAAAGGCCTTATAGCTACACGCGTGCGTGTCTCTTGTCGTTTATGATGCCTGTGGCATTCACTTCTTCCTGCATGGTTAATAAAAGCCACATAATCATATTCTTGCGATGCTGCCAGGAGCTCCTCCATCAAGCAGATGGCGCTTCCTTCCTGTCACCTTGACCCCACCGTGCACTCATAGAAATGAATGGCAAACTTTTGATTAAGTTGGCAGAGCAAAAAAAAAAAAAAAAAAAAAACGCACACTGACACAAATGAAATCCAGTACAAGAACTTCATTAATAAAAATAAAATTAATTTCCCATTTTTAGATTTGGCAACACTCATCGGTGTAGATAAGGTAAACTATATACACGTGTGTGTGCGTGTGTGAGCGTGTGTGTCATGTGAGTTGAGATTAATATCAGAGATTTTTAAATAACACATTTCAGTTGGCAGTTCGTGTCCCCCCCAAAACCTCCCTCAGGAGAAACCCGTTTTTCGTGATACTGTCACCACAACACCCCCCACTCCCTTTGTGCCTGCTTGGATATGATCATTTATTGTCAATTGTGATATTTTTGTGTGATGTGCTTTGTGGCGTCTGTTTGACTTGACAGCGGTTGTCAAACAAAACCAGCGTGTTGACTGAGCACCAATGAAAGGTGTGAGGCAGATGAGATATCTCAGAATCTTCTTCTGGTTGAGAAAAAAAAAAGATGTCAATATTTGGACACGCACAAGCACACCTTGAGGGTTGAACACTTTATGAATGGATTGTTTTCCACCGAATACTGTACACACTCATTAGCAACAACCTGTAGAATTAAATGGCATTTGAAGTGCTGTATTCTACGATCATTGTCATTAAGGTGCTAATCATATATTGATTAATGTTGGATTTCAAAAATATATTGTATATGTCAGTGCTCTATGGAATTTGGAATTTAATCGAGAATGACCCACGGCAACTGAAATTTGAATTGCAGGAAATTCATGATGCATAATTAAAAGTGTATTTAACAATAATGACAATAACAATCACAATGACAATGTACAGTACATAAAAAGCATGCATTTCATACAAATATCGTTTATACACAATACTAAATTATTGTAAAGTGTAGTAATTGGGGCACACTCGTGACATACACTCATTCTGACTGATGTGTGATGAAAATGAGTTTATCTGAAATGCAACGAATTCAACCCCACTTCCTAGAATTCAAATGGAAGTCAACATTTTTCAATTCAAATGCAAATGCATGCATTGAAAAGAATTTTGTACAGCCAAGTGTATATGAATAAAAAGTTGTGCAGTTCAGAGAAAAAATGTCATACATTTACAAGAGAAAGTAGTTTCTTTCTGAAATCTTATAGTTTGAAGTCGTCATATTTTTCACAAAAAACAAATACATTGGTGAATTAGAAAATATTAAATTATTTGTATTAAAAGGAACAATTGGAAATTTTGAACATCAGAATAAAAATGTTGTATACAACCTCTGGCAAGAATCATATTACATTTTCAGGATGTTCATCCAGTTATTTATTTATGGGGAAAAACAGCAAATTATGACAAGAAACTGAAGTCATTTAAAATGGCTAATGTTGGACATCAGTAACGAAAACGTGAAATTTCCTTCCATTGCTATGCGGATGACAGTCAGATCTATGTGCTGCTGAGCAAAAAAGATGTCTTCTACTTGAGACCACTTTTGTCCCGTCTGGAGGAAATCAAAATCTGGATGTCACTTTATTTCTTGAATTTCAATAAAAAGAAGACAGACGTTCTGGTGTTCGGTCCCAGTGGCCCTTCTACTTTCAACCTTGTTGACCTTGGCCCCTGGCATTTTATCTAAAGGCAACAGTCTTAAACTTGGGTTTTAAACTGGACAGTGATTTAAAATTAGATTGGCAAATCAGTGCTGTTGTTTGCTCCATCTTCTTTCATCTTAGGCAGCCGGCTAAAGTGAAGCCCTTTCTTTCCCAGCAGCACTTAGAAACAGTAATCCATGCCTTTGTTACATCTCGGCTAGATTATTGGAATGCACTTTACTTTGGAGTCAGCCAGTCCTCCCTCAAGCGCCTCCAACTGGTCCAAAAGGCTGCTGCTCGTCTTTTAACTGGAGCTCGGAAGAAGGATCACAAAAGCCCAATCTTGGCCTCTCTTCACTGGCTCCCAGTTCACTTTAGAGTTCGCTTTAAGATTCTGTTTGTGTTCAAAGCTTTAAATGGCCTCACCCCAGCGTACTTCACTGAGCTCTTCCACCCCTACGCACTTGCCTGCTGCCTCAGGTCTGCGGACCAAATGCTGCTGGAGGTGCCGAGGACTAAGCGCAGCCTCAGGGGGGATCGTGTTTTTTCTGTTGCCGGACCTTCCCCACGGAATGACCTCCCATTAAATGTTAGGCAAGCCCGCTCTCTGTCCACTTTTAAAACTCATTTGAAAACATTTTTATTCTTTAGCTTTCGACTCAACATGAGACTGTCGCTGCTCTGCTGTTCTTCTGGTATCTATTAATTATGTCTTTTAAATTGTGTCCTAATTTCCCACTAATTTATATTACACCATAGTGAAAGCACTTTGTTAAAGCACAAGCTGTTGTGAAATGTGCTACATAAATAAAATTATATTGTATTGTATTGTAAAGGCACTGCCCCGCTAAAAAAACAATCAGCATTGATTCTTTGCTGGTGCAGTTTAAAAGCCGGTTAATGCCGGTTTGTGCAGGTTTAATGTTGGTGTTACTGGTGGACCAGCATTGGATGTGGAATAGTTTGGGATACTGGTAAAACTGATCTACCAACACCGTTGTTCCCCGTGTTGTAGAATGTGTCAGTGTGCGTTATTTACGGTCTGTCCGGTCTGGGGCTATCAAACAATACATGTGTTAGGCTCCTTAAAATTAAGTTTATGGCATGAACAGATGCAGGCATTTTACAAAATTTTGCCAGTTCTTTTTTTTTTTGTCATCCGTCAGCGGGCTCAGTACCTGTCCATCATGTGTCAGTTTTTTCAAGCAGAACTAACCCGTAATCATCGATCAGTCAGTCCGTCATTCAGGTAGTTTGTCAAGTATTTTTAGCATTATTATTAATAATATCATTATTATTATTATTATTAGTGTTGCAACATTGTATAAAGTTCACAAGTTGAGTGGTTTCCTATTCTCTGGAGAGGCTTGAAGACAACAGGGGGGTGGATGGTGGAAGGCGGCAAGAAAGAGGAGAGAAAAAGGAGATTTTACTAGACTGGTTAGCGTTGTGTTGGTTGTCTCGGCGTGGTTATGGCCAACAGTAACCGTTCTTGTTAATAAAGAGTTTGCTGCCTGGATCGCCGCGTGGGCTGATTTCTTATACTACATTATTATTATCTGTCAGAGGTCTGTTGGTCTGCCAGTCCCATCACATACACTTATTCGCCAATCTATTGAACTGGTGGCTGCCTGCAGCTCGTTTAACTCCTAAAACGCAAAAAAATAAAATAAGAAATTTAAAGTTTAAAATGGCTATCCTTAACCACAATCCAGTAACATATTGTGGCCATGGGTAAATAAAATCCAACCAAAGTGGCACACGAGAAATACTGTCTATAAATACTGGACTGCTTCTTCTTCTTGTCAGTTCTTGGACGGTTTACAGCTCTTTGGTGCATACTGCCACCTACTGTACAGGAAGTGAAAAGGGTTTCCTTATATAGTCAATGTTCTGCGATCAAACACACAAGACAGAAATCATTTCACCAGGATTTAACAGCAAACCACAACTAATACGCATAAATTATACATACAATATAACGCTCAAACAAACATTGTAGGTTTGCGTTGTCATAGGAAAGTGAAGTGTCGTACTGTTTCCGCCTCATTGGCCAATCACAGCTGGCCCTATACTTAAGTCATTGGTAGAATCTGCACAGCCCGGAAAGTGCACAGCAATGCGCCTTTTATATCATAAGCACACAGCAGAATATGGCCCTACGATGGGGACACTCATCCCATCAACTGAAAGGACGATTGGGGCTGAGGAAATCATTTTTCAAGAAGATAACGCATCTAGCCAAAGAGAAAATAACTAAAAATATTAAATAAATGGACCTCAATCCAATTGAAATTATTTGGTGGCTGTTTAAGGAAATGGTCCATGACAAGGCTCCAACCTGCAAAGCTGATTTGGCGATATCAATTAGAGAAAGTTGGAGCTAGATTGATAAAGAGTACTGTTTATCTCTCATATCCATGCCCAGAGGCTGCAAGCTGGTAAAAAAAAACAGAGTTGGTGCATCAAGGCATTGCTGTTGTCATCAAAACTGCTTATCCTGGACAGGTTCACGAGTGCTGGAGCCTGTCCCAGCTGACTTTGGGTGAAAGGAGAACGACACCATCAACTGGTTGCCAGTCAGTCGCAGGTGACACACACAGAAACCGTCACTGGGCGGGAACTGAGCCCACGGTGCACTACAACATCAGCAACCCAAAGTACTTGAAGTGTTCTTTTGTATATTGTATGTATATGTGTGTATTTGATATGAGCGATTCCACAATTTCCCCCCTGCTTGGTCTAAACAAATAATGTTACCCACTACCACATTTTCCTGATTTCGAAAGTTGCCATTTAAAGTGACTTCCGTTTTGTGTCATGTCTGTGAGTCGCTTTTTTCTACAAAATTAAATAAACGAACATCCTCAAGACTGGTGATGCCATCATTTTTGCCAAGGGTTGAAGAATAAGTCATACAGAGAAAAAATGTAACAGTAATATTTTATAATAAAAATATAAGTCACACACGTCATTTTTTCTATCATAGTCATTAGCAAAAATGTATATTTTGAGAAACAAGTTATATAGTGCATCTGTATCTATATTTTGATAAATAAAAGCACAAATTGCTGTTCTTTAAAGTATATTTTTAGAGTAAAAACTGTTTAAAATTTCAGGGAAAAATATTTTCACATTTTAAAAGCCACACATTTGAGGGGACAATGTCTCTAAGAAGTTTTATTAATCTATTTCACAGAAACAAGAAGTGCAAAAATGGTCATATGCCTTAAAAAGCAATTCCGAGGTTTTTTAAGCACAGTAGTATATTTATTTTGTATTTATTCAGGAAAAAGTAGTAGTTTATTTAGATAAGTTGTATATTTCAGAGGGGACTTAGTTCGTTTTCAATAATAATGAAACACACAAGAATGAACTAATATTGACCTGATTAAAATAAAAATTAGGCTAAATTTCAATAGATGATTTTTTAGGGGGCACATGTTAATTCTAATCCCCCCCCCCAAAAAAATGACACAAAGCTAATCGTAGCAATGTTTTAAAGGATTTATAATATAAAATGAAACTAAGTAAAAAATGAATGAGACATTCTGGGCAGGGGACAAATATCCTGACAACTTTTCCCATTTTATTCTCCATTCAAAAATACACTTTCAAAGCCTCAGACTGACAGAATGACGATAAAACTTACTTTCGTGAGGACCATTTGGTCCGTGTTAAAACTCCTTAAAGCTGTGAACAACACAAACCTTTTTGGGGGCTGGGTGGGAGGTTGGACGACAGAAGATGATGCGTCATGTTCCACGACAAGCCCCCCCAAAATAATAATAAAAAAAATCACCAATAGCCATTGGAAATCATGTTTGTGCAAACAGCATTACCAGAATATCAGTGCTGAATCTCCCTCAAAGCGGAATCAGCGACACCATTTCCTTGAATTCATTCGAACACACGAACGAACGCACTTGAGATTTGAGTTAGATTTTTAGCACCACCTGGTGACCAAGAGTACAAATAAATAAAGTGGATGATTCATGAGCGGGTTTGGAGCATTCTTCAAAGGTACACAAGCACACACGCGCACGCACTTTTCTTTGTCAGTTGAATGCAACACACACCCAAACACACGCATGCACGCACAAATGCACATACTGAGCAAAAACACACAGACGTGGAAAAATACAACCACTCACCAGGCAAAATAGACTTTTCCCCCCCATGGCTTTTTGAAACCTTTCTCAATACTTCTGCACGCTTTTGAAAGCCCACCCTAAAAACAAACACAGACACATTGTCCCCATGACGTCACAATGTGGCCTCCACCCCGTGACGCCAGATGCACTTTTGTCTTTGGGAGAGTTTGTCTAC
Organism: Idiotropiscis lumnitzeri; assembly: GCF_059441095.1. Lineage (NCBI taxonomy): Eukaryota > Metazoa > Chordata > Actinopteri > Syngnathiformes > Syngnathidae > Idiotropiscis > Idiotropiscis lumnitzeri. The sequence goes on along the minus strand of NC_142401.1, from coordinate 16,625,472 downwards.
AAGGGAATTTAAGATGCAATCGACGCCCGGAAAGATGACGGAAGGTAAGCCTTGAAGAAATCGGATATGTGAGCGTGAGGGGAATCCAGGTGGACGTGCGGACTTTTTAAGGCCAACATTTTGTCAGGACGTCCGAGCAATGGCCAGAGTGTGGGGTGAGCAGATGACCCGGATGCTTGAGAGAAAAAGGAAAATCAATCTGAAACAAGCGCTGATGCGTGCGGGCGGGACGTTCGGCCACAGTCGCCGTCCGCGGGCGGAGACGGGGGGGCATTTGTGGAGAGTTGTTAGAAAACAACAGTTCCTCCGCGCTCCCCTTTGAGGACTCCCAGAGGTGAGGGCCACTCTAGCTCTGTCCAAACGGATAAGGTCCATGAAAACCCTAGGAAAACAAACAAACAAACGGAAACATGATTACGACGTACAATTTTGAACATTACGATCATTTCACTGGTTTTGACTGAAGTTTTTGATGTGGATTGTCACCTTTTTTGACTGATTTTTAAAGTTCTATACAATAACTGAGCGGTTGTGTCAACCGCTGCTTGTTGCAAACAAAGTTCTTATTACCACAAAAGCGAAATGACGATACTTCAACCAAATGTACCACACCGAAAAAGAATGCGACCATACCGGTGCTGGTGAGACAGACTGGAAAAGGTTTTCGATTATTTGTTATAATCAATCATTTATCAATGAATTGTCCCACCTCAAAAACATTGCTTTGAGAAAAATTATGTAATGATGCAAGTACAAGAAGTCCTCAATTTACGAGTTCCGTTCTTAAGATGGCGATGTAACCTAAATTTCTGTGTAAGTTGGAATTTACCCTTTAATACTCCCTAAATCTCTAAATAAATATCCAAATTCACGTTTTATACTAGGCATGAGTATGAGCGCGGATGGTTGTTCGTCTCTGTGTGCCCTGCAATTGGCTGGCTACTAGTTCACGGTGTCCCCTGCCTACTGCCCCGAAGACAGCTGGGATAGGCTCCAGCACGCCCCGCAACCCTCGTGAGGAGAAGCGGTACAGCAGATGGATGGATGGATTAATAAAATAAAATTAATTTAAAAAATAAGATACTGTATTTAACACTACTGTGAATTGGGGCCAAGTTTTTTGTGTAAACGTTCACAGTACATTATCAATATGATCTGTCAAAACATTTCATTCCCAAAGTAATCCGCATGCGCAGAAGAGACGACCTCATTCCAGACGTAGCGTTTATGGACGTAAATGTGATCAAGCGTGTCGGAGCATTTCTACAGTGGAGCGATTCGATAGGAAGTACAAATACAGTATTTGAAAGTGAGGCTTATTAAAGTCAAACATAAAGTCAATACAGTTACTCAAAACAACTTTGCAGATTTGATTTTCAGGTGTTAGCACTCTTTCTCTGCTCACACAGAGCGCATTTTGGGCTCCGAATGCGGTCAATGACATCCGCATACATGCGACATGGCCGTTCCGCTGCGGTTACATTCCAAAAAATTGCATATGTATCCAATCGAGGACCGCATATGAAAGTGGACCAAGTTGGCTTGGAAAAAAAAAAATCGTAATTGAGCTGTTCATACAGTCATTAAAAAAAAATAAAATAAAAAAAGATACAGGTCGCATAAAGGCAAAAAAAAATCTGATCTGGGTCGCATTTGCCTGCAGTGTGAACCTAAAATGTCAGACGAGAAACAGCCGTCTAAGTCGAAGCGTCATAATTTGAGGACTTCGTGTACTATCTGAGGGAAAAATATATATATATTATTCAGAAAGAGCTTGGTATTGTAAAAAATGTTGCTGCATTTGTTTTTGTTTTTCCAAAGAAACATATTTTATTATGCAGAAGTTATTTTTTCTTTTTTTCAAGATAACATTTTCTAGAATGTATCTTTTTAAGGAAAAAGACTGTACATGTCTGAGAATTGTTTTTGAATAGTTCTCAGTTCAGCAGAAAAAAGTTATTATTTTTCAAGGCAAATGTGATACATCATTAAAAGCTAACATGAAAGTTACAAGAACCATTTTTTTAACATTGGCCTTTTTTACAATAAAACTTTAGATTTTGACAAGTATATTTTAGCAAAATAAATTGGTTAATTCAGGACAGATATTTATGAAATGTTTTATATTTTGACCCAAAAAATTGATGATTAGATGGAGCATTTTTTTTTAAATTAATATTTTTTTTTTTACAAAAAATGTTTAGCTTTCTCCAGAAATGTTGATATTTTTAAGAAGAAATGTTCACTTTTGAGAATAAAATATTTTTGGAGAAAGAGCAGTATAGTTAAGGGACATTTTTATCTAGAATTGAGAAAAGTCATACAATATTGAGAAAATAGTTGTATACAATATAAAAAATAGAATTAAAAAAAGTAATCTAAGTAGAAAAAAAACAAATGGATTTCAAAGCGTACCTGGCCACGCGTAACCGGCGTCAGATTGGCCTGCAGGCCATTGGACGTCCTGTTGGCAACATTTTGAGTCGCCGTGTTCTCTCCGTTGCCTTCGCCACCGTCGGCGTCTCGCTTGTTCTTCTGTGGCGATGCAAAGGGGTTGAAGTCATCCTGCACGTCGCGCTGAGGCTGCGTGTTGAACTCAGTCTCGAAGGAGGAAAGCTGTTGCGTGACGCCCAGAAGGCCACCCACTTCCACGCTCAGGATCACCCAGATCACATCTGAACACAAACAACGGAACGTGTAGTGTGTGACACTTAACGTGTGACACTTACCATGTCACATTGCTCATTATGCCATCTACATGACTTCAGTATCAGCTATGTTATTACTGAGCACATATTTTAAGTTACTGCTCATGTTACATACAAGATAGCTGGGAAATCTGAAAAATTCAACCTTGAGTTACAAAGACATCCCTTAACTGAAACCCTAACCGAGGCTTGAAAGTCTAAACATAGACCACAAATCTTGGTTGAGAACCTAACTCAAGTTTTCAACCCTAATTTAAAATACTCACCCTTGCTTAAAACCCTAATTTGAAACTCCAATTCCAGTTTGAAAGCCCAAATCTCGATTGAGACTGAAGTGAATCAATAACGCATTCTTTATGTCGAAATGTCTCCCCACAGTGCCGTACCTCCGTAGAACAAGCCGGTGGCGGTGCACATCCGCCACTGGCCCTGGTACATGCCGGGCGAGGCGGGACTCCTCATCTGCACGCTGAGGTCGGCCACTTCCCGTGGCTCTAGTGACTTCACCATCACTGTGTTGACGTGACCGAACTGGTCGCCGCCGATGTACTTGAGGCACACGCCCGGCGGCCATGACTCTGCGCCTATAGCAGTAAGAGGACACATTTCATTTTTCGCCTTACGTTTGCAAACATTAGGTGCCAGGTTACTACAGCAAGTGAGTGACCACCACTGACTTGAACTTGACATGATGACAAAAAATGGTTGTGTTAGGGCCTGCGCTGCCAAAAAAACTAATTCAGTGGAACATGGGTAAGAAGAATAAATTGTAAATAACCCCTGAACCTTGTTTGAAACTCAACCCCTTATGTAAAAATCTAATTTGAAAGCACACTTTAAACACTGACCGTGGCTTAAAAGCCCACTTTGAAACCCCCAAGATTGTCCTGAAGCTGAAATTCTATTGTGTTCATTTCCCCAGCCAGTTAAGTTCACTGCCAAACTAAACATAAAACAAAGATTTATTCATTGTGTTTAAACAAACCACCTTTGTAATACCTTACAAATCTGCTAGATAACACACAAAGCAAAACACCAAAGATGGGCTAAGGAAACTAGCTTTGATGTTACTGTGTTATAACCCTTCACGCAACAGATCATGGAAAAAAAAATATTTTTTATAATATTCACAATTATATATTCTTTATCCCTCGCGAAAACAACTAATATGACAGAACCCTCTTCTTTATGTACCTCCATGAAAAAAACAAAACAGCGTGCCTTGTTAGCATCATGGCATCTTAGCATACCTGAGTTCTGTATCCTCCAGGTCTTTGTAAATGGCGTGTCCGGTGGGACCGACTCGCCTTCTCCAATCGTCACATCTTCCACAAATGACATGGATGGTGTGTTGATGCTGGGACTCTCAAAGTCATAATATGCGCCAATGGCAGCCTGGAGGTTCCTGGTGGGAAAATATGTCAAAGATGACGATGGTGCTGATGCCAGGGGTGATTTGATGCTTAAAAAACACATTTGAAAGTTAGTACACCCTTTTAAGGCTGCCGCTATTGAATAATTTGGTATTCGGCTATCCTACAAAAAATTCTATTGGGTAATCAATCAGGTATTAATTATTAAAAATAAAAATTCTATATTTTTGCTCATAAATACAGAAGAAAAAAAAATTGCACTTTACAATGAGCGACCAACTGATTTTCATTTTTAGATAATCAACATTTAATACTTATATTTAGTCGGTTTAAAGATTTACACAAATCTCTCCCTATATTTTGGTTCTACGAGAAGAAGTGATGTCACAAATCCAGTAGCGATTTTACCGGCTAAAACAACACGCTTGAGTAAGCCTGTTTTTTGTTTTGTTTTTTCCAAAAGAGATCAGCAGAGAGTGACACTGCATCAAAGAGTGCAGAGTCATTTACCCCTAACTTGAAACCATAACTCTGGCTTCAAAATCTTTGTTCAAACAACAACTATGAACTATGATCTACTTTGAAAAACTAATCCTGGCTTGATATCCTAGTTTTAATCCCTAACACTGGAATGAAACATTTACTCTAACGCATGCTTGAAACGTTCATTTGAAACCCTAACCTTGCCCAGAAACCCAACTTTGCCCAAACCCGTCTTGAAATGCTATCCCTGGTATTAAATACAAATCTTAACATAAAAAGCATAAACCTATCTTGGAATCCCACACTGAACTGAAAACCTAACCCATACATGACACACTAACACAGGCTTTACACTATCCCCAACCCTGGTTAAAATCTTAATTTCAAACGCAACCCAGGCTTGAAGCCCTACTTTGATAACCCAACCCTGGCAAATGTCGAGTTTTTGTCGCGTCTTTTCTTTTTCAATATACGGGAATAGTATAAATTGTAGAAAACGTTACATTCGGGACGATACAATGGTGGTCGTTTTTTTTAAGTATTTTGTGTGAGAACGAAAGACTTTTTGGTTTCCGCCAACGCATCACGACCGATGACGTCACCACGCGTAGTGGCGTTGCTGACGTAACGTCGAGTGAGTGGTAGCCTGAGCGCGGGCTAGCTCCAGCTGACGGCTAAACGGGGCTTTAATTAACCTCTTCGGCGGGAAACTTGCGTGTTTTTACCTGTCAAACTTTCCGTTTAACGTGCTCAATGAGCCTCTCGAACGGCATGTACGAGCTGTGAAATAAACCGAAACTAACTTCGCGCTGTGTGTCTCGCCTCCATTTTATTAGCACGTCAACGTGAGCTAACAAGCTAATTTATGCGGCTAACTCCACGTCCCGTGACACAACACAGTACCCGCGGGGCCCTCCTCCTCCGCCTCATCCCCGCACTCACCAGTTGGTCATGTCCAGGAAGAAGGCGCAGCCGGCGGGGTTGAGCTGGAAGCCCAGCAGCCTCTGGAACTCCGTGATGAGGACGTCCTTGTCCGTGGTGCCCATGCAGCTGAACTTCTGCATGAGCTCCGCGTCCACGTCCATGTCCGTGCCCTCCATGAGGGTGGCGGGGGAGGAGGGCGGGGAAGGGGTGGGGTGGGGGGAAGCCTCTCTCAGTCGGGTCCGAGGCCTCGTCTAGCCATAACAAGCTGTTCCGCCGCCACAACAACAAGCGTCAATGCGCATGGCACGACAAGGGGGACGAAGTTTGACGTTGCAACAACCCAGCGCGTCACTCGCGCCAATCACGTCGGGGTGATTACGTCATCTGTTGCTATTTGCAGCGTTCCTCCGATTGGCTCATCGCAGGAGTTCACAAAATCCTCATTTTTTCCGCGGAACGCCTGATACGTGTAAACAGATTCATGCGGTTTAACCTAATATTAAAGCGTTGCAACTATCCCTATTGTCGTTTGTTTTGTGTATTGTGTGTGAAGAAGTTAATAAGTTAGTGCTTCGACCCTTCTCCAACAACCACGCCTAATTTTGTTAAGTGTGGACTTCTGTTTAGAGCTAAATCCAAACGGAAATCGTGTTCATTACGCTTTATTTGAACGATTTCGAAATTTCTCTTGGAAATAGATCTGAAAAGCCGGTAAATTGTGTATTTTTATTATGGTACTATCATGTATGGATTTAAAAAAAAATAAAATATCTGTGATATATATATATATATATATATATATTATATATATATATTATATATATATATATATGTATATATGTATATATTATATAGGGAAGGTCGGAACTTTTTATGTTACGTATTTGCCATAGCTTCCTAGCCGGAACAATTTGTTGGACACGACACATTTCTGGTCGGAACATTTATTAAGAACACTGGAGTAGTGCGTTTGGATGCCGTCTCCCTTGAATCATGCCGAAGTAAGTTGTTATGTTCTTTATTTGGGGTGCTCACAAACGTTTAAACAATGAAACAGACGTTAATATATATTACTAGAGTGGGTTAAGGTGAGAGCACGACCAAACGAATAGACTGGCTTTTTTTGAGACAGTGCGAGCTTCGCTCGGGCTCCGTCTATTTTCTGGAGCGAAACTCGATGCGGAGGGAATTTTTCAATGGTTATTTTGTTGATTCTGATATTATTCAAAAAATATCCAATTTTCCTCAATACATTATCAGTAGCATGCTAGTGCGAGCGTATTTCAAAGCAGGTGGTGCTTGTTGCAGTATCGTTAGCGCTGTGGTTAGACGGGACCACACGCTGGTTACCGTCCTGTGCAGGGGCATCGATTAGAGAAAGGATCGTATCTGAAACACGCCTGTCGAACATACTTGTATTCTAATTGAACTCACGTGTAGCTTGTCAGAGTGGAACAGTATTTTATGCTAAGTCATTAAAGCTAAATTGGTTGAATTAGACAAAGTGCTCCACACTGTGTGCAAGAGTTTTTTCCCAATGTCATATTCTAGCCTAAATGTGTATTTAGAAATCAGGGTTTAAACAATATAAATAGGGTATAACATACGAGGAGTAGTATACCACCCAAAGTGGACACTGGTTAAACTGATTAAAAAGTGAATATTTTTTCTTTTGTAATTTCATTCTACAGGTTTTACTGTGACTACTGCGATACCTATCTGACACACGATTCGGTAAGAACAGCATCACAATTTCCCTAACAAATAAAGATGCGTGAGTCTGTTAAATTTCTCTGCTCTGATTTGTCAGCCATCGGTGAGGAAGACCCACTGTAGTGGGAGAAAACACAAAGAAAATGTGAAGGACTATTACCAGAAATGGATGGAGGAGCAGGCCCAGAGCCTCATTGATAAAACCAGTAAGCAAATTGGGGTTTAAACATTTGTAACAAATGCATAATGAGGTGCTGTTTATTAAAATGGTTTCCCCTCTTTTTTAACAGCGGCTGCTTTTCAACAAGGAAAGATCCCACCAACGCCATTTGCAGGTGCCCCCCCTCCTGGTAAGTATGAATGGACTGAAACTTGTAACATGTTAAGTTTGGTTTATTCAAACCTAGTAACTGTGTGGGGCTTTTTTTCTTTAAAACCAAAAATGGAAGAAGTACAGACTTTGGTGGACGGCCATTGTGGCCAATTGAGCAACACAATGTAACGTTGTTGGTGTTGGTTGTTTTTAGCTGTGCCGTGTTTACGCAACATGGCACACTCACTTTCCCACCACTGCTGCTGCTGCTGCTGTTTCAATGAAGACGTGTCACAAATAAGTACTTAATGAACTCTAGATTAAGTTGTTTGGTCATTTGTTTAACAACTTTAATAAACGGTAAAAAGACAAACATGAGCTTCTGTGGCCACACGACGCCCAGGCTCTTAATGCGGAGACTGACAAACAGCCAAATACACACCGATAGGCCTACACACGCGTCACTCACCGTCAGGCCTTTTAACGGCACACAAATTCAAAGTAAAAAATACTACGGTCTAGAATGTGATGATGGAGACCTCCTCTTGGACAAACGCAAGAAGAAAGTCTAATCAAAATATCTGGGTATGACATAGGTGGTCCTCCACGTCCAGGCATGCTGCCCACACCGCCCATGACTGGTCCTCCCATGATGCCTATGATGGGACCCCCGCCTCACGGAATGATGCCCGGCGGACCCGGTATGACTTTGCAGCTTTGTTAAAGTAAACATGTTTAAATTTGAATGTGTAATTCCTATTGCCGGCATGTCCACATGCAGGAATGCGGCCACCGATGGGAGCACCCATGCAGATGATGCCAGGGCCGCCTCACATGATGCGTCACCCTCGACCCATGATGATGCCGGTCAGGCCGGGCATGATGAGGCCGGACAGATAAGACTGGCGTCACTGATATTTGCTGCTCTTTTTAAGCGTCGTTGCCACAAGGAGGCACTGCAGAGTGATGACACCACAGCGTCTGATTTGATTCAAAGTTTCAACACATACTGTCTGTCATGTATTTATTCCTACTTAATACCAGACACTCAACTTTGATCGATGTTGTTCTTGTACTTGTGGTCTCCTCACTCTTCAGACACACCTGCTAGAACTTTGAACATCAATTCTTGTTTTGAACATTTTTATTTTATTTTTTTTCGTACTTCACTGCTTTGAGAAATAAAGCAGTCGTTTAAAACCAGTGTCTTGCCCTTCTCCTTTTTATCTTCTCTGACCTCAGGTATCATTGCAACTTCCACATTCTATTGCAATCCAATACAGGACATATTTCCAAATAAATATATAAACGTATGCTTTTACAAAGATAATTTTTTGGGGGGAATTTGTTCTCGTTTGCAGTGGTATACAGTCCAATTTATATATTCAGTGTGGTTGAACTCAACTGTTGTCAGGCGCCAGTCTGGCATTTTGGTCGTTTGACTGAAAGCATGGAATTTTTAATTCCCTCATCACATATGTACAACATATTAATGGATAATTAGATTTGAAAAGGTGAATAATAAAAATAGTTCAGTTTCATTAAATTGGTTTGGGAACAAAATTATCTCAACGTTATTACAACTTGCAATTTTCACTTTTGGTACAGATTTTATAAGGTCTCATTATATCACTGTAAGGTCAGATAAATACCGCTAAATAAACACTCCTCTGACTCAATCAAAGATGAGTATTATAAGCAATGTAGTACAAGGCAGCATTTATGACACATGCACTCAGGATATAATCCTATTCTTAATCCTTCCAAATGTATTCTGGGAAAATTTTAAACCCTCCCAGCACCTGAGCAGAATGTAAACTGTTGTCACGTTGGTATATGATGCATAAAAATTGTATAAATCTTGTATTCCTTCAATACTGTTCCATATAATCTATTAGTAATGAAAATATGTACCGACAGATGGCGACAGAGAGTCATAATAGCCTGACTCAATTACATGTGACCAATTTTCTTAACCTATCTAAATTAACGCTGTAGTGAAGTCATAATTAATTACAGTAAACATTCGCATGTGACACACTTTGACGCCATAAATATAAAACATTCCGATGAAAAAGCGGTACAACAGCACTAAGTGAGTGTGCGTACATGTAACGAGGACCCCCAGCACCACATCTGTCAATGTACTCTTGGAGACTGACAGCACATGGACACTGTCACGTGATGGTCACCCACACGTTCTCACATTCATGCACATTTTATGCAAAGTGTCTGTCACGTGACATGAAAAAAACTGTCTTTATGAATATTGAATGTGGAGCTTTTCATACTATGAATATATATATATATTGTCGATTAATCCTATGGAGGAATAAAAGAGTAAGTTAATGCTAATTAAAGTGCTATTGTCCAGAACAAGTGATGTATTACAGTGTAAGGTGGCATCCTCCAAGGTTGACTTTACGTTTTTTTTTTTTTTTTGCATTGCAATGAGATTCTTATGAGGAAGAAATTGATGTGAAGAAATGATAACATGTATTACTGTATGTCTCCTCTAAAACTATGACAAGCTATATATATTATGGTCATATTTGTAAAATTTTTGCATAATCTTTGGATGGCCCTTGTAATTTTGGGAAAAGTCAGCTCTCTGCGTTTGCGTACAGATGCTAACAAATGAATATTTAACACGCTTATTTATAAAAGATGAACCTGCAGCAGCAGCAGGTGAGGGAGGAGAATCACAGTCAGTGTCCACAAGGTGCCCTGTGCTGGTGGGCAGCCCATAAGGGGGCCACAAGGGTGGTTTGTGGTGGGTGGGACACAGGCTGCACTTAGTGAGGCAGAAGGTGGAGGAAGTGGAGCTCACAGTCACGTTTAGGTCTTCATGGAAGATAGGAGAATTGCACTAGGCAGACCGTTTTTACCGAGGCATAAATTTTCCCTTCGACGTACCAGATATATATTTTTAATAAGGTAATTTTAACTTCCGACATACAAGATTATTTCTTTAATAAGATACTTTAAAAAGGATTAAATTGTAATTACATAGACAGATGTGAAACATGTGGTGTCCCTCAAGGCTGACTTTTAGGTCCCATCCATCCATCCATCCATCCATCCATCCATCCATCCATCCATCCATCCATCCATCCATCCATCTTCTGTACCGCTTCTCCTCACTAGGGTCGCGGGGGGTGCTGGAGCCTAACCCAGCTATCTTCGGGCAGTAGGCGGGGGACACTCTGAACTAGTCGACTTTTAGGTCCCCTACTTTTTAATTACCACTGAAAAATTGAAAATTGAATTTTACGAAAACAAAGTCACAATGTTACATGGATTACATTTTCAGAAAAATATATAATTTAATGTAATTCTTTAAATAATTTTTTGTTACAGTAGTAAGTCAATCCTATGAGACATAAAGGGCCCTATTATTATACGGAGCTGCGCGTGCCCTTCTCCGGGAAAGTCTAGTTTACCATGTTTGGCAATTTGGCAGAACGCGCTCCGCCTCGCTGGGTGTTCCGGCACACCGAGGCCATTTTGTATTGCATGCCTGACGATTTGATGTAGATTAAACCTGCTAAATGTAGGTTTCAATTGTGACGCAGGTGGTGGAATGCAATTTTGGTGGATTGGATTAAAGCGCAGACAGATTCTGCGCTCCGCTGATATGCGTGGTGGATGTTGTGGTATTTTATTCGCTAATATTACATCAACGTGTATCAAGCCCTCTAAATCATTGCAGAATTCAATTCATTGTATGTATTATTATTATTTTTGTTCTTATCACCTGTTCCATAACACATGCTGGTATGTGTTGGGTTGTTGTTACACACAGTTTGAAGATTGGGGGGAAAAGGCGTCGCCAAGTGCCCCCTTTACAATCTGCAAGTGGAGATCAACTTTCTGTTCCTTATAAATGTACTTTGCGAGCGCCGATCTGCTGGACGTACTCCAAGCGAGTCCATTTTGCCTCTGCCATTGTTCTCATCTGAGCTCAATTTAAACGGAATGAAATTGAAAACTTCAGGAATAAAGTCAGCTGTGTTCACTCCCACAATAGCGCAAACTCCCCTTTATAACTCCACTCATGCGCAGTTGGACTGACTGCACTTTGTACTGGACTTTTGCTGGGAACGAAAATCGGGCCCAATGTGTTATTTTTCAAGTACTGTAAATCAACAATTTCACAAGAATAGATTGTTTTCTGTCATTTTTCGAGAATAATTTAGGACAATGAATAGTAATTTTCTGAGAATATACTTTTTCTGGATGGTGTTGAAACTACTGCGTGTCATTTTTTTCCTCTTGAAATATTGTCACTTAGTTGTTGTATAATAATTGTATGCATTAAAAAAAATGAGAAAAATAATTGATTTTTCTGTAATATTTTGGACTGTGGCCACTCAACAATAACAATTAGACATTGTAAAACCGTTTATACAATACTGACCATACAATACACCTTTATTTATAGCGCATTTCTCAACAGCTGGAGCTGGTACAAAGTGCTTTTCATATGGTGTAATATAAATTAGCATTTATATTCGATCCTATTATCCAGTTCTATTCAATTCCAACCAAATCACCATATGAATATTAACTGGAATAATATGGTTCAAAGTCACCATCAGAAAACCTTTATTACCTCTACTGGATTTTAGCGCAAATTTTTCACATTCCTGCTTGTCTTACGCAAAACAAAAGTCACACCTCTGACTTTCCTTACACTGAGGTCTTGCGCTATTTGGTTACATTTTGGCCAGATTTCAATTTTCACTGAGTGACGCCCTTTTTGGGGTATATTTGTTTGCCGACGAGGAGCTAAAAGTGGAAAAAGCTTCTCCATTTTTCATGTGGCCTCACCTCTGATGAGAGCACTTGAATGTTTTATCATCACCTCTGACATATGCTGCATCTGGTGCCGAGCGCCAAGGGAAAGCGCTTGCCAATTTGTGTCACTACTTAAAGTGTTCCTGCTCCCACCGGCCACATCTTCACATTATACAGTATATATCCTGTATACAAATCTACAACTCGACAGCATCTGCCTTACACATTCTTTTCGCATCAGCAGCACTTCTTAAACTAGAAGTGATTCATGAAAACACATCTTAAGTTGGGTAATGGGTTTTAAAAAAAATATTTGGGAGAAAAAAAGTGATTATGATTATGCAAGAATTTAAAACAGATCTCATGAGAATGAAATGTACTTTCTGAAAGAAAGGTGTAGTTTTAGCAGGATGAAGTCAATTTTCATAATTTGTCACAAATAAGTCGTGATCAATTGAGATATTCTTTAAAAAAATGACTAAAAAGGGATATTAAATTCATGAGAATAGAGTTGCAGTTTTGAAAAACTAATGTAAAAATCAAGTGAAATGAAGTAATAATTTTCCAACAATAATGTAAAAAAAAAAATTTAAAAAAATAGCTGTGTAAATTCAAACTCAACATCAACAACAACAACAACAACAAAAAAAACTCCAGAGAAAATAAAGTAAGTAATGATTTGAAAATAATTTTTTGGGGGAGGAAAAGTCAAAGTCTATGAGAATTAAGACATACTCTTATAAATTAGAGTAAAAAAATTCAAGTAATGTAATTTTTCACAAATAAAGTGTCCCAATTACACAGAATGTAGCATTTAAAATAGTAAAACAGAATTGCTTTCGAGGAGAACATCGGACTTCTTGAGGAAAAGTTCAAATCCAAAAAGAAGCATAACATTTTTTCAGGAAAAAGTGATCATCTTCTGAACAAAGCATTTTATCTAATATAACAATGCAGCAGTCTTCTAAGTTCAAAGTTACATTGTTTTTCTGGAAAACAAATCTCGAAAGATCCCTGTTTGCGTTTGATTGAGGGATGTCAAGGATCTTGCAGTGCAAATCTCATGCAAGGAAATTTGGACTTCTAATAAAATTCCAAGTGGATGCTTGTAAGCTTTTTCTTGAAAAGGTAAGACTTTTTTCTCCTGTCTAACTCTCTATTCTCATAGAGAATAAAAATGAACTACAAGCTAATGAAGGTGCACAATTAGCAGTTTAATTCATGATGATTGCAGCAGAAAGAAGCTAAGGCGAGAAATGTTTTTCCACCAACCTCACAGGCCTCAATTATTGCTCACGTTTGTCCTTATCTCCTGTGAAGACATTTTCTTTTCTTCCCTCCTGTCAGTCAACAAGTGAAAAACTCATTTAGCATTTAATGGAAGCGCGCCGGTCGTTATCGCGCCGCGTGGCAAACTGCTTAGCACTGCTGTATTTTCTTCAAAGTCAGTGCGCCGTCTTTGTCTTACAACATGAGCGCAGGTTTTATTTTATTGAATTCAAATTCTCATGTGAGAGCATTTGGCAAAAAGACATAAAGCGCCACCAACAATGGTGACATGACTCAGTCGTGTTAAAAAAAAAATGAAATCGTTTCAAAGAGAGTCATTCTGCCTGGTCTCAAGGGGGCGTTATGAAATGAGACAACACGATTCACAAAACTAGCACTAGCTTAAAAATGCAGTAGGCCATCTTGCACTTTAATGAATTCTTAAGCACAAATCTTAAAATACAATGAAAGAGAGGATTTTGCGTTAAAAAACGTTCTGAATTCGTATTTTTGAAGGTTAAGTGAGCTTCCTAATTTTACCATAATAAATTCGAGGTTTTACAAAAATAAATAACTAAACCAAAAAATGTTTTTATATATACATATATGAGTGTATCACAGTACAACGATGCAGAGTTCAATTGCGGCTCCAGCTTTTCTGTGTGGAGTTTGATTTTCTCCCCGTGCCAGCGTGGGTTTTCTCCGGGTAACTTCGGTTTCCTCCCACATTCCAAAAACATACATGGCAGATGAACTGAACACTCAAAATTGTCCCTAAAACAAAGCATGATTTTATTTCTGATATTTCTTCTGGGAAATGCATTCAAAATACAAACAGCTCGAGGGTTAAACAGCTTCTCGACACGTATTCGAATCCTCCCATCACATGTTGAAGTGGATACATTTTCCCTTTCATCCTGCAGGTGGCAGTGACATGCATTTCTAGCTGGATGCCAACCGGCCAACAAATGAAGAAGACACTTGTGCCATTTGTAGACTCAAAAGTCAGGATCATACTAATATCAGAGATGGGCATTCCGGCCCATTTTAAGAAGAATTTTTTTAAAAAAGGACAAAGCCCAAACGAAAGTGTTTTTTTTTCAGGAACTTTAATCCTTCCTAAACAGGGTAAGTATTGCGTGTACAGAATTAAAATATTTTTAGTCGGAGCAGAATGAAATCTTAGAATACTTATAGCGCTTTAAAAGGACGAAGATGGATGGTGACGGAGGACAATTATTTTTATGAATAAAGCCAGAGGGATGTTGACGGAAGGGTGCCCAGGTCGTGGACGTCGGACGGACCGTCGAAAAAAGGGTCAAGTGCTATCACTACCGCCTCAACTAGGACAAAACCGAACACTTTTTTTTCCAATTTGTCCAAGATAAAACATAAAATTCTGAATAGTCATCCAAAACGGAAGGCTGTCCACAGCCATGGTAACAAGCACAGTGAATATTCAAGTGCTTTTGAGTTTTCAACAAGTAAAAAAAAAAAAAAATTCTCCATTCAAAAGTCAAGGCCAGACTCTATTTTAAGAGCCGCTCTTTATGTCCTGAAGATTCTAAGAGAGTTAAAGTTAGAAAGGCTAAAAGGCTAAAAGCCTGAGTGCCAGGTGGACACAGACTAAGACTATTATTAAAACAACAAAGTTTGGCATGTCGGCAGAAAAACAACTCTGCAATAATGACCACACGTAACAATTTAGGATCATAAATGTTAAACAGGTTTAACGTTCATGATTGTCAATCCTTTTCAGGGATGAAAATTCACTCTTAACACATCCCACACCGGAGGCTTATGTTGTCCGGGGCGAAATGCTCAAATTTTGTCCAGAAAGTCAATTTGCATGTATCCAGCTTCAACACATCCCACACCAATGGATAATCGCGGAGGATGATCTTCAAGAGACAGACGATAACACATCCGGCCTTTGCTGAATTTCTTTAGAACAGAGGGAAACTGCTCAGCTGGTTTGTGTGTTGCCCACCTTAACTAATGTCTAAGGTTAATCTTCAAGTCAACCGACAATCGGGCCTTTGCTGACATTGATTGGAGAACATCACAATGATTCAAATTCTTGATATGGATCTTCCACACTTTAGAAAACACAATTCGAGAAGACTTTTGACAGTGCTAAAAATATGATACAAAGAAATAACATTGAATCAACTACTGTGGGTGGAGTTCTCGATTATAACATAGATATAACACATAACATTTTCCTTCCTAAAAATCTTCAATTTTTTGGGGGAATTGGGGGGGGGGGTCAATTCTGAGCCAGCGGCATTAAGATCTGTCAGCGGTTGTTGTCATCATCCTCCTTTGCTGATGGCACAATGGGAAACATGGAACAGTGCCCAGTCCTTTCACTGACACATACACTTATCCGACACACACGTACGCACACGCACACGCACACACTCCACATACATGCACTGTTTATCTCGTCTGATTCTCTACAGTGTGCTAAATTAATCTTCTCACAATCTTCACGCTAACGTGTTGATGTTGTGCAATGCGTTCACTCGTCGTATAAAATTACACGTTTATTTATAGACGCTTGTTTTCCGCCGACAAGCACAAGAGAACGTCTTCCTGTCGGGGGTCTGGGAATGTTATTTTGTGGACAAACAGCACGGCCGCTTTCTTGAGGTCAGCATCAGAGCATTCAGACTCTCTGAGGGGGAAATAAACTCAAGCCAAATTGAAGCACTTTCCCATATGAAAAATGGACACTTGATTAGGTACACCATTACAACACCCAAAAAAGAAAAATCAACATCCAGATCAACTGAAGAACATATAGATGGATTTATTTAATTTCCACACTTTTGTGGTTTAAAAAAAAGCCAAAGAAAAAGCCAAATATTTTTGCTCAGAGAGCTGAAGTCTCATTTGATCACATATCTTTGATCGACTCTCAGGAGCTGTTGCAATTTCGGTTTCTGTATGGCTACTCTCATCAGACTCTTCTTTACCACCACTTTTACACTTCTGCGGTGTCATCACTAAAAATCCAAAGTAAAATCTAAAGAAAAAGCCAAACATACTTGCTCGGTGAGCAGAAGTCCGACATAATATGGCTGCTTTGATTGACTGGCAAGATTATGTACAAAATTGAGTTCTTTAAATCACACTTTTCCTCTTTACCATCTGTACCAAGCGCTTGTGGTGTCAGTCAAAAAAAGTCAAAGAAAAAGCTAAACATACTTGGTAATTCTCACAAGGTTTGTGAGTGTTTCTTAAATGGACTGATGGGATAAATGTAATCTTGTGGGTCTATTGTTCAATTTTCCTCTTTGCCATTGTGAGACACTTCTGTCATCCCTGGAAAGAAACACATACTGAGCATACTTGCTCAGTGAGATGAATCTTCTGCCGACATCTCTCTCGCATGAGTATTTTGGCGTTTGACTTTCCAGGCACATATCGGAAGTTTAAGTTGCACCCTGAAAAATTGTTCAACTTTGCAAGTTTTCCCTTGGCTCGCCTCAACTTGCCTCATTGGCCTGCTTGTCGGCTCCACGTGGGAAATGGATGTCGGCGGATCGTCTATGGGAGTGAGGAAGTTGTTCTTCGCCGCGTCAACCACGCACCAGCGGAGACGAGACAGCGAGGGGGAAGAGGACCCAGGATCCTAAAGATGCGTTCGTGCGCCACAGAGCACACAACCCAGCCGTGCCTCCCGTGTGCATTGTTTGTTGCACTTCCTGTGTCTGTGGCGTGTGTGGCGAATGTTCATGAGTCACGGCTGTCTTTTCCCCTCGAGGATGATCGGCCCGCTCCTTCATGTTTGTACTTACAGTATGTCGCTCGTAACAGGCCGTGAAGACGTGATGCTGTGGAACCAGGGGTATCCAAATTACGGCCCGGGGGCCATTTGCAGTGCGTCGTCCATGATTTAGCAACCCGTAGCAAATACTTGAAAAAACTTTTGAGATATTGCTACTTGCTTCTTTCATGAACTGCTTCTTCCATTTGTTGTCAATGTAAGTGGAAGTCAGTGTCACTTTTTGCTCCATATCAAATGTGGTCCTATTCATGAACATCATGAACTTCAAGTACTGGAATTGCTTTTAAAAAAATGTCTGCTTATTACACTAGTCAACACATTTTTACAAAGTCATTTAATCAGAGATGCAAGTAATCTTTTCTAGATGATTTATTTTTCTGCCCTTTTTTTATTTCTCTCTTGCACATCAGGTTTTTATAATAATGATGATTCTTCACAATAATATATTATGTAATTCAATAATATATTTAGTAAAATTCATGACATGACATATTAGGCAACAAGTGGATTTTAAACTTTCAACCTAATCATCATGATGGAGATATATATTTTATATATATATATATCCGCATCATTGTCACTGAGATCATCAGATGTGCTCGCCTTCACTTGGTTTCATTAGATGTGGCGTTCGTTTTTTGCTTGCTCAACACTATTCGCAGCAACGTGAACCCTCCCCCACTTCGCCCCCACCCACCCTAAGGGAGCGTAGGGGGTCATCTTCTCTGTCACGGCCACCACAGACGCGAGGTGAGCAATTCGGAGGAGCTTGGCTGATTGAGGGCACGGGCGCCCAGGCGTACTGTGCATGGAGATGGCGGCCCGTCATAAGAGCATCAGCGCCAAGAAGAAGAAGAGGAGGTTGTCATGGCGACACTGCTCGGATATCAACACTTCATTGTTATGGTATATGACTTCCTCTTAATTAGCCTAAAAAAACAACATGTATATCACGACAAAGCAGGAAACAAATATACTTGGAGAACCAAGCTTGATTGGAAGTCACAACTCAAGCAATGCAAACACCCCCCACCCTTTCTTCCGTTTTCTCTCCGTGTAGGACATGCGATCACGGTTGACAACGGGGTGCTCTACAGCGACCATACCAGCCTGGAGGCCTCGTCCACACACTGGCTTTCAAGTTCATCCATCCATCCATTATCTGATCCGCTTATCCTCACGAGAGTCACGGGCATGCTGGCGCCTATCGCAGCACTCTTCAGACAGTAGTTGAGGTAAACCATGGACTGGTTGCAAGCCAATCGCAATTTAGAGCGTCCAATCAACCTACCACGCATGTTGCTGGAATACGTGAGGAAACCTGAGTACTGGGAGAAAACTAACGCAGGCATGAAAAAAATAAATACATTTTATTTTAATCCCTACATCTTTGCTATTCCCCCCTTCTCTGCATATTGTTTGGGCACTCGTGCGCTCAACAAGGCACTCTGAAGCAGCCATACTAGTGGAATAGCTGACACAATAATCTTTGTTATTTGATGTGTTTATATGTTTACAGTATCAATCAATCTGAAAGAAAATACATATTTGGGGTGTGAGCAAGTATAGCTAGATAGCCAACATGATGCATTTGTGCCGGATAACCGCCGATGCCAACCAAGGCACTCAAGTTCAACCCAGACTCCAAAGTGCATCACCAGGGCGGCATTTTAGCCACGCTGCCCCAAAACAATCATGAAAACTGAAATGAAAACAGTTTAACGCTAGCTCCACAATTCAGTACCACAAAGCTCACAGTCTATACAACTTTGCAGCACTTAAGTTCATATGTGTAGAATGTATTTAGAAACATATCTCTAAATTCACTTGAAGGTTATTATTGTTTAGAGCAGGGGTGGAGAAACTTTTTTATTGGCGGGCCACAATGGGTTCTAAAATTTGACAGAGGGGCCAGACCAGGAGCAGATGGATGTGATGGAAGTGTTTTGCTAACCTCACCTCATCGGAGGAAAAAAAATACATTTAATTTTAAATAAAAGTGAACAAAAGCATTACAAAAATATTTATGTCTTTGAAAAACCAGAGTATTTAGAAAATAAAACTTTAACAGGTTTATTCATTTAATTTTTTTCAAGTTCGGCGGGCCGGATTAAAACGTTTAACGGGCCACATGTGGCCCCCGGGCCGTATGTTGCCCACACCTGGTTTATTGGTTCGGACAAGTCTTTCTAGGATGTTGCGGACCTCTGTCAAGGCCAAAGTGTTGTAAAATGCTAATTAGTGCTCCTCAATCCGGACGCTTACTAAAATTGAATGTGTTCTTCCATGGCTCATGCACCAAACAGACACTTAGTAACAAATTTGACATCATGTCCGTCCTCTGAAAATGAAGGAGCTCGAGTGTGACTTCCATTTCAAGTGTCTTGGCAAATGATTCATAGAAAGCAAAGTAGGCATCCCGTCCTCAATGTGCACTAGTAACCTGATTACCCGGCTGTCACTCCGAATAAGGACCAGGCTTTTGGGATGCTTCTGGGATTCTCAGTCCATGGCAGAAATCTTGGGGCATTCTTGGCAGAGGCTGCTAACTCACAGCAAGAAAACCTAACGAGGTAAGAGGAAGCACTGATTAAGACGTGATTTACAGTCGCCTTTCACAAAGTTTTGAAGCTGCGCCCCCTTTTAATGTCACAGCATATTTGGCGCACTCCCTCGGGACATAACAAAGCCTGTTTGTTGCCAATCAAGGTGAAATGTTGATTTTACCTTGTAGAAGAAGACAAGCCTTTTGGCAGTCTTGTCAGTGTTTTATGGATATCAGAATAGAAAAAAAGAGGGTTACATTTAACCTTTTTTTAATTTGAGAACAAGTCACATTTTATAGGAAAGAACTATGTAAATCTGTCATTATTACACCAGAAGGCTGACAAGCTCTCATGTTAATGTTAGGTTAAAGATTTGCTTGTGCTATCATTTATTATATCCTGGGAAAAAAATCCTTTGGACATATACATTGCGTGTGCATGATTGAAATGTGTGTGTTAAACTAACATATACCGATGAAAAGAAATAAAAATGTCACTTGACACTATTTTAATCATGCGCAACTGAAATTTTTTAACCCTGCGATTTTAGACAAATAGTTTGGATTGTTCGGAGTAGGGTTTGTGTTGGTAATGTTAGTGCGAGTGGGGTATATTAGGGGCACATTTGGGTTGTGTTTTTTTTTTTTTTGTGATTTGGTGTTATGATTGGTTTGGAAACAGGTTGGTTTTGGTTTAGTTTTGTTAAAGTTAAGATTTAAGTTATTAAGGTTACTGCTGGGTTTCGTATAACAGTATGTTATGGTCTTGTAAATAAATACAAGTGAGGGGAACACAACATGACATTAAAGCCGGTGTGGAAAAGTGAGTGAAGAGAAGTGATTTAAAATGTCACCAATTTCACGTGTCTCAGCTCATCCGGCAGGTCGTTTTGAAGATGAGGCACTGATGAAGAATGCGGAATCTTATCAACTTTGGAAAAATCAGAAGGGTGTGGGGCTGTGCGCTGGCTTGGAGACGGGGCTATTCATGCTTGAAAAATAATCATGAATTTGTAAAAATCAATTCTAAAACAAACTGGGAGATAATTTGGTGATGCAAAAATTGGGGCGACATGATGACTGCTTCAGAAAAGTATTCTGCACCATCTGCAAAAAAGGCAGATTTTTTTTTTATACTGGAGAGGCGCGTGTTTCAGTAAATTAAACTGTAGAAAATTTGTGAAGTCGCGTATTTGTTAGGGATAGGGAAGGGAAGGGTTAGGTTTGGAGTTCAGGATTATCGTTTGCATCGTTTAAGATTGAGGTTTTGGTTGAGTACAATGACAATAAAGGGATTTCTATTCTATTCTATTCTATTAGTGGTCGGGTTATGAGTGGTTAGGGCTAGTCAAAATGGGTTAGAGAAAGAAAAAAAGAGAAAGAAAATTAGTCAAATACTATTCCTGTGAATCCTCTGGGCAGTTTCATAAGAAATGTGGAGCGTTGTGACTGTAAGGACAAAAGTCTATCACTAAAAGGAGTGTGTCAGCCTGACGGAATGGAAAAGAGGGCAACAGGATACGATCAGTGGGTGGACCTTGTTGACTCGCACTTCCACTTCCACTCCCTTTCCCTCCACTTTGCTCCACTTGACTTCATCTTTGTCTTTCAGTCTCAGCGCTCACTGACAGATTCTGCATCTCCCTGTGGAGCTGGAGAAGGAACCATCCTGACATAGAACAATGGCTACGTGCACGCCGGATGTGGATCCCGCCAAAGCCATCCAAAGTGAAGGGAAGGAGCCCGGCGAGTCTTCAGCTGGGTTGATGCCGGCCAACGTCAACTTGAGGCTGACCCGAAGTTTGTCCAAGTCGGACTCGGACTTGTTGGCGCCGCCGCTGGGGGAAGACGACGGAGGTCATGGTGCTCGGAGCGGATCCGTGTCCAAGTGCAAGCAAGGCCAGCCCTCCAAGGAGCGAATGCCTTCCTTCGCCTCTGAGTGGGATGAGGTAATCCACGAGCTGGCTGTGAAATTAGGACGAGAGGCCGATAAACGGGGCGACTCGGGATTAGTGCGGGAAGAGGGCGAGGCGGTGCATTTTGAATAGGGGAGGAAGGAAGTCCTGCAGACGTTGCCATGGTAACACCTGCAGGCCGCCGCTTGTGCGTGCAAGCGTCTCGGTGACAGGCAGCATCCTCCGTGTAGCATCCAGGGCTAATTGGGCCTCTGCTGTTATGACACATCGACTCAGTGTTAAACACATTACCCTATCTCACCAACGAGGGCAGTGGCGAGCATCAATGCTGTCCAACACCGAGAGCAAAAGCAGCAGCCAGGAAATCCACATTTTCATTTGGACAGATGTTTGAATCCTCTGACTGCAATTTAAAAAATAGTTTTTGTAAAAATCAAACTCAGTAAATGTTTTGGAAACATTCAAACATGTTATAATTATGTGAAATAAACCGAGTTGTATTTGTAAAATCATAACATTCATAACATGTATTAACAATACAGTAATTGTTACTATTGCAGTTCAGTAATATATATATATATATATATATGAAATTACACAATAGCAACAATAAAATATAATCTATTATTTTTTTTTGTTTTAACTGTTATATTTAATAACACAAATTATGAGAACTATTATGATTTTGTGAAGAGTTATTGTGTTACTACTTTAAAATAATAATGATGATGATTGTGATTGAACCTATATTTTGTAATATAATGTAACTATACATTGTTGTTATCGCAGCAAATGTGCCAAAAAAAGTAATGAATGACAAAGGTTTTAAAGCGTAAAACTATTATTTAGGTAATTATTTAACAAATTAATTAAAATAATGATGCTGTTATTATTCTTAATACTCTTGCCAATATATACATATTCAATATATGATAACATAGCAACATAAATAAGAGTTATCAGAATATATGGCCTACTTAATATTAACTCTAATAATAACAACAATAATAATAATGAAGTAAAAATATATTTTTGGAGAAGTCATAGTTTAATTCATAATAACAATTATTAAATACATCTATTAATACTGTCTTTATTGATTTATTGCTATTATTCTTAGTATCAAGGATCAACCCTGATGATGATTGTTCAAGCATTCTAAGTCAGAATGATGACACCCACAAAACATTTTTGGTTTCCTTCATTTGTTCTTCTATAATTGGCTTGCCATATTCAAGTGGCTAAAAAGGTGTTAATGCACTCGCACAAAAAAGTGTGATTAAAACAATATATACTAGACTAATAGACACTTGGCGATAACAAGGTCACAGCCAACCTTGACCATCCACTTGGAGTTTGTGTTTGTGGACAAGTCGTCATTGTGTCATCACAGACCCTCGCTTATCCCCGACCCCCCCGGCCCCCACTCTACTTGACACTAGTGTTTATTCAGGCCATGCTGGGTGGGGTGTCCTGTTCTCAAGGGCATCCTGTTGTTGCAGCTGCTCCCCGACTGTCTGATCGTGTGCCCAACTCTTTTGGGTTGTTTGTGCACAAAGCAAAATATTTTGTCCATATTATCACGGGAAGCCATAAGTAAACACACACGCACTCACACCAAATACAAAGTATACACAGTTCTATGGAATAACATGGTGGGAGTCAACTGCCTAAATTCAATAAATACGGGTAAAACAACAAGATTCAAGATTAATTTGTTCTGTGACTAGTGACGGCTCTCGTATCCCAAAACACTTATCGCAAATCAACTTTCCCAATTAAATCAAATGGAAATGCAGTTCATCCGTTCCAGCCTCCACCGAAAAATCCAAGAAAAACGTTTGGGATGTTCTTATTTGTATGGAAAATCGCACGCCATAATATTGTACTTTGTAAAAAAGTATAGTAAGAACACAATACAAAACAATGTCAAAAGTAAAAAGTTTGTGCATCATGATTAATTCATTGTGGCACCTTCTGGTGAGTGTGGTCGGGCTGCATGAGATTGGAAAAACATGCGATATGCAATATAGGTGTTGAATATTTCAATATGGATATTATTGCAATATTTAACATGTTTGTAAAGAAATTACATTTTTGTTTTATTTATACATATACATGTATACATATATCTAATGTAAATTGTATCTTAAAATGTAAATTGCTGCAAGCAGTTGTCCAAAATTGACCACACATGAAACTTAGTTGATTGAATCTCCCACATTGCGATGGGCCTTAAAGGTTGATTCAAGGAGTGTTTCTCTTTGTACCACTTGTCCAAAAAAGACCTAATTGGACTGTTCTATTTTTGCACAAAGTGACAAACCATGTGTGTTGTTCTGGCCGCTTTAATAAGACAAGTAATAAGCTGCGGTCGCCTCATATCCACAGTCATCAGTGCAGATTTGGGCAGCCTAAAAAGCTGACGTGTGAGTGTGCTCGTGGCCGTGCACGAGCACCACACTCGCGGCAGGCTCATTTGATGTAATATTTAGTGTTTGAAAGAGCCCCCTGCACTGGCTGGCTGGTGGCATCAACACTGTGCAAGATGAGCCTTGATTCATTTGGAAGGCAGGCGGGCGGGCACGTGGGACGTGCGGCATACTGCGCCCGAAGCAGCGCAAACCTTATATTCACTCCTTGAATTAACCCACTTACATTCTATAGCACACACACACACACGCATATATATATATATATATAAATATATATATATACATATATGTGTGTGTGTGTGTAGATAACATCACATGTAGCCTAAGTGCGCCTTTATTGGAGTCTGTCATCAAAATGTCATTTCAGTGAGAGGGTGTGATGATTTATTTAAGTGCTTGGCTATGTCATTACGAGGTGCACGTATAGTGCTAAATATTTCACATTAAATACATATTTCCAAACATTAGGGCTTCAGCGAACTCACACTTTAAATTGTTTATTATTATTATTCTGATGACTGGAATGCCTTTTTCGAGTCTTAAAATGTCCCAAAATTCACCAAATTTTGCAAGAGCGTGAATCTTTAGTCTCGTTTCTGTTGTACTGGTGTGGTCACTTTTCTATTCCACTTTTTCGAGGCCATTGCTTAGAACCTTTTGCAATCTGGCTCAAGAACGCACACCGAGAAGGGACGACTGTCATGTGATGGGCCAACAGATGGAGTCGTTTCTGTAAGCAATGCGACAAGTAACTCCACTTAACATGCCTTTTTCCTGCTTTAAGCAAACAAGAAAGTTTCACCTGTGGCCAAGACATAAAAATACAGCATACTCAATGCACATATATTGTGTTTACAATTTTAATGTGCCTCTGGATGAAATAAGTAAAGGCGGTGGGAAAAATGTTCACTAGCCATGCGCACATCACCGGATCCACAAGTTGGTGAGCGTGAGACCCATCTTTCAATAATTGCACTTTTCTCTTTAGGGGTGCTCTAACGCACAGTGTGAGTCAAGGAACACAAAGGGTGTTACAGAACTCGGACGTGGTCTAATTAAGGACAAAAATGGAGATTTATTGAAAGACAGGACTCGCGCTCGTTTAATCGGCCACTCATGAAATCTTATAGCAAAACCCCACAAACTGCAAGTGTGCTGCGGAGGCTCGTACAGTTCAGATGATCCTGCGTTATTGATTGGTGCCTGTTGTCATGGAGAAGCAACGGAGACCAGGCCAAGCCAGGCCAGGCTAGAGCGGAGCTGGGTCATAACCAGTCATTGAAAAGTATCTTTGATATCTGTATTTATATACATTCACAAATTAGCATCAGAGGTGGTTATGTAGTGCTCAGTCACCCCCACCCACCAACCCATTTACCTCATGGATGAACAAGCACATCTGGGCAAGTATTATTATTTTCATGTGCTTACTTATCACACTTCTCTCAGACAGCTGTCCACTGTCCACTCTTTTTTTGCACCACGGACCGCTTTTGCAGACATATTTTGACAGACCAATAATCCGCAACACTGTACAGCCCTCCTGTACGCGTTCGGCCACTGTCTCACGGCAAATGTAGCGGAGGGGAGCCAGCCGAGTCAAGCCATCCGCCACATTGTTCATGGGCTACTATGCAGCACACTGGAAGGGTAAACTTCAGAATTTAAAGCAAAACAAGTAATACTGTATATGGATATCTTTGCCTTACTTAGCTTTTATTTTGAAGTTGTCCCTCAGAAGCAACCATTGTGATGGCTAATTTGACTTCAAATTGAGGCTCGCCTGACCCCACTGCGCAAAACTGCAATGACAGACATTGAAATGGAACGCAATATTAAATTTTCAGTGCACATGCGCACCAGCGCACTTCTTATGTGCACCCCTGTTCATTAAAAATTCACTCAATTGCGTTAATTAAAAAAAGATTAATACCCCAAATTAAGTTTATAAATCAACATGGAATTCAGTGGACATGTCTATCATGGGGCGGCACGGTGGACGACTGGTTAGCACGATGGCCTCACAGTGCAGAGGTTGTGGGTTTGATTACGGCTGTGGCCTTCCTGTGTGGAGTCTGTCCTCCCTGTGCTTATGTGGGTTTCCTCTGGGTACTCCAATTTCATCCCACATTCCAAAAACATGCATAGTAGGTTGAGTGGACACCCTGAATTGCCCCTAGTTGTGTTTGTGAGCGCAGATGGTTGTTCGTCTATGTGTGTCCTGTGATTGGCTGACGACCAGTTCAGGGTGTTCCCCGCCTACTGCCCGAAGATAGGTGGGATCGGCTCCGGAATCCAGAATGGTTGGATGTCTATCATGACAGGATGCAATTGGACAGAAAGTCGACCATTTGGTTTGAAGCAGTTATTTCAAACTTGTTGACAAAAATTGTATTGAAAGTTAGAAAAAAGCCCCAGACACCAGTTTCAAGTAGACAAAAAAAAAAAAAGAGATCCATGGCCAAAATGAATCAGGAAGTCAGCCATTTTGTTTTTAAGTAGCCTTTTGGGATGAATTTCAAACATGTATTTTCACAGACTCGAACTAGGGAATTCACCGAAATGAAACCCAATTGAAGATCCTAGACCAGTGTTTTTCAACCACTGTGCCGCGGCACACCAGTGTGATATTGTGAGATATTGTCAGGTGTGCCATAGGAAATTATCCAATTTGTGTACCTGTGCGGTCTAGCGCCTGCAGAGTAAGTAGTACTCTTCCATACCAGTAGGCGGCGGCGGCAGCAGCAGCAGGTAGCGAATTGCCTTGTGCTTGGAGACAAGTGAATTAGTGACGCGCGGATGCAGCGAGAAGTGGATAGCAGAATAAAAAAAGTGGATAACAGAACGACGGTTAAAGTAATGGATACGTTTTTGAAGAGAAAAAATGATGACTCTGAACTGGACCCTGGACAAAACCCAGACCTAGATGAAGGCCCTAGTATGAGTGGAGGTAAAAAAAAGCAAAGACGACCTGCAAAGTTTCTGCCGCGAGGCAATACAGCGAAAGCTATCTTTCATTTGGATTTACTTTTACCGGAGATGCAACGACACCGACTCCGTTGTGCTTGGTATGTGGTGAAAAGCTCTCCAACGGTGCTATGGTCCCAAGTACGCTTAAACGCCATCTGCAAACGAAACGCCCTTTACTTCAAAACAAAAATGTGGCGTATTTTGTTCGCCTGCGTGAACACACGGAGAAACAAGAAACTTTCATGAGAAAAACCGCAAAGGTAAGCGAGAGAGCCCTTAAAGCTAGCTACCACGTCGCTGAACTTGTGGCTAAATCAAAAAAGTCTCACTCGTGGCAGAGGAATTAATACTTCGATTCATGCCAATATATCAGCTCTGTGTTCATCCAAACAGGCCCAGGTTTCACACTGAGTGAGTATAAATGTGAAAGATTATACAATACTTTATTCTTTGTTTATTTGATTCATATTCAAGACTGGCCATTCTTCAATGTTAAAAAACACTTTTTTTTCCATATTTTCAGCTGGTGGTGTGCCGCGGGATTTTTTTCAATGAAAAAAATGTGCCTTGGCTCAAAAAAAGTTGAAAAACACTGTCCTAGACAGACGGGTGATTCTGTGAATTCTGAAACTGTTTTGTCAATGCCAGCTAATGTGTTACATGCTATTAGAGTTTGATAATCAATTTGAGGACGTACAATGAAATGTTTGTAGCTTTAACTGTGTATTATTCCTTAAAATCCTTGGATTATTGAACCTGAAATTAGTGATTTGATCACCTCAATATACCATAACCACAACAGCAAAATGTATTTTCTTCAAAAAAAAAAAAGACGCCCTAGAACATACTCTGCTTTGATTGACATTGTTCAAGAAAGTTTTATATCACACCGTGTATAAAAATAATCATCATATACTGCATCATTGTGCTGGGATCTGTTCCAAGTATTTATTGTTTTTCCCGTAAAACAAACAGCAATTTGCTTTGATGATTTGCAATGAAAAGCTCGGAGCACAAACCCCCAACCTTGATTAACAATGAATGTTGGAAAAGCTAATACAAATAGAATACATCTGTGAGAGTGCACCACACACACACACACACACACACACACACACACATTCACACTGGCAGACAAATAGCTGGAGAGGCTTATTAACGAATTCACACCATCCATCTCAATCTTATGTAAAGTTTCTAAAATTTGGATTAGTAACAGAGACACACATTTATGAAAGCTTTGAAAGCTCAAGTAATGACTTGAAAACTCCTGTTACGAAATACAAAGATGCACTGAGGGCATACATGTGACATGTACAACCTTTGCCCCAGGGGGTTTATATGGTACATGCTATGTGGCTCACTCAATGCTAATATCCTAAGAAATCAGCATGGATGCTAACCGAGCAGCAGTTTTATCGTAAATTTAAAAAATGCTTTTGTTCCTCATGGACGTCAATCTATGTATTATTCGAAAGGGTCAACGCCATTTTCTTAACAGTTTCTATGAGCTTTACCTCCCATTTAGATTATGTACAGTATCAGATTAGCATGGATGCTAACATAGCAGCAACGATTTATCAAAAGGCCTTTCCTTTCTTATTGATGTGATGCAACATAGCTCCCTTAAGTGTTCTTCAAAGGCGACTGCAGATTTCCAGTTTCCATTGTCACACTCCCACGTGGTTTATATGTCAAATAGATTAGCATCAATGCTAATGTAACAGAAGTTTCATATGAAGAATACAGAAGACTTTTTATTCTTCATGGATCTCCAACACAACTTTAGTCCTTTCAAGTTTCTTCCAAAAGTGCCAAACTCTCTGGTTTGCGTTATAAAAGACAGAGTAGTGAGTCACATTTGACATTACTAGCGCATAATTAGTGCCATTATTGGAGTAATTCTCTGAAGGTGTGTTTTTTTTTTTCAATGTTCTTTTCCCATTGGCCACCCCTTTCCTTTTGCTGTTGAGTGGGGCAGAAGACCCTTCTGCCCCTTGTTGCCAGGGAAACAGGTTTTTTGCACATTCCCGTCCTATGCGCAATGTTTAAAAAATGATTTGAAAGTTGCTGACATTTCCATGAAAATGAAATACCACAAATCATTTCATTTCCCAACAGATTGAGAAGATTGTGGACCTGATCGGCGCCGGCATTGAGACGTCAGACAAGAAACAGGCGAGCTCAGGTAAAAAAAATATATAAATAATTCCCCTCTCCCTTTATGGTCTAGTTTCATTCAAGCGGTGCAGTGATTTTTGTTTCTCCGCCTTCCTACCCCCGGAAGAGAAATGAGCATAATTTATTGGTGTGCTAATAGGAAATGACACGTGGGGGCTTGGGGATTAAGTGAGACTTATTCAGGAAGCGTTTACAGAGCTTGTTGTTGCTCATTGCCGCATTGATGATAGCCTGGTCGGGTTTATGTGCTGGGCATGGCACGCAGCGACCTTGTGACTGATGACATCGTCTTGCATTATTAGCACTTTTTTATATGGGCTGTAAAATAATCAATCACATGAACCTGGAGGAGCTACGCTAGGCTAAAAAGACACTCGGGAAAACATAGAATTCCGCCAAGGACGCACCATTCTCATTTGGAGCTCCACCTAATGTTCGCCATCATGGATGCTAATTAATATTCAAGCATTATTCACAAAGAAATGAAGGAAAATTTATGGAAATGTATGTGAGATATGAAATTGGAAGCAATTTTTCTTGACGCTGCATTGTGTATGATTGAGGGTTTCTTCAGAGTGGCACAAAAATAGCACAAAGTGAATTCTCGAGTCAAAATGTGGCCATGCAATGTGCCCCATCTTCCCTTGACATGTAATAAGTGTCCTGCACTGTGGTTATCTTCACTCTTTTCTCAAAATGCCCCATTTCCTACACATTATTGGTTCTAATAACTACCGGAGCGCCCAAGGTTATTCTGTATTACATAAGCGGAAATATGCAATATGTTTGTTCGTCTTTTCCGCCCCACTACACATACACACACATGATATATAACATAGGTGTGTGTGCGCTATTTATAGGCGAGTGTCCCACATTCAGCTGAGTCACGTTGGCTGCTCCGAAGGTTATTGGGATGCGTTTTTGCTGCCATTATTCAAATGCGCGTGACGCACTAAAGAGCAGACGTTTCAGGAAGAATTATGTAAAAGCTGGAATGCAGAATTGTGAGTAACGATACAATGTGTGGATATCAATAGCCCATCTGATACGTCACTTGGAAAGAAAATAAAATCAGCGGGGTGTTCCGAGGACAACTTGGGCGATGTTGTTGCGTGTAAATGAGCTTAAAGGAGAGCAAGTGCGAGACTGTGAGCACCAACAGTGCAGTTTGTGTACACACACGCGCACACACACTGACTCTGATGTTAAAAAAATCAAATAAATAAAATCCTGTCCTCAGTTTCCCTGAATTAATTCAGCTTTGCCGCTCATTTCTTCGCGTGTTGACAAGGAGCCGCCGCTTCTTCTGATAAAAACAGACGCAGGTTTTAGCCACGTCTCCTCTTAAGTGGCGAGCGACCTAGCTAGCATACTCCAGCGTAGCATTAACAAGCTGTCAAACACGGGAATATACTGTACAGCTTGAAAATCACCTACAATACCATAATATGATGGATACAATGATATTGTCCACATACTGGATGACATGTAACTGAATTAAATCCACATTTTTTAAACATGGTGTTTTTGTTTTGTTCGGATGCAATCACAGGTAATTCATTCATTCATAGCTTATCAGCCCATCTTTCCACCCAGCGAAATGGCAGTATCGGTGGCATCTCGTAGGTCTTCTTCTGAGCACCTTGGGCCTGCTGGGCAGTGTCGAAGCAGATGGTCGAGGGTTTGGATGGAAATTAGTTCAGCCTTTGCAAGGGACATGCCCTCCGCGTTGAAGCTGATAATTTTTAGCTTCGACATCTCAGCAGTCGAGGGTCGATCCTTTTACCACCGCTGGATTTTTGGATGGAGTGAGATTGTAGCAATCGGTCTCCGGTTAAGGATTACGGGGGACACCACGGGAAGGTTTGCTACTTGTCCCCCCGACATGTAATAAGTGTCCTGCACTGTGGTTATCTTCACAGGTAATTGTGATACAGCTATTTATTGGACGAAAACATATACACCGTACATCATGAAATCTATGTGACTTAGGTAAAGTAACATACAAGCATCGCAATTGTCCGAAATAGAATGTCCACATATCTATTCGAATTTTTTGTTTTTTTTTATTCTGAAACACAAAATTGACATGACTTAACATAGCTACTGCTGGGAAAATCCACTTGTTCTGTGACAATAGCACCATAGAATTTTTGGTTTAATAAAACAAATAATACCGTCTGGTCCTCGAGAGTCCCCATCCAGCATGTTTTAGATGTTTCCCTCATTTAAATTGTTCTCAGGCTTCTGTAAAACTTGCTGAAGAGCTGATCATTTCAACCAGGTGTGATAGAGGAGGGAGACACTTAAAATAGGCTGAACATAGGGACTCTCTTTGCCCAGATTTGGGCACCACTGGTGTACAGTATGCCTCAAAATGTTGTTTCCGGATACAGATAGAACATCACAGGGTTGTGTTTTTTTCCGTTGCAGCTTGAGTTGGGCATGAGTCTTGAGAAATTTGAACAAGGACTGATCTTTTAAATGATCCGGAATTGTTTTAATTTTAAAAATTCAGTTCTTAGTTTTGATGTCTTGTCTCGAACACCAACAAAGGAGAACCCATAAGTGTGTGTGTCCAAAAACGTACAGCATCGATCAGAAGTCTGTCTTAACTTTTGTCAAAATAAACAATCAACTTTTTGACTCTGCTTCCTAAAAGAAACCGGAATCTGGAATAAAGCCAGGACATGCCCAAACTAAATTGCACCACCTCGGTAGATATAATATAATACACGGCCCATTACGTGCAATTCTACCTGTACAAAGTCTAGTAAAATAGCAAAAGAAAGAAAACTCCAACCAACAGCATTTTTTTCCCCACAAGAACCATTAGCACGTCGTTTGAAATTCATGGGGAGCTAGTTGTGTCCTCCAAAAGCACGGATATATACAAAGTTGTAGTGTTACAAACACGTATAATGGCTTGGAAATGCAGCTGTTGTGACAGATGGCGCTCTCACAATGATGCAGGGGACGAAACAGGAACGAACTTTACTGCGTTTTACTCCATTGTGTTGATTTAGTTGCGGAATGGTAGTAGAATACAGTATTAAAATCTTTGCGTGCGTTGAATTTTGAGAAAGTGTGCACAAAATGAGTCCTTGCAGTTAATGATGGTTTGCTGTTGAGCGGTTTTGTGCCATCTTTGAATGACCATTTTAATGCAAATTGGCCTTTTACAAAGGGGGGGGGCATCGTTATATGTGATTAGTTTTTGTTTGCTAAAGCCTCTGTACTTGAGGAGTGGATCTCTTTTTTGTCATCATTAAAATATATTAAGATGCTCTTCTGTACATTGGTTGAATTAAAAAAAAGACAAACATATTTTCCTCCTTATTTAAAATGGTATTTTTGTCATACATCTGGTCAGGAAGTGTGCAGTCTTATGTGGGACTGCAGTAGCGCCGACGAACAATTGTGGATTCGTTTCCCATCATTGTCTTTCCTTGTTATATCACAGTAAAACAAAAAAGGTCAATACATATTTCAGTATGAAAGTGATGCCGGTAAGAGATAAGATGCAATATATCATGATTTTGGCCCACTTTTCCCTCCTGGAAGAGCATAATTGTGTCCCCGTTGTTATCCCAGAGCAATGAAAGTCACAGGAAGGGGTGGTTGGTATTTTTAACAGGCTTTGTCTGGATGCGCTGGCGTTCAAAGATCCCTTTAGTCAAGCTGTGGGGGGCTCACGCTGAATTAGAATTAGATCCTTCTTACTCGCTATTAGCATCTTAACTCGCCCATGCACGGCCTCATCTTCCTTCGCCACAGATGAGCATTGGTAGGTCACCACCCGCCCACTCCTCTTGGCCCCGCCTTGGCCTTTTTTTTTTCTTACCTCATCACTCACACATGAAGCAGCATCAGCACGGCCTGCCAATCAAACTCGAAGTCCACTCATTTGGACTTCTTCACTCGCCATCCAGGAGGGTGATTGTGGGCGTCTTGAAAGCCTTTCTAATCCCGCTTCATATAACGCCAACCACTACGGCCGTCGCAGTGAGCAGCAACGAATGTTGGGATATCCGCTGCCTCGACACCTATGTGCCAAGAAGCTCTAACTGGATTTAATAGCAAATTCATTAAAAATCTCCATCAATCCATTTATTTGCAATACACGGCTGGAGCAAATCCTGGAGGACGCCCTGGCCTGATTACCTGTCATTCACAGAATTTATAGTCCTCCGAACATTTTTTTATACTCCGGTACATCAAAGACAAGAGTCTCAAAAAGCATACATGTACATTTTTGGAAAACCGTAAGTTAGTCCTTAGTAAACTTAATGTGCGAGTCTTCGTCAAAATGTAAACGTAATGTAATGTCTGGGTGAACATCAAAGACAGTTGAGAGCTGGTGCGAAATGAGTCTAGAGTATTTTGAGTTCATCAGTTCCAAAAAAATCTCGACGCATTGTGTACACGAAGAAGTCAAGACAACCGGCAGAAAAACGCCACCAATGCAGTGAGAAGAACAACTTCAGAATAAACCTTACTTTACCCAATAATATGTTAGGCACTCTGTCCACTTTTAAAACTCATTTGAAAACATATTTTTATTCTTTAGCTTTCGACTCAGGATGCGACTGTCGCTGTTCTGCTTTTATTCTGATATCTATTGTAAATATGTTTATGTGGTTTAATTTGTGTTCCAGTTTCTTGCTAATTTGTATTGCACCATATGGAAAGCGCTTCGTTACAGATGTTGTGAAACGCGCCATATAAATAAAGTTGTATTGTATAATGAGGACATTCCCCCAAAACGTTTGTACACCCTCCGGCGCTCTTTTTTAATTCTCCTCCCTCCTTGATGGAAGATTTGGTGGGAGGCGCGAGCATGGAAACAGAGGAGCGAGAACCTAGGAAGCCGCAAATACACAAATGAGACGAGTCCGATGTATTTTTCATTGACCCCAACATGATGTCAAAGAACTCAACATTTTCTCGAAAACGTGAAAGGCAATTAAGAGTCAAAGTTTTTAGTAAACAGCAAAAACCATTTGAGCTTCGAAGGCTGCAAGCAACTCTATTTTGTTAACCTCCAAAAATTTGTTAGCAGTGATTCAAACGTACATGATTCTCGAAACATTGAAAACAACAGCCTCTTCAAAGAACCGCACATAAGTTTTGGGTCCGCTTCAAAGGAAATGTAATCACCTTGAATACATCCCCATTCCGCTCTTTATTCTTGCTCACATCCCCGCTTTTTACTTAACTGTCACAAATCTTTTTATGGTTTAATAAAAGTAATAAAGTAAAATATGCTGTATGTGCCTGCCTCAAAAGCCTATGCAGGCTTAACACTTAGCGCCGCAACTTGTCCGTCCAAGAACCAAATCGCTGAATGTACACCTACCAAATTTGACTTGGGGGAGGAGACTGGCGATAATTGTTGGAGATGTTCTTATGTGTGAGGTGTTTTTGGTTAATTTGCGAACACGGGCGAAGATTTATTTTACATCATGTGTGGAGTCTCACATTAAAAAACAAACAACAAAAAACAAAAACAAAAAAAAACGTCAAATCTCATGTTCATGTGTGTACCTTACTTGGACATATTTATGATGCAAGGTTGTATCAAATAACTCCTCGTGCATCCTCTGGGGAGCATAAATCTCATGATGCATAACAGAGAGAACATTTATTTACCTTTGAGGTGATTTAGATTGCATCTGAAATTCTGAATTGACATTTAGAGTCTTGCATTTACTGACTTGCTTTATGCTGCTTCTGTCTTCAGAAAGTTGATCTTGTCTTTGATGTACTCTCCATCAGGTTGCATCCCCACACACACATTTTTGGGGCATGTCCCTCAGTCTTGATGAATTATTTAAGTCTTGACTTGTTTTCTGCTGACCCCTGTTGCGTTTTTCCATTTTCTGCCTGAACCATATAAACAAATCGTGTTTTGATCTGCCAACCTGCATAATCTACGACACAATCTACTTGCTTCTTATACCATATAGCACGTGCAGCAGACCGTTCCATGTTTATTTTTAGATTTGGAGCTACCATAGGAATACTTAATGCTATTAAGATCAAAGTCTCCCCAGACTGTGCGTGTCTTTCTTTTTTTTTTTTTTTACAATAAGATCCAACCTGCGAGCATGTTCTGGAGCGGATGATGTGAAAATGTGGTTCAACATGACAGGGGTTTGACTCTTGCCTGTCATGCAACCTATTCTCACAGTGCAAAAAAAAAAAAAAATCATCTAACATTAAATTGCTTAAAATCAAGGCAGAATATGCTTGCTCTTTGTCAATTAACAAGTATTTCATCTTCCTGGGCAATTTCTGTGGAAGAATATTAATTTTGATTTAAAAATTATAATAAAATACTGTGACATATCAAGAGAAGATTATGGGTTATTTAATCGGTATAGTATAAATTCACTACTTTGAGACATTGGTGATTTTTTAGGTAACTACTGTAAGTTTAAATTAAATAAGACATTTTGCCAAGTCACATTTTTCTGTTCTTTTGGCAGATCATTTAACTTAAATTAAGTATTATGTTCCTCAAATGTATTGGTTTATTTTACGCCTGTTTTTTTGTTTGTACTGCACTCTGACCCTGCACACGTTTGTGTTGTTTGAGGACAAGCTTTTTTGTTCCCACTGCATCATCAATTATCCATTCTGTTAAACACGGAAAATTATTTCAGAGATCTGTTTCTAAATACATTGTTTGAAGATATCTGCTGATAACGTGCAGGGTGTGCATGATCTACAGTTGTGAACTGTGAACTGTTTTTCAGCATTTCAGTCATCCAGATTTCTGAGTGTAATTGAAACAGTGCCTTGATGCACATCGGAATAATAAACTGCCCCAACTTCCTGCGAAATAAAAACTTGAGAGCCTTTGTTTCCAGAACAAACCTGCTACAATGGCAAGTTACTAAGTTATAATTACTAGGCCAATTTCTACCACTACAGCATTCAATTAGTCAACAAACAAAGCATCTTTCCAGGATGCCACAAATTACAAAAGAGATTAGTGAATTATTTTGAGTTATTCAAGCTAGCCACATCTGTAGTGTGAGGCACAGACTGAAGAACGTGTGCTGCTGTGTTTAATAAACAGTTGACTCTGGGTTAAAATGTCTGTTTTGCGGACCTACACGCCGACAACATCAAACAAGGAGAGACTCCAAGAAGAGCGAGCCTCCGGAAGACTGTTAGCTCGCAAGCTAGCTGGGGGCTAGCGTCTCTTGCCGATGACTCGGTGGGATACATTCCAGCCACCAGAGGCTTTAAGCAGATATATTTTTGCTGCTCAAACATGAAGGCATGTGAAGACGTAAGAACGATGATACACTTGGTATTGGGCAGTTGAGCGGAGTGTTGTTCCAAGCGCTGGGGAACACGGATCCAAAGGTTATTCACAATTTTGAAGCCGCACTTTGTATACTTGGCAATTTTTTTTAATCATTCAAACTTGGCACGCTTGTGAACGACACTTTACTATGTAGCGTGAAGACACATTTTTAATTTACCCGGATTTTAATTGAGGTAATTTATTACCACATTACATCACTTTTCCCTTGCTCTTTGAGAACCAGTTTTTGCTGTACCGCTATCACCCCTGTAGACATTTGTGCCGTTTGGTGATGCGCATCTTTCTTCCAGATAACCCCACTGCGTCACCTTAAAACATGACAGTCCATGCAGTGAATTATTTTTTTTTACATTTGTTTCTCTCCACCTGTGATGTCCTTTCTGCACCAGCAAGATCAGAGCGTTTCTGCATGTGCATCTCTAATCAGTTAGAGAGCAAGAGAGAGACAGGAGTGTGCGTTCATGTGAGAGAGAACGCGAACGAGTGAGGAAAGGGTAAGGCGAGGAGGGGTGATTACGTGGAGCAGCACCCCATACGGCAGCCCTGCAGTGCGATCCGGAAAAAGGGGGCTTGGAGCTAGGCTGCGCAGAGAGTGAGAGAGGCGAGGACTGGGAGGGTGTTCAAAAGAGCAGGGATGAGACCCAAGGTATAGAGATACAGAGAGGGGAGCGGAGAGAGGGAGGGGGGGGCATGATCTTTGCTTCCAGTCGTGGGGGAGGACAGCAGTGGCAGTGGCAGCGGCAGTGGCAGTGGCGGCGGCGGGAGATTGAGGCAGGTCGGGAAAGCGGCCGGGCGGGACGGCATGAACCTGTGAGCAGTGAGGCGCTCTGTGTGCCCCCCTCAACCACCATTTGAGCAGGGGCGGGCATGCAGCAAAGCGGCGAAGGAGCCAGGTGGGCTGCGGAGCTCTTCTTCTTCTCCTCCTTCCTGTCAACGTCGCGGACGCTCCGGGGGACGAGCAGCGTCGTGTGAATGCCTCCTCGGACTCCCAAGCTACCCCTCGGGATTATGAAATTGAGGAGTTGAGGAAGCATCCGCTCCTGCAGGATTTTACAAATACGCCCTACTACCTACTTAACCTTTGTGGCTCTCTCACACCCCTGCCGAAAAATGATCACCTTGGTACCTCAAGTGTACTTTAAGAATGCTGCTACCTTGCTCGTACGAGCCGTGCTCTAGCTTTCAAAGCGCTTGACCAATGAAGCCATGGGACTCAGCCAGAGCTTTACAAGTATGTGGTGACCACCCCCCCAACCCGACTTTAGGGATAGAGTGTGTTGCTGTGTGAATACCAATGTTTTTGTGATGTCTTTGGAGCGGCTAGCCTCTCTCATGTTTTCACCCACTCGTCTGCTTAGTGGGCTCAGTTCAGCCCAAATTTGTCAGACGGGTTCCCTGCTCTCCTTCACTCTCGCCTGACCATAACCTGTTAGCCTATCCGGCGTCCTTTCCCCTTCCTCCTGTGTTGTAGAACGCGGGGTGGGAGCTCCGTCGGCCCAACCCCGAACCCCTTGTTTTTTTTTCCCAGCCCCGGACCCTGACTCCCCCAAGCCCGGCCTGGTGCTGCTGCACTCGGCTCTGCCCGCGCTGGCCGAGGATGATGTGGCAGTGCCACGTGTCGTCCTCCGAGTGCCGCTGCTACCGGCTCAACGGCTTCTCGCTGCTCAAGCGCTTCCCTCTCTCGGCAGATGGGGCGTGTGGCAAAGCCCTGGACCAGCCGGTGGGCGAGTGGCTGGAGAGAGCCGGGCTGCCGCAGTACGAGGGAAAGTTCCTGCTCAACGGCTTCGACGACCTGCGCTTCATGGTGAGTCACCTGAAACGAAGTCCCGCTCTCATGGCGTCTGCTTCAGGCTCTTGTCACCCTCTGCTGCCGCCCATCGTCCACGTCAGGGGCGGGCAAAGTTTTGTGCATGAGGATTTTGTTTTTCTGATTTAAAAGGAACTGATGGGACAGGTCATTTGGAGAGGAGTTTCAAAAAAATGCAACAGAAGTTCAAATATTTTGTAAACTTATCACATCAACAAAACAATTATTTATTTATCATTGGAAAATGAAAGGTTTTTATTTGAATAAAATTGTAAAATATTGTGTTTTATTCCCAACGAATAATTTAACCGTTTAAAAATAAAATATTTATTTTGCGTATTTGTAGTTATTTATTTTTAAAAATTATCCATGGTGAACCATAGAACAATAAATACACATTTAAATTGTTTATTTTACTCTATTTAAAACAACTAAAGCAATTATTTAACAAAATAAATAAAAACTCTTCCAATGTGTATGCAAATAAAAAATAATTTGAATATCAACATGTAAAATTGTTTATGTGATATTTTTATTCATTCAATATTATTATTTTCAACACATTAATCAACCAAATTGTTGTTATTTGACTATTTTTATTTATTTTTTTACAATAACAATTTATTATTAATCAATTAACCAGATGAATGAATTTATTAGACATTTTAAGGAACCTATTTAACCAATGGAAAACAGCAGCTAGTCTATTGTTCAAATAAATGCTAAGCCAGCCCATTAGAGGAACAAAGCGGGCCCTACTTTGCCCACCCCTGATCGACCCCCTCCTGACTTTCCACTCACCTCTGTGCAATGCATGACAATGCCAAGATTGATGATGAATAACACCTCCCCATCCTCCTATTCCCAACCAGGAGCATAGGCCGCCATCATTTGCAAGACAAACAGCCATCAAAAGCCATTAACTTTTTCTCCGCCATTAACAATTAGATGAGCTCATTCCACAGTCCTCCAAGCTAAAGTGGAGCTCACTTTTAATGCACTGCAGTTTCTTCCAGATACACTCTGCATGCTCCCATTATGACTGGTGTGAATACCACCCCAGCATAGTCTATTATACTGCGTAAAGACACATATTAAGAAATTCTTATCTCAATTTAAAACAGTATCCAGGTGGCTTAATATCTAGTCTGTGACATGCTTTTATCAAAATAGCCCAAAGATCAAAAATCATTGCGCCCTTAACATGTTTTTAGGGACCTGACTTAGGGCTGGGCGATATGACCTAAAATCAATATCGCGGTAAATTGGGCAATTTTACCTTGATAACGATAAATGCACGATAAATTCCCCCTGAGGACCAAAATCAAAATAAATGCAGGAGATGCATATTAACTGTTTTTTTTAATTGAAAAACTGGTACACATTACTTTCAGTGAAAAATAAAAGTACAAAAACCATTTGTATAAACATTCCAAAAATAGCTTGCTTTGCATGATTTGAACAATGTCACAAAGAACAGGAGAAAAAGGGTACCTCTCACAAAATCTCTTTCTGCAAATAGATTGTGCCGAGATGCTGTAATGCTATTTGCAAAGGCCTAGATTTGTGAAAAGGTATCTTGTAAACAATATAAATAATGCCATGTGCAAAGGAGCTAGTCATCTGTAAACAAAATGCTAAATAGAATGAAAAAATGTCAATGGAATGCCAATGCCAAATAAACAAGTGTGCTTCATCAGGAAAATGTGCAGTCTCGAGTACGCTGGTGCGCGGTCGCCACTTGTCTATGTGTGACGGGCCACTCCTTTTGTGGCGATTTGCAGCACCACGTCGCTGTCGCTCCGATACACCACGGACACTCAGGTGGATTTTGGGATAGTTTCTTTAATTTAATTCTGCAACACAATGTAGCAAGAGCAAGAGTGAAGTCGCAACCAGCTCGAGATAATCACTCTGCAATCCTCGTAGCTCTAACTCACTGACAACACAAACAAATTAAATCTGACTCTATAAAACCAAACAAAGTACTTATTACAAGTGTGATCGTATAGTGTTTTAACTAGAATACAATTACAACCAACTTTCCTGGGAATACAATTCTATGACTTTTTACAGTAAGAAAAGGAAAAAGAAGATATTCGCTCTCATTTACAGAGTGACCCTGAATGCATCACACACAGCAGACACGTAGCAGAACGTGACGACGTCACATCGCCAATGGCGGCAGCGCTTAACTGCAGGCTCGCGCAATTACATTCAAATAAATGAAAAACACGACAATGAAAACAAGATACAATAAAACAGAAAAGAGAATCACATTACCTGCAACACAATGTAGCAAGAGCAAGAGTGAAGTCGCAACCAGCTCGAGATAATCTGCACAACACACGTGTTTACAAATAAATTTAACAGAAGTTGACAAAATGTTACTTTTACAACAGTACAAGAATCGATGTGGGCTCATGACAATCAACTGAACTACTTGAGCGCACCACAGCAACATAAACGAACCAAATCATAATAATAATGTGCATTTGTTGGACGAGCAACGAGATGCGACTTACCACTCTGCAATCCTCGTAGCTCTAACTGACGCTACGCGGGATGCAGGTGCCACATTGTGTGCCATTGCGTCACTTCCGCCATCATTTAACAAGGTATATATTTTACTCCGTTACATATGTACTGCACATTCAGGCTCAAACAGGGATGCATGTTGCGACTCGACCACAAGTCGGATGTGGATGCAAAATGCTTGACATGTCTCCGCTCCCGTCCTGATGTTGTCCATATCGGGAAGTACGGTTTGCAACAAATATTTTCGTACCTCTTGTCGGCTACTTTCATGAGGCGTTTCAATCCTGTGCGCTCCACTGTAACTAGAGGAGCTATATCTTTAGAGCTATGTGCTCGGCTATCGCGTCCACCTCTGAAACGTTCTCTCGTTTGGTGTCGCCTCCGTTATGGGCTGTTGTCACTTGTCCAAACTTGCTCCTCACTTTGAACATTTAGCACAAGCTCCAAGTCAACAGCATGGTTGTGTTGTGGGTGGTGAAAAAGAAAAGGTTGGACGCGCTGTTTTGGGTGCTTACGACGCATTTTGTAGTTCATGTTCTTTTGCTTAAACATTGTCTTTATGGAACC
Organism: Idiotropiscis lumnitzeri; assembly: GCF_059441095.1. Taxonomy (NCBI): domain Eukaryota; kingdom Metazoa; phylum Chordata; class Actinopteri; order Syngnathiformes; family Syngnathidae; genus Idiotropiscis; species Idiotropiscis lumnitzeri. The sequence goes on along the minus strand of NC_142401.1, from coordinate 16,583,792 downwards.
CAAAACATTTCCAAACGACAGATGTCGAATTTCTTTTCGGGACAAGCGCAACAGGAACAATTTCAACTAACGTTACTTCGTCTTCAGATGTGTCAGCCGCTTCTGAATTTGAATCGCCAGCTACGAACACGTCTTGTTTACATTCTTGTTCAGAAGGGTGGAGTCACGTGACGACACACGCAGTAGCCGTCTTAAAGGGGCATGAACATCGCCGCAGACAGAAAAGACTTCTTTTTCTTTCTTTTTTTTTTTTTTTTTTTTTTTTTTAGACACCGAATTTACCGACATGGGCAAAAGGATGTCGGTCATTGTAATACATTTCGGTAACGGTAAATTTTCGGTTTATCGCCCAGCCCTAACCTGACTCATTCCACCCCACTAACTGCTTTGCCAAAGGCGAGCCCGGCTTTTGATATCGCGACGACCGGGGGCGGAGCATAAGGTTTATGACTGTCATCACGCCAGCAAGCTTATGTGTAACAGTGGGCTGCTTGCTTCCCCAGAGTAAAAGGTGGAAGCACCCGTAAATGCAGTAAAACATTTTAACTTGTAGAGGCAACTGACAACATCACCAAGCAATCAGTTATCTGAAGCTAATGCTGTTAGCTCACGACAATGCATTAAATGGGCTGGTTCGAGTACCAGCAATTGTCAGTTTAAGCCTCTAGCGTACTGGGACTTTTCTCTCTTGCACATTGTAATACTTGTTGTAATATTCCTGTGGCTATACTACATTACCCAGTGTGCTCTGGTACGCACTACCTGTCCCATGAGAGACGGTCTCGCGAGTTGGGCACAGTATGTCTGTATATTATATGACTTCGTTGTGGTAAAGACACTCACACAATTAAATGACCAGCACAATGCCCATTTAATTAGCATGTTGTACAAACTTTGTAATTATCTACACGCAATAAAATTATGTAATTACAGTATAGAAAATTCAATGCTGTAGTGTCATCTCTGTTGTTATAGAACACATTTAAAAAAAAATGTGTTAGTGTTTTTTTTTGGAGCACTAGAATAGATCAGTGGTAATTCCATTTCAAAGGGGAAAGATGACTTGAGATAAGAGTGGTTTGTAGTCAAGAAACAAATCAGACTTCTAAGTCAAGACACAACTAGAATCGTGTACAAGCGATTAAAAAGATGGATGGATGAATTTTCCAAATTACGTCCCCTTGAAAATATGAGCCCATAAATTGGTGCATCTGGAAAGCAAGGCTATCCTCAGCACCTCCACCTTGATTACAAATTAATCTGCTGATTTAACTGCACCTCACTGCCCACAGCATGACTAAAAGCATTATCGTGTTTTATTTGATTTTTTTGTTAAATTGTAGAGAAACGCGCCTTGGATGCCGTTCACTCCCCGGGTCAAACGATGGCCGCCGCGCCGTAAATAACGGCGCCCTAAGGGGCTCAGAGCGAGCGTTTGAGCTGCTGTTGGGTTACGTCACCTTGTCACGCCGGAGTTTGGCTCAGCAGCGTGGAGAGGAGCTGCTCCGTGACCTCTTTAGCATACGAGCTGTAGCTTCAACTTGCATGAAGCGGTACAGCTATTTTATACAAAATGATAGTATTCTGTTTTTCATGGTTATATCAAAGTGTGGTCTTCGTGTTGGCCACTTGTTGCTAGGCAGAATTCAAGAAGAACCACCACGGCCCCCCTAAAAAAACAAAAAAACAAAAAAAACATAACAATGGCATTCATACACCAGTCAAGCTGACTCTGCTGCTTCCTTAGTTAGCTGAGCCAAAGAGCCAAGCTGCATCACACAGAAGAGTAAGCACAGAAAAATGCAACAGGAACACAGAAAATAAACAAATGTTTGCACTACAAGCATTTAGAGACGTTTTGTTACGTGCACGCCTTAATGACGATGCCATCTCATCGATTTGGTGGGCACACCACACTTGTGCCATTTTAAAACGTAACAACTAAAATTGGAAATTTTACCTTGCTAGCAAAGCAGATCGTAAGAAGTGTCTTGATTCATGGAAGCACTGTAGCAAGCCAGGCCAAACGGCCTCACACAACAGGGAGAGGCGAAACGAACAAAAGTGAAGAAAGAGAAAGAGAAATATGAAAATAACCATGGATGGTATTAAAATAATAATAGAAAATGGGCTTAAATCCAATTTCTAGAACCAGAACATTTAAATAAGTCTATTTGGATAAATGCATTTAAAATATGAGTCACAACATGCTGGATCTGGAGGGGCACTGGGCCATTTGCCCCATGATATAACTTCTCTACACAAAATCTATTTAGCTTTATGTATTTTACTGTGGAATTGTTTTGACTCAAATATGCTTGGCCACTTGTTGCTGTAGACAATTTAAGGGGCACAACCATAGTTGTCCCCAAAACCCGATTAAAAAAAATAAAAAGTCTGATGTACACAAAGTCATGCTGAATTTGCAGTTTCCATGGCTACGCGAGCGAAAGCATTAAGTTGTGTTAACATTGGACATCGGACATCCTTAGCATGATTCCACAGCAACTTGGGCAAAGGGAACGCTTTCAGTGCTACTTATTTCTCAAAGTCTTTTTGCTAAATAATCACTTCTATATAACAGTGTTATTTGCTGGAATTCATGGAGCACCGTCTCACTTGCCCTATTATGAAAATTCTAACTACAAATTTGATAGTATTACTGCATTGGTTTGAATACGTTCGCAAATGAGTAACTGCGCTACAACAGCGCCATCCGATGGTGGTGGTGGGGCAGTGCCCCGAATTAAAAATCTGCACATATTAAAGATTTTTTTTTCCCTTTAGAAGTCAGTTGTTGATTGGATAGGTATATGTCCAACATTAGTCCAAATAAAGTTTACAGCCCATAAATCCCTTCCATGTATGTTATGGGCTTTAAAAAACAGACTTTTATCAAATCCGGTTTAAATGTGCTGAATGTGAATTTGGAAAAAGTGTCCCGGTGATAAATTGGATGATTCCGTGCAGGAGGGAAGATTTCCCAAACATAATGTGATGCGGACTACGGGTCATTAAGCATTCTGATGTTCATTTGTGTATGACGCCTCATGTGTCTGCTGGACCTGACACATCAGCGAGATAAATGATGGGCTCAGCGAGGCAAACAAGCCGCGCTAAAAGAACGCCGAATTCCACGATTGTAAACAACGGCAAAGGTCAGCCGAGTCGGGTAGACGGGGCGGATGTTTCATCGCGTGCCCTTTTACACGCTTCCAGATTCGTCAATGTTGTGAAGCAAATGTTCTCCAGTAGGGGGCAGCACATTTCAAAATAGCTTTGGTAGCAGTAACAATTGAACATCAGGTTTGCCTCGGTTTTATTTCTAAATACTTTTAAAAATAGCTTCTATTTTTCCCAGATTAGAATATTAGTATATATATATATATATATATATATATATATATATATATATATAAATATATATATATATAAAAAGAACATAACAAAGAGGAAGTTATTCATTATTTTTTTAATGTATTTTTTATTTTTTACATTGTAAGAATATTTACTGAACTTGCAAACCATTTCTCCCAAAACTTAAAAGGACTGTAAATTTAAAATCAACAAAATACGTTTCATCCGAACTTGTTTCTACATTTAAAACCACACAAATCTGGATTTTATGGCAATATTTGACCCACAATTTACATTTCTAAAATTGTCCTCTTGGCACTGCATGTGAGCTTGAAGGAAAAGCAATTTCGAAGCTCTTTTTGAGGATTTGTGGCGGGCAAAGTCACAGCCGAGACGTCCGGCTCCGCATGAGAAGTTTCCCCTAGCGGCCGGGTCGGCGGAACAAAGCGAGCGCATGAGTGGTGAGGCTCTCCGCCGCCCGTGACGACTGCGCCGAGAGGCAGCTTTTGAGGGATCATGAATTATGAACAGATGTGTGCCCATTCTCATAATTTTTACACGACGATTAGCATTTTCTGCTGCAAGTGGGTCGCCCGTCATCGCTCCCTTCTTCGGGGGTCAACATTTTTTTTTAATTCTATTTCTTAGTATGCTAACACTTTGTTGCTTCGATGTCCAAGCTAATGCGGGAAATCGTCCACTGAGAATCGCGCGTGTCGCGTACTTGTCTCGTATCTGTTCCCCATAATTATTGCATGCGATTGTGCTGCTTTCAACAAAAACACTCCATTGTGGACGTGAACAGGCTGAAGCTTTTATGGTGTCCTAAGAAGAATTTTATTTCGAACAAAATTTGTATCTTATTCGCTGGGGGAGTGCAGGACTCCACTTGAAGATGATTGGATATGTATGCATCTCAACAAATGGCTACGGTATGATTCAAGGTTGGATTCAGTTTGATTCAGTGGGATTATGATTCGATTTTGAATAGACTGTATCATAAGTTTCTTGTTGTCATTTACATTTATACAGGTATATAGAGTGGGTGCAATATGATATTCAAGGTTAGTGCATTTGAAAGATTTGATTCGATTAAGTTCAGTTACATTTTTAAAATCTAAACAGATTTTTTTCTGATTTTTTTGTTATAATCCAATTATTTACAATACATCAATTAACCAGATTTATTCATTACAAATTAAAATGAAAAAAAAAGGTGGCCGATTAAAGGTCCTCCCCCCATTTCAACATAGTTCTCTGGCAGCAATATGTTACAAAATTGCAATGCAATACTTTTGTATTTAACTCATTCAATCCATAAAACATAAATATACCTTTTCAAAAACGTAGTCCCCACCTCCCAAAGACGGATTTATACGTCTTAACGTTTTTTTTTTTTTTTTGCGTCATAGCTCCGTGTTTCTATAGCATTAGAACAGAATATTCTGTTGGCCTTGCAAAATCAAACGCTGGGATTGAGGCGTTTTGTCTAGTGAAAATGATTGGGATTAAATGAGTTAACAGGGATTTATCTTGAATGAAAAATGCAGTTTTAAAGCTTTTCATTAATATGCAGGGAATGCTGTATGTCATTTCGTCTGTCTTAAAAAAAAATAAAAAATTCCTCACGCTTTTTGGGAGCCCCCTTGTGGCCAGGGGGTCGCAAGCAGCCACTTAGTTGGCACATGCCTTTGGGCCAGCTCTGGACGGGAACACACAAAGCGTAACACATGCCTTAGCGTCCCAGTGCCTGCGGAGCTCTTTCAAAAAATAGAAATAAAGACAATTTGGCGTACGGGTCAAGAGAGCGATGCTAATTTAGCGAGCGCACGCAGCGAGACGGAGGAGCGCTAGCACGGCCTCATCATCATCATCATCATCGGCAAGTCGCCGCGCATCACGTCAATAGTGGCGTGCGGCTCATTAGCTATGCAAGTACTCAAGCGTACATTTTCCCGTCACGTGACGTCAAAGCCGATGAGCGAGAGCCTCCCGAGGCGTCGTCGAACCATGGAGAATCTATTTCAGGCGCCTATCCTGGATTTATGGCGACCTTTTATTAATCGGGCTGCAGTGGGGCTTTGAGGCCGAGCCAGCGGCATGGAGCAAAGACAGAACATTTTAACATTCTTGGCCGGGAACAATCAATATGCAGCAGTATGCACCGGGGAGGGGAAAACGCTTAGATGCACATTTTCCGGGCTCGCTCTATGGCTGCGTTCAAAATCACTCCCTATTCACCATGCACAGTAGCTGTCTGGTATAAAGTAAAGTAGCTAAATGAAAGCACTACTTACTCACTGAAGTACAAGTATCTTCACAGAAAATAACATTGCTATAAGAAAAAGTTACCTCGTAGAATCTTCCTTGAGTAAAAGTCTACAAGTGTCTTGACATTGGATGTCCTTCAGTAACAAAAGTTATTTGGTCTTAAATTCAATGGATATGCGTTGCTCCTTCTGGTGTGTGTGCGCTTGTCCACCTGAGGTCAGTATAAGAGACATATGGATATACTTGGAGACGTGCATGGCTCCCCAGTTCACTGTAGAATTAATCTTTCTTCAAAGAGGATGGAGAACATATGTAAATGAGTATTGTGAAATTACCTGTCTACATAAACTGCTGCACCATTTGTGTTAATTAAACTAAGCAAGCTTTTTATCAATTACATCCAGTGTATTTTTGAAGTACAATTCAGTTGTATTTCACTATTTCGCCCAGAACAGTAGGTTTGCATTTGATCATTTAGAACAGATTTTTTTTTTTAAAACATTTATGTACATTTTGTAAATGACTATTTCTGTATGTGGAATACATATTAATTTCATCAATTTCTTCAGTGTTTTTATTCCCTACATTTCATTTGACTGCATAACTACATATTCTACTATATAAAAATCCCAATGTAGTGATTATGGAAGAGTGGATACGTGAATAAAAATGAATGCAGCGTTCTGAATCATTCACTCATTTTCGAATCACTCCATAAAGATTTTTTTGTCTGTATGTAGTCCAATATTTAAAAACCGAGATACATCTTTCCGGTCAAGGATCTGCTTTAGGAACCACAAAATGTTTCTTCCCCCGTTTCATTGAAAGCAGCGCGTACGGACGCATCCACCAAGGCTTTCTTTGTTCCCGTCGCACCGCATCACATTGATCTCGCAGCGCCATGCACAATTTATTTGACTTCATTGTCCTCCCACTCGTCTCGTGTCAGGCGTGCACTAAACACTCTGGTGTCGCATCCCGAGCCATGTTTGCACCCAGTGATACACTTGAAAGTGAAATTACAGGCGTGTAACAGTTCTGTATGTATTTGTATTTCATTTGGTCAGGAAGGGACATTCGATGATCTGTCAGCCTCTGATAAGGGGACGTCATGGCCTTTTTTGGGCTGGCGACCAGTCCATGGGTGTCTCCAGCCTCTTACCCAAAGACAACTGGGATAGGCTCCAGGTCACACGCAATGTAACCCTAATGGGGACAAAGCAATCTATTTTCCCAACCCACTCACTGGGTTGCTGAGGATTTTGAGCAGATTGGGTTATTTTTACCGAGGGTTTGGTTTGAAGGTTGGATTTGGATAGGCTGAAGAAGAACACCTCTGACTTTGGATTCAAAATCGTGTTTCCAATCCTGGTCTGAGCAAACGGTAATTGGGCTTTTGGTACCATGCTGATTACAAGACAATGCCTTAGCCAAGTCAGGATAAAAATGGGTGAGTTGTGTCATGAAGGCAATCAGGTGGAAAAACTGTGCCAAATACATGCGACTGACTTGCAGTGGCGAGCCCTGATGGGAGCAAATCAGAGCTATTCAGATAACCTGGTCACCCATTTCCTGGTAGCTTCAACTCATCGGTTTGGGTAGTTTTTCCGCTTTGATGGATAAAAATCTTAACCCAATGTGCTGGGTCAAATCCTCAACCCAATCCACTGGGTAAAAATAACCCAGTATTGGATCAATCCCGTTTCAATTTAGCACTGGGTTTGATAGTTCATCCAATTTGGGTTACATTTAATCTGGCAGTTTTTAAAGCATTAGAAATTGGATGCATGGCTGGATGGACGGATGGAAAGTTTAATTGATGGATTCTCGGTCGACAAATAGCAACACTTAGTCCACCACTTTGGTACACTATCACTATGGCTTGGAGTCCAACAGAAGGGTGGCAGGAAGTCGTATGGCTCAGCTAGTTCACCAAATTTGAATGCCGTTTGGTGGAATGAATCAAGACTTGACATTCGGCGTGTCACATTTCATGTAACATTTCACTTCTTTACTACAATTAATGTCTTCTGTGGTCATGATTTGCGTGTGTGTGCATGTGTGCCTGGGCGTGCTTATGTTCAATTGTATGCATCTCCTATGTTTGCGCACATGCAGGGAAGTAACGTGATGGAGGACCAGGATCTCCGAGACATCGGCATCACCGACCCAGGACACAGGAAGAAAATCTTGCATGCGGCACGCGGATTGCCCAAGGTACTCTTATTGGCAGCAAATAAACATATATTGTGTTCAGGATTAAAGGTACCCCGTTTCTGAGTTATGCTCGGATGTATTTTGATGAGATTTATGGTGCCCACAGGACGCATGAGGAGCCAGTCATTTGACACTACTGTGCATTATAAATGTGGAAGGCGGGCTGAGCACATACAGATGATTTGAACAAATTTGTTCGCAAGAGAGGGAAAAAAGCTCAAAGTCACAAAAGAGCCAATTGATGAATGTGTGTAAAAGATTATCCTGAGCTTGTTGCGTGGGGTGTGCTCAGAGTGATTTTTCTGAATTGCTGGGAAAATGACAGGTCGGGAGTGGCTGCTGGAGGAATTAATACTTCCAATCTGAAATCACATTTACAAGAACGCCACTCATCACTCACATTTCAGTGACATCCCATAATCAACTGTTGGCTGACTGATTGTTATATGTGCACCCCACTTAAGTTTGGCTAGATGAAGCCAAAAGAAGCTCACCTCTGATGTTGCCGCTGCAGGTCAAAGCTCTGGGCTGTGATGGTAGCACATCTCTGGCCTCGTGGCTAGATGGCCTGGGCCTGCACGAGTATCTGCCCAACTTCCTGTCCAGTGGCTACCGCACGCTGGAGTGCGTCAAGAACTTGTGGGAGCTGGAGATCATCAATGTAAGTAAGCACCGTCAGGCACCAGTGAACGACACCTCGCTGTTTCAAAACTACTGCATGCCTGGCTCGCATAGAAGTTGAAGCCGCGATCAGATGAGGCTTCTATGTGATGAGAAGTGAAGTCTTTAGACTTGGTGAAGCAGCATGGGGTTCATTGTCCAAAGTTTCCATCTGGATTGGTTCCACGCACACAGTGCATTCAGAAAGTAGTCACATCCACTTTTGCTGTTTCATAATTGAATCTGTTTGTTTTTGGGGGAAATTATAATTCAACCTTATGATACATAATTTTTCCCATATATTAGAACGAAAGAACCAAGAAATCCCATTCAAGTTCTCTTTTCTTAATACACCTTTGACCGCAACTACATTGTCTAGCTGTAGTTTGGAATATAATGCCACAAACTGTGCACATTTTTCGACAGTCTGTCCCTCAACCAATTAATTTAATCCAATTTGGAATAAGGCTGTAACAACAAATTGCGGGAAAAGGGAAGCACTGAGAATACTTTGCGTATTTCCTTAGAATCAGGTTTCGCCTGTGAGCACTTATTAAATTATATAAATGAGTTAGGGGTATAACCAACCAACTTGAAAAGCATCCAGCTGTCGATGGGTGCTAAGCAAACTACTGTGAGGCTGAGAAAACTGAAACGTTTGTCTTGTCTGACCTGGCCTGGGGTTGTGACACCACCTGTTATTTGGGAGGCACATGAAAATCAGTGAACGTTAAAGTAAATAGAAATGCAGACACGGCCACGTAAACAAAGGTAAACTGAGGACACCCTGCACTCCGCTCTCACAACTGGGTCTTTGCCCTTTTTCAAAATCCCTCCAAAGATGTTTTGCTCTGTGACTCATTTCGGCTCGGGCTATCATAAATAATTTACTATAGCATAATTTGTCGAGGAAGTCACAATCATCCATTGTGGCAAAAATACCACAATCATGAAGTCTCTATTCGTGTTTTCTTCAGTTAGCGTGGTTACAGCTGAGCAGAGGTTGAGCACACCAGCGTGTTGCCATGGTTACGTTCCACAGACTTTCTTTAGGCGTCCTATCTTTTTTTTTTCTTTTTCTTCTTACATCGCCGCCATGCTCTGCAGCATCTCACGGCAAATCGAGCATCGCCGTGACCTACAAACCGCTTTACATTCCCGCACGCCATCTTAAGTGCTTTATTATTAGGATTTACACAATCTCTAACCCCAGTGGGAATGCCAGACTTCCAGACAAGTCCTTCCCTGAGACGGGATGAATGATTAAAGGCTTCAGACAAAAAGAAATACACACGACGGCGACGTCTGTTGCGGAGCATCTCGGAGTTAAAGCTAATTGCACACGCAACGTTAATAACGGACGCAAGTGCGCTAATAGTCAATTATGCAAATTTATACGATAGAAAAGAGTTTTGACTCCATAAAACTAACAACCTCTGACGAGTATAATCACAGTTTAACAGGGAGGAACATGCTTTGAGAAGGTGAGCGTCTTAAAATACACTAAAAGAGGATTGAACTAGTGTATGGAGTGGTTTATTCACTCAAAAGTAGACGAGGGAGGCGACTAATCAAACAACGCGTGAAACTGGAGTTTTAAAGTTTTGAATCAATGACATAGGCGATTAAATGTTAAATCTGTTTTTTGTGGTATCTCGTAAAAAAGTGACGAGTGCCTCGGCTAAGCATGGCTGTTTCGTTAGCAACGAATATAAAAAGATTTTTTCTGTTAACAATTTGCTTGCCTGTGTGGACAATGGCAACTAAAGCCATTAATTAGTTTGACAGTTAGTTAAGAGTCAGTGAAAATTAAATTAAATATGCTGACTCTAACCAAGGAACCGAACACTGAACCACAATAACATTCAGACCCACTTGAACCATTTTACTTTCTTTTCTTCAGTCAATTGAGCTTTAACGAGGCATTTTGGAGTTGACCCACGGCTGTTGTGATTTTGGTGTGGCCGTGCCACACGTGATTGATCTGCAAAACAAATGATTGAATGTTTTCACGTCCCGCTGCAATGTGATTACGTACCACTAGGGGTACCCATACCCCTGGTTGGTAAACATTGCCTTAGAGCCACTAAAAGCAGGTCTCAGTTGTGGCGCAAGTGCTGTA